>NW_011494638.1:1849909-1855022 GCF_000754665.1 Bison bison bison | reverse complement strand
GTCTGGGTTTTGGGTTTTGTTTTTTTTTGTATTCTCTACAGATCAATCCACCACCTTAAATACATTTGCTTCTCATACATTTGGTTCTCATTAAATATTTTTTTGAATTTATTAAAGAGTAGACTAGAACAGTGATTGGAGAAGGCAATGGCACCCCACTCCAGTACTTTTGCCTGGAAAATCCCATGGACGGAGGAGCCTGGTGGGCTGCAGTTCATGGGGTCGTGAAGAGTCAGACACGACTGAGTGACTTCACTTTCACTTTTCACTTTCATGCATTGGAGAAGGAAATGGCAACCCACTCCAGTGTTCTTGCCTGGGGAATCCCAGGGACGGGAAGCCTGGTTGGCTGCCGTCTATGGGGTCGTACAGAGTCGGACACGACTGAAGCAACGCAGCAGCAGCAGAACAGTGATACTTTTTACTCATGTTAGATACCTCTTTGTTGCTGTTCAGTCACCAAGTTGTGTCTGACTCTTGGCGTCCCCACTGACTGTAGCACACCAGGCTCCTCTATCCTCTGAAATCTCCTGGAGTATGCTCATATTCATGCCCATTGAGTTGGTGATGATATTTAACCATCTCATCCTCTGCTGCTCCCTTTTCCTCATGCTCTCAATCTTTTGGCGCTTCAGCTTTAACATCAGTCCTTCCAATGAATATTCAGGGTTGATTTCCTTTAGGGTTGACTAGTTTAATCTCCTTGTTGTCCAAGGGATTCTCAAGAGTCTTATCCAGCACCACAATTCAAAAGCATAGAAATCTCTAGGTTAAAACAAAACAAAACAATAATTTGGACTGTAAATATTCAGAGTTAAATGTGGCATAAATTAAAAAGAAAAAAAATCCACTTAAAGTCTAAAGATAAGGTTTTGCACAAGCGGATTTGAGTTTCATGAAGTTCTTCACTGACTGAATATAAATAAAAGTAAAGGAGCTCTATTTCCTTATGGAGAGAAAATCATAATGCTAAAAGATACATACGTCCCAATGTTCATAGCAGCATTATTTACAGTAACCAGGACTGTGCTAAATCGCTTTAGTCACGTCCGACTCTTTGAGACCCAATGACTGTAGTTCACCAGGCTGCTTTGTCCATGGGGATTCTCCAGGCAAGAATACTAGAGTGGGTTGCCATACCAAGGGGATCTTCCCCACCCAGGGATCAAACCTGCATCTCTTATGTCTCCTGCATTGGCAGGTGGGTTCTTTACCACTAGTGACACCACATGGAGACAATTTAAATGCCCATCGACAGGTGAATGGATAAAGAAGGTGTGGTACATTCACACGATGGACTATTATTCAGCCATTAGAAAGAATGAAATAAACATAGATGGGGACCTAGAGATTATCATACTAAGTGATAATATCAGACAGAAAAGGACAAATATATGATATCACTTACACGTGGAATCTAATACAGATGGACTTATTTACAAAACAAAAACAGACTCACAGACATAGATATCAAATTCATGGTTATCAAATGGGAAAGATGGGGGTAAATTAGGCATTTGGGAATAACGCATGCATACTACTATATATAATATAAATAATCAACAAGGACCTACTGTATAGCACAGGAAAGTATTAATATACTCAATATTTTGTAATAACCTATACAGGAAAATAATCTAAAAAGCATATATACATATATTCTTTTATATACGTATATAGGTGTGTGTATATATATATAAAATCAGATTGCATGGTGCATATGCTCAGTTGTGTGCATATGCTCTTTGCACCCCCATGGACTGTAGCCTGCCAGGCTCCTTTGTTCATGAAATTTTTCAGGCAAGAATACTGGAATATTGGAGTGGGTTGCCATTTCCTGTTCTAGGGGATCTTTCTGACGCAGGGCTAGAACCCACATCTCTTGCATCTCCTGCATTGGAAGGTTGATTCTTTATCATCGTACCACCTGGGAAGTCCCATACTCAGATTATATATATATACGTATATACATATATATATATATGTAAATTCAGTTATACACACATACACACACAAATGAATCACTTGCTGTTGCTGTACATCTGAAACTAACACAACATTGTAATTCAACTATACTTCAATAAAAAAATAAATTAGAAAAGAAGTGAAGGAACCACCTTGAAATAAATGAGTTATCTTTCTCCTATTTCTGTTTTTCTGGCCAAACACATCTCTTGGACACTGACTGCAAATGGACATGCTGGCATTTAATTGGGCTGTTTTGAATCTGTTGCTCTGTAGTTTAATAAGCAAGGAGGTGAAGTTTGAAGATAATACTTTGTAATCTTTGACTCACAAGATTGGCAGAATTGCAAGCTGTGATGAAAACCTCATCCGTTTAGTGGTAGGGATGTGATTTCTTGGCTGTTTGGTTTTATGTTTGTTCCGAATCATGGGTATGTGAAGTGCAGAGATTATTTTGCATGTCTGTCTAATTCATTCCTTGATCTCTGGGTTATTTTACCATTGAGTTTATCTATTAAGTTATTCTCTACCTAAAACACATTACTTTCTAGAGTTTCTTAAGTAGCAGTTAATCAGTCAATAATAACATTTGGTGGCAGGGGGCTGGGAGGGCTTGGCTTTGATGATTGGTTAGGGGTTAATTCTGAAATTGTTGTGCTCCACTGGTAAACCAGGTGGATTTTTATGTGTTATTCAAATACACCTTGGGCAGCTTTTGACTTTGAAGAAACATTTTTTTTTGCCTTTTCTAAGGAATGACCTGATTACAATCTGTTGATAAAATAAGATCTTTTGTTTTGGGAGCATCTGCAAACAGAAATGTTTGGGGGCATAGGCTTCTGCTGAGACCACCTGTGCATGAACCTTAGTCCTGAGGTACTTTGCTTCATTTCCCAGGGTTAAAATAGTTCTAATGCTGGCCTCACGGTATTGCTGAAGCCTGGCTTGGAGAATTTTGAGCCTTACTTTACTAGCGTGTGAAATGAGTGCAAGTTTCTACCGCACAATTGCACTCATCTCACACGCTAGTAAAGTAAGTCTCAAAATTCTCCAAGCCAGGCTTCAGCAATACGTGAACTGTGAACTTCCTGATGTACAAGCTGGTTTTAGAAAAGGCAGAGGAACCAGAGATCAACTTGCCAGCATCCACTGGATCATGGAAAAAGCAAGAGAGTTCCAGAAAAACATCTATTTCTGCTTTATTGACTATGTCAAAGCCTTTGACTATGTGGATCACAATAAACTGTGGAAAATTCTGAAAGAGATGGGAATACCAGACCACCTGACCTGCCTCTTGAGAAATCTGTATGCAGGTCAGGAAGCAACAGTTAGAACTGGACATGGAACAACAGACTGGTTCCAAATAAGAAAAGGAGTATGTCAAGGCTGTACATTGTCACCCTGTTTATTTAACTTATATGCAGAGTACATCATGAGAAATTCTGGACTGGAAGAAACACAAGCTGGAATCAAGATTGCTGGGAGAAATATCAATAACCTCAGATATGCAGATGACACCACCCTTATGGCAGAAAGTGAAGAGGAACTCAAAAGCCTCTTGATGAAAGTGAAAGTGGAGAGTGAAAAAGTTGGCTTAAAACTCAACATTCAGAAAACGAAGATCATGGCATCCGGTCCCATCACTTCATGGGAAATAGATGGAGAAACAGTGGAAACAGTGTCAGACTTTATTTTTCTGGGCTCCAAAATCACTGCAGATGGTGACTGCAGCCATGAAATTAAAAGATGCTTACTCCTTGGAAGGAAAGTTATGACCAACCTAGATAGCATATTCAAAAGCAGAGACATTACTTTGTCAACAAAGGTCCGTCTAGTCAAGGCTATGGTTTTTCCTGTGGTCATGTATGGATGTGAGAGTTGGACTGTGAAGAAGGCTGAGTGCCGAAGAATTGATGCTTTTGAACTGTGGTGTTGGAGAAGACTCTTGAGAGTTCCTTGGACTGCAAGGAGATCCAACCAGTCCATTCTGAAGGAGATGAGCCCTGGGATTTCTTTGGAAGGAATGATGCTAAAGCTGAAACTCCAGTACTTTGGCCACCTCATGCGAAGAGTTGACTCATTGGAAAAGACTCTGATGCTGGGCGGGATTGGGGGCAAGAGGAGAAGGGGACGACAGAGGATGAGATGGCTGGATGGCATCACTGACTCGATGGACGTGAGTCTGAGTGAACTCCGGGAGTTGGTGATGGACAGGGAGGCCTGGCGTGCTGCAATTATTCTGGGGTCACAAAGAGTCGGACACGAGTGAATGACTGAACTGAACCGAACTGAATGCTGGCCTCCCCATACCCTGGGTACTTTTCTGTTTAGCTTACATCTATTCCTTGTTGCTTCATAAAGCCCCACTCTATCTTCTCTTAGTTTATTGCCACTGACTCCCTATCTGTAAGACATCCACCAAGCTATTTTATTATCTCCAGTCTGTTTTTTTTCAACTTCATTAAGGTATGGTTTATATACAATAAGCTTACTCATTTAAAGTACCACCTGATGAATTTTAACACCCCAAGCTTTTCTAACTTAGACTGAAAACTTGGTAACGAAACTTCGTCTGGGCTCAAGATGACCAAGTTATCTTCTTTGAAGGAAAGCAACATGGGGTAATTTATCTGTGGCCCTCAGAGTACCTGAGTATAGTTTTGAAGAAAGTTAAGTAGAGTTCTTTTTTGCTTAAGAGATGGGATTCAGGGACTTTCCTGGTGATCCAGTGGTAAAAATTTGCCTTCCGATGCAGGGGGTGAGGGTTGGATGCCTGGTCAGGCAGCTAAGATCCCACATGCCTCTTGGCCAAAAAACCCAACACATAAAACAGAAGCAATATTGTGACAAATTCAAATAAAGACTTTAAAAATGGTCCACATCAAAAAAAATCTTAAAAAAAAAAAAGAAATGAGATGGATTCAGAGGCCACATAATTGTAAGAGGCAGAGTAAGATGCAGACCCAGATCTGTTCTATCCCAAACTCGTGTTATTAACTGCTACACTCTTCTTACTTTCCTCCTAATCAAGGAGTTTGAGGTTCGTCTTTATCTGTGAGGCTGGCGAGACAGAGACTCAGTGTCAGGGTGTGTCCCCGAAGAGTGCTATTTATGATGAGGTAAACAGTTCTAGTGTCCAGTAGACACC
>NW_011494638.1:1843106-1849809 GCF_000754665.1 Bison bison bison | reverse complement strand
ACCACATTTGCATCATATTTATTATTCTGCTTGCCTCAGATCAGACATGTCAGAGAGATAAAAGCAACTTGTTACAAGGAAGAAGGCGAAGGTGAGGAGAGGATGGGGGCTGTAATGGCATGTTGTCTTCTCTTGTGCTTGCCTGGTATCATAATCATGGAGAAAGGACTAAGGAGCATGTTTTTTTTTTTTTCCCCTTCTTTTAACATGTATTTATTTGGCTGCACCAGGACTTAGTTGTGGCATGTGGGATCTTCGACCTAAGGCCAGATTTCAAAAACAATTGAGGCCACGTTGGCGCCTGAATGCATAAGAGGTTTCATTGTCATTATTTTACTTGACTTATTGCTTTCATTTTTTTTTAAAGAACTACAAACATAAATCATTTTGCTTAGCTGGTCACTAAGACACTTTGGTGGGGAAGGTTGGGTTGTTTTCATCATGGTGTGCAGGAGGAGAATTCTAGAAGGAGTGTTAAGAGACCAGGTTATAGGTCTCGCTCAGTTACTTTCTGGTTGGGTTACTTTGACCAAAAAAACAAGTTCTCCAAACCTTCATTCTCTTGTCTGTAGGACAAGAGAGGGGGATGATAGCTATCTTCAAGGCTCCCTTTTGGCTGTAACTTAGGGTTGCCAATGGCCTAAAATGCCTACAGGATACCCAGTTCAATTTGGATTTTGGATAAATAGTAATTTTTATAAGCATGTCCTGTACAATAACCAACTTTTTTATTACGAGCATATCTCAAAAGTTATGTAGTATAGGACATACCTACACTAAAAAAGTTATTTGTTATTTATCTGAAATTCAAATTTAACTGGACATCTTGTATGTTTATTTGCTAAACCAGAGAACCCTAATCTTACCTGAAGTTGTTGATTAAAGTATCATCACAGATTTTAGAGGTAATGATAGCCAACTGTACATTTTCATGGCCAAAGGCTCTGGTATATATTCATATGAGTTTTGAAAAAAGAAATTGTAGTTACAGTATTGTAGAAGAAAGAAAGGCATTGCTAGAAAGTGGTGGTCACATTCTTTGCCCACAGTATAAAATCACAGTGATTCTTTTCTCATTCATTCATTCAGTAAATATTCACTGAGTCTAATTTTGGACAAATAATTATAAACATTTTCTGTATAGAATCTCCTCTTTTCACATCAATTATCCAAGGTAATTATTTTTTCCATTGTGTAGTTGAGAAAACTGAGCTCAAAGAATATTTGCTAGCTGTTAATGGAGGAAAAAAGATTTTTATAACTCCTATTATATTTCTTGCCTCTTTCACAGTAAAGTACATTTTTAATTTAATGGAGATGGTGGTGTGCTGGATAGACCCTAATTATCAATCTAGAATCAGAAACCCTATATATTCCCATACATTTGAGTGGAACACAAATAGGGAAACTGGAGGAATTACTTTCCCCAGAACAAAAGTACTCCAGGAACAAGAAGACTCTCGTTCTAGGAAAATCACATCACATTTCCTTCAATTCCTCATCAGCAATATAGGAGTTTAATGCCTCATTCTTAAAGTTTCTTCTAGGTTCCAGTGAACTCCTCTTCCTCCCTTTTCAAGGTTGACTACAGTCACATAAGAAATGTTTATTAAATGTTCCCTAATGTGGCATGCATGTGCTAGGGACTAGGGTTCAAACAATGAAAAGACACCCATCCTTTACCAGCTATAATTAACAGCTTTGTAGATGTTGTCTCACTTGTTAAGAGGGGCAGATATTAAGAGCCTCTCTGGCGTTGGCAGGTGATCAGGAAGTTGTTAGAACAGGTAGCCCTTTGCTATTTCTACTTCAGTTCAGTTCAGTTCAGTTGCTCAGTCGTGTCCGACTCTTTGTGACCCCATGAATCACAGCACGCCAGGTCTCCCTGTCTATCACCAACTCCCGGAATTTACCCAAACTCATGTCTGTCGAGTCGGTGATGCCATCCAACTATCTCATCCTCTGTCATCCCCTTCTCCTCCTGCCCCCAATCCCTCACAGCATCAGGGTCTTTTCCAATGAGTCAACTCTTCGCATGAGGTGGCCAAAGTATTGGAGTTTCAGCTTCAGCATCAGTCCTTCCAATGAACACCCAGGACCGATCTCCTTTAGGATGGACTGGTTGGATCTTCTTGCAGTCCAAGGGACTCTCAAGGGTCTTCTCCAACAATACACTTCGAAAGCATCAATTCTTCGGCGCTCAGCTTTCTTCACAGTCCAACTCTCACATCCATACATGACCACTGGAAAAACCATAGCCTTGACTAGACGGACCTTTGTTGGCAAAGTAATGTCTCTGCTTTTTAATATGCTTTCTAGGTTGGTCATAACCTTCCTTCCAAGGAGTGTCTTTTCATTTCATGGCTGCAATCACCATCTGCAGTGATTTTGGAGCCCCAAAAATAAAGTCTGACACTGTTTCCACTGTTTCCCCATCTATTTGTCATGAAGTGATGGGACCAGATGCCATGATCTTATATATCATTTAGAAAAATTTCCTTTTAAAATGGGACAATTTGGGAGCTCCCATGTGCCCATGATGAGCGTTTGTGCAACAGTTAGTGACTGTCAGCATGACTGCATCATCAGAAGATTCATTTCTTAGCTTTCAGTATGGGTTGCCTAATTCTGTAATGGTTTGGACCTTCTACAGCTTTATTTACATTCCTAGACAAGTTTCACTGAATTCAATGTTTGCCATGCCTTTCACGTCAAAGCATAGAAAATGATCATCTTTGTACATACACTGGCTTGAGAGTTTCAATTTCTCTCACCCTTTGTGTCAAGTTATTCACAGCCTAAATGTGTGCCAAGGCATACAGTTGGAAAACTCCTGTTTATTTACCGAATATGGGGCTTCCTTGATGGCTCAGTGGTAAAGAATCTGCCTACAATGCAACAGATGCAAAAGACTAGTTCAATCCCTGGATCAGGAAGATCCCCTGGAGGAGAAAATGGCAACCCACCCCAGTATCCTTGCCTGAAAAAAAAAAACAAAAAACGCATGGACAGAGGAGCCTGGAGGGCTACAATCCAAAGGGTCACAAAGAGATGGACTTTACTGAGTGACTAAGCTCACATAGTTAACAATTGGGTGTGTAAAGGAAGCACAGATCTCTGTTGAAATTCTGTGTCAGTGAAAATGACAACAGAAAGTATTCTGCCTATTCACTATAAGAAGGTGTTCCTTCAATCTGTAAAGGGCATTTATTTGATAAAGATTCCTTTATGGAAAATTAAGCTATCACTTAGAACTTTAAAGTTCATTATTAAAAATGAGAAATCATAATCATTTTATCCAATATAGCTTTTTCTAGAAAGGAAAAATATTCACAAATTTCATGGAATTTGAATGACTAAAAACCATTTGGAAGTAACAGCCAGAAACCTCTCTTATTTAGAAAAACAAAATGTGGAAATTATCTTAAAAAAATGAACATTTGATTTTATTAACCATAAGAAGAAAGTGTTAGTTGTTTAGTTTTATCTGACTCTTTGCAACCCCATGGACTATAGCCCACAAGGGTCCTCTGTCCATGGGATTTCCCAGGCAAGAATACTGGAGTGGGTTGTCATTCCCTTCTCCAGGGGAACTTCCTGACCCAGGGATCAAACCAGGGTCTCTTGAACTGCAGGCAGATTCTTTACCGTCTGAGCCACCAGGGGAGACCAATAAAAGGTAAAAAATCCAAGCAGTATGTCACAAATGCAATTTTGGTCTTGTTTGATATGTACCTAAATTTCAGTATATATTTAAATGCATAATATTGAAATAATGTCTAAATTTAATACTATGTTTTTCATTCTTAGGTATAAATTGAGTTTGTATATATATATAATCAAATTGTATCAAAGCCAGCTTTATAATACTTTAATAATTACTAGATCTAAACTAATTTTTTCCTTAAAATTATTTTTCATTATATTATTAAAAATAATAAAATAATATATATTTATATGAAAGGCATTTTTAGATACTATTATTGTAGAAAGGGATAAAAATCAAAAGGACGGGAAAGCTGATGAAATACCAGCTGTTCTTTGTAGGTTATAGCTCACTCTTATTTACATAGCACTAACACATGGTATTCTTTTTTTTTTTTTTTTTATTTAACACATGGTATTCTTGCCTGGAAAATCCCAGGGACAGAGGAGCCTGGTGGGCTGCCATCTGTGGGGTCGCACAGAGTCAGACATGACTGATGTGACTTAGCAGCAGCAGCAGCAACACATGTCCAGAGCATTGTTGATATGATATGATATGATATTACCTAGTAGTAAAGCCACTCTGGGAAACTTGGTGGGATATATAAAAGAAAGCAAAAATGTTAGTCTCTCAGTCATGTCCAATTCTTTGCAACCCCATGGACTGTAGCCCGCCTGGCTCCTCTGTCCATAGAATTCTCCAGGTAAGAATACTGGAGTGGGTTACCATTCCTTTCTCCAGGGGATGTTCCCCACCCAGGGACTGAACCTGGGTCTCCTGCAATGCAGACAGATTCTTTACTGTCTGAGCCACCAAGGAAAATCATATATATATGTATAAAGAATGTTCAGACTACTGCACAATTACACTCATCTCACATGCTAGCAAAGTAATGCTCAAAATTCTCCAAGCAAGGCTTCAACAGTACCTGAACCGAGAACTTCCAGATGTTCAAGCTGGATTTAGAAAAGGCAGAGAAAACAGAGATCAAATGCCAACATCTGTTGGACCATAAAAAAAGCAAGAGAGTTCCAGAAAAACATCTACTTCTGCTTTATTGACTATGCCAAGGCCTTTGACTGTGTGGATCACAACAAACCATGAAAAATTTTTCAAGAGATGGGAATATCAGATCACCTGACCTCCTTCCTGAGAAATTTGTATGCAGGTCAAGAAGCAACAGTTAAAACCGGACATGGAACAACAGACTGGTTCCAAATAGGAAAAGAGGTACGTCAAGGCTGTATTTTGACACCCTGCTTATTTAACTTATAATGCAGAGTACATCATGCAAAATGCTGGACTGGATGAAACACAAGCTGGAATCAAGATTGCAGGGAGAAATATCAATAACTTCAGATATGCAGATGATACCACCCTTAGGACAGAAAGTGAAGAGGAACTAAAGACCTCTTGATGAAAGTGAAAAAGCTGGCTTAAAACTGAACAATCAAAAAGTGAAGATCATGGCATCTGGTCACATCACCTCATCGTGAATACATGGGGGAAACAATGGAATCAGTGAGAGACTTTATTCTCTTGGGCCCCAAAATCACTGCAGATGATGACTGCAGCCATGAAATTAAAAGATGCTTGCTTCTTGGAAGAAAAGCTATAACCAACCTAGACAACATAGTAAAAAGCAGAGACATTACTTTGCCAACACAGGCCTATCTAGTCAAAGCTATGGTTTTTCCAGTAGTCACGTATGGATGATAGAGTTGGACCATAAATAAAGGTGAGTGCCAAAGAATGGATGCTTTTGAACTGTAGTGTTGGAAGACTCTTGAGAGTCCCTTGGACTGCAAGGAGATCAAAGCAGTCAATCCTAAAGGAAATCAGTCCTGAATATTCATTGGAAGGACTGATGCTGAAGCTGAAGCTCCAATACTCTGGCCACCTGATGTGAAGAACTGACTCATTAGAAAGGACCCTGATATTGGGAAAGACTGAAGGCAGGAGGAGAAGGGGATGACAGAGGATGAGATGGTTGGATGGCATCACTGACTTGATGGACATGATTTTGAGCAAGGTCCAGGTGTTGGTGATGGACAGGGAAGTGTGGAATGCTGCAGTCCATGGAGTCGCAAAGACTCGGACACAACTGAGTGATGGAACTGAACAGATATATACATATATATATATAATATATGTATATTACTATATCAGATCAGATCAGATCAGTCGCTCAGTCGTGTCCGACTCTTTGCGACCCCATGAATCGCAGCACCCCAGGCCTCCCTGTCCATCACCAACTCCCGGAGTTCACTCAGACTCACGTCCATCGAGTCAGAGATGCCATCCAGCCATCTCATCCTCTGTCGTCCCCTTCTCCTCTTGCCCCCAATCCCTCCCAGCATTAGAGTCTTTTCCAATGAGTCAACTCTTCTCATGAGGTGGCCAAAGTACTGGAGTTTCAGCTTTAGCATCATTCCTTCCAAAGAAATCCCAGGGCTCATCTCCTTCAGAATGGACTGGTTGGATCTCCTTGCAGTCCAGGGAACTCTCAGGAGTCTTCTCCAACACCACAGTTCAAAAGCATCAATTCTTCGGCGCTCAGCCTTCTTCACAGTCCAACTCTCACATCCATACATGACCACAGGAAAAACCATAGCCTTGACTAGACGAACCTTCATTGGCAAAGTAATGTCTCTGCTTTTCAATATGCTATCTAGGTTGGTCGTAACTTTCCTTCCAAGGAGTAAGCGTCTTTTAATTTCATGGCTGCAGTCACCATCGGCAGTGATTTTGGAGCCCAGAAAAATAAAGTCTGATGCTGTTTCCACTGTTTCTCCATCTATTTCCCATGAAGTGATGGGACCGGATGCCATGATCTTCGTTTTCTGAATGTTGAGCTTTAAGCCAACTTTTTCACTCTCCACTTTCACTTTCATCAAGAGGCTTTTGAGTTCCTCTTCACTTTCTGCCATAAGGGTAGTGTCATCTGCATATCTGAAGTTATTGATATTTCTCCTGTCAATCTTGATTCCAGCTTGT
>NW_011494638.1:1783650-1843006 GCF_000754665.1 Bison bison bison | reverse complement strand
ACTCCTTTTCTTATTTGGAACCAGTCTGTTGTTCCATGTCCAGTTCTAACTGTTGCTTCCTGACCTGCATACAGATTTCTCAAGAGGCAGGTCAGGTGGTCTGGTATTCCCATCTCTTTCAGAATTTTCCACAGTTTCTTGTGATCCACACAGTCAAAGGCTTTGGCGTAGTCAATAAAGCAGAAATAGATGTTTTTCTGGAACTCTCTTACTTGAGTAATTCATTTTACAAGAGTTTTCTACCTGTGGTCTGTGAGCTTCTTGAAGACCAGTTATCTCATTCTGAGACGTGATTGTGGTATTTTGGTAGGCTGCAGTCAAAAATTTGTGTGGAAATTATCTGAAAGTTGTTTAAGTGTAAAGTTTATATGTATGCATGTATTTATATGATAATTTTGATAGCTATACTTATATAATAAAGTATTAATTGTATTCCTCATATAAGTAACAAAATACACTATCATAATCTAAAACATTGTTCTATTACCATGACTAGATCCAAATGAGGGAAATTTATTTAAACTTTTATAATATAATCTGTAATTTTATCCCAGTCTGTATAAATGTTTGTTTTTTTAAAATCCCAGCCAGTGGAAGTGTCTATTTTAAACTGTTTTTAATTAAACCACATTTAGAGATCATTCAAGGGCCTGTAAACATCTATCCACAGTCTTGTTTCAGTGATTCCAAAATATCATTCAGTCATTCAAATTTGGGATACAATAATTATACATTGAGGGCTGTGATAGAGCTTTGTAATCCCTTTCCAAAGATTTTACAACTTGTCTAGACATATAATTATTTGAAACAGGACAGTATACTTCAGTCAAGGGCATGACTTTCTTCTCCACATCACAGACTTTTCCTCTAACTTTGAGATTCTACAATGGGCTATTTTTTTTTTCTTCCTTTGAAGCTTATTTTTGATCAGAGATTTCTAGAGAATTGTACAGGGTCTCAGAAAACATAAATTTACTCTCTTTCCTATTGATAGCAAGGCACCAAGTTTCTGGGGCTATTTTTATAATTTTGCCACAAAAGAAAAAGAGGGAAAAGTATAAAAAAAAGTGACTTCTGAGATTTGCAACCTTTTAATCTGTTACTTATTCTCACTGTACAATTTGCTTAGTGTCTTGGAATCTCAGAATTAGAACTGATTCTGAGTTATCTAAATCACAGTTCTCATTGTTAGTTTTCTTATAAGTGAGTGCTATCCGATTAATGATCCCCAAAACTACTTCTTTTCTGAAATTCTAGATTATAGGAGTTTATAATATGAGTATTATATACAAGGTATAATGGTAGCATGTGTGCAATGGCACCCCACTCCAGTACTCTTGCCTGGCAAATTCCATGGACGGAGGAGCCTGGTAGGCTGCAGTCCATGGGGTCGCTAAGAGTCAGGCACGACTAAGCGACTTCACTTTCACTTTTCAAGTTCATGCATTGGAGGAGGAAATGGCAACCCACTCCAGAATTCTTGCCTGGAGAATCCCAGGGACGGGGGAGCCTGGTGGGCTGCCGTCTATGGGGTCACACAGAGTCGGACACGACTGAAGCGACTTAGCAGCAGCAGCAGCAGTGCTCAGTTCTACTCTTTGTGACCCTATGGACAGTAGCCTGCCAGGCTCCTTGGTCGATGGAATTTTCTAGGCAAGAATACTGGAGTAGATTGTCATTTCCTCCTCCAGGGGGTCTTCCTGTCCTAGAGACTGAATCCCCAGTCTCTTGTGCCTCCTGCATTGGCAGGTGGAGTCTTTACCACTGCACCACCAAGGAAGCTCCATAATGATAGCATAGTGTGTGTATTTATACCTGTATAGTTTTATTTGCAGCCCTGGATTTATTCCTCATAAGAATACTGAGATGTAGGCAATGTAGGTGATACTATCCTCATTTTACTACATGTAACCTTTATAATCTGGAAATAAAGGTAATAAATATGAGGTCTGTTTTCACTACATTTAGCAATCTAGATGGTTCAGGATGAACTATGGTTGAGATCTGATTTCTCGTGGCTTTAGCCTTTGTGGTTTTTGTTTTCTAATTTGGATGTATTAAGAATCTTATGAATTATTAAGGATTTTAATACATGAAATGCTTTGACTTATTTGGTTTTCTAAACTCCAGGTGCCTTGTATTTTGTTAGGTGCTTACATTTGTAAAGATTTTGCTTTACTAGATGTGAGTTTTAGACTCTAATGTATACTTCCATTCACTTCTTCATTTAGTCTGGAATAATTACTCCGCCTGTCTTAAACCCTTTTCTGGACACTGAGAATACAGCAATGGACAAATCAAACAGAAGTCTCTGCCTTGGAAGGATTTAAAATCTAGTGAATTTTAAAGGAATTTTATTGGAATAAGAATAAAACACAAGTCTGATGGTGGAACAATTTAAAATATGGGTAACCATTGTCTAGAAGTACAGGAGCTAAAGGAAATAAAAATAATAGTAACTTACTGAATACCACACTGTGCTCTACATTATAAGCCTGCTGTCATTTCACCCTCACAGTACCCTGATCTAGGTATCATTATTATTCTCAGATTACAGATGAGAAAACTGCAGCTCAGAGGGATTAAGTGACTCACATTTAATTCTAACCTAACTTGAATTTCATACCCTTAAGCAGTTCTCTCCCCTTTGGAATACAGAATTCATAAATAAAGAAAATAATTTATTCAACTGGTATTTACTGTTTTCCTATAATCAAGGCCCTGTGCTTCAGACCTGTAGGGAATATGATAATGATTAAGAAATGATTCCTATCTTTCATAAAGAATCAAAGCACCAAAATCAGTGTGGTTAAAAAATATCTGTCAAGAACCTACTATGGTCCAGGCGCCACACTTAGCAAAGACTGGGTCTCGGACCTTGGGGGATTTGTATCACTTCATTAGGGAGACATCAATGCAAAGCAGATAATTTTAAGAGAGATTTAAAAAAAAAAAACAGGGTAATATAAAGTGGCCAATTATTGGGTAGAGAGTGTCACAGTGATTCAAGTCAGAGAAGATCATTTTCCAGAGTAATAGGGATATAAATAACTCACCAAAGAAATTATTTATCTTCAGTAGAATTTTAGCTAATCATTACAAATATATTAATTCCCTGGCAGATGTTCTTCAAACTTGTTTCTGCTACATTTCTTCTTAAGCCATCTAGACAAATTTCCTTGACTACAGGGTCCTAGGTAAAGTTCAAAGTGTGAAAGACAAGTCCTTGGGCAGGAAGCAAGTACACACTACTTGTAAACAAAAATGCCCAGTTTCCTCTGGAGCAGTGTGACCACGAGCACTCCCTTTCTACTACTTCTTGCTTCTGAGAAGCACACATTAGTCAAGCCAAAAATGGAGTTCAAATGCAAATGGTTTTTGAATGGTGATTTTTGTTGTAATGTTGTTGTTGTTGAGTCAGTCACGTCTGACTCTCTGCAACCCCATAGACTGCAGCATGCCAGGCTTCCCTGTCTTTCACCATCTCCTGGAGCATTTGAGTCAGTGATGCCATCCAACCGTCTTGTCCTCTGTTATCCCCCTCTCCTCCTGCCTTCAATCTTTCCTAGCATTAAGGTCTTTTCTAATGAGTCAGCTCTTTTCATCAGGTGGCCAAAATATCGGAGCTTCAGTTTCATCATCAGCCCTTCCAACGAATATTCAGGACTGATTTCCTTTGGGATTTACTGCTTTGATCTCCTTGCAGTCCAAGGGACTCTTAAGAGTCTTCTCCAACACGAAAGTTCAAAAGCATCAATGCTTAAAAAAAAAAAGTTATAATACTAGAAGGACTAATACAAAGTTAGGAGTAGTGTTTATAGCAGCAGAATGTTAAAATCCATGTGGGCCCTTCTCGTTACCATCTTTATAATCTTCACTTGTATCACATTTATCCGGTATCTCTGGGAATGAGATATTCCCCAAAATTGAATTTTCCTGATAAATGAAACTTACTATTTAACTCTATCCTTAGAACTTGGTAAAACTGCTACTACTTTCTGCTTCTGACTTCTTAAGCAGAGTGCGTTTGACATCTCATCATCTTTTATTTACCCATAATAAGCAGTGATTGTTCTGGGCTGGAATACCTTGGAGCCATCAGGAGTGATGGAGATTGGGGGCTGACTTAATTTTACAGTAAGATCCCTAAGACTGCCAGGTTTTGCAGCTCTCATAGCAGAGTGTTGTGGGAGGTTGGGGGTTTTCTTTTTCTTTGCTCTGATTCCCTATTTTCCTTGGAAATTATTATCTTCTTACTTTCTTAGCCTCTAACTACCTTCCTCTTCATCTGTGAAGCCATTTGGTCCTCTACTTTTGTTTGTTGGAAGATATTTTATTACTAATTCAAATTCATTACTGGTTATTAATCTGTTCCTTTTGTCTTTTTCTTTCAGATTCAGTCTGGGGAGATTATTCATTTCTAGGAATTTATCCTATCCTTCTAGGTTGTCCTTTTTATTGTCATATAACTGTTTGCAGTGGTCTCTTATGATCCTCTGTATTTCTTCAGGGTAACATCTCCCTTTTCATTTCTGATTATATTTATCTGGGCCCTCTCTTTTCTTGATGAGTCTGACTATATGCTTATCAATTTTGCCTTTTCAAAGAACTAGCTCTTAATTTGACTGATCTTTTCTATGGTTTTTAAGTCTCTGTTTCATTTATTTCTGCTCTGATCTGTATGATTTCTTTCCTTAACTAACTTTGGATTATTTGTTCTTTTCCTAGTTCCTTGAGGTGTAAGATTAGATTGAGATTTTTCTTATTTCCTGAAGTAGACTTGTCTTGCTATAAACTTATCTCTTAGAACTGCTTTTGCTGTGTTCCATAGGTTTGGAAAGTTGTGTTTGAAAGGTATTTTTTTATAATTGTACTTTAACCCTGTAACTAACACATGGAGATAGTGATTTCATTAAAATTGTCATTTAGGAAAATATCAAATACAGAAACCGTTCAAGTAAAAATTACTATTAAAAATTGTGTAGGTGGAACATGAATATTACAGCAATTTTAACAGCCATACAAGAAGCTCTGAAGAATAGGATACGGTGTTCTTACAGAAAATATTTGCTTTTTAATAGTGAAGTTTAGATATTTGTTACTTAGATGAGGTGACATTTCTGGGGAGAGAGGGTCTGCAAAGTTGTCTTCAAATTCCACTGTCTAGACAACTCTATTCTTGAGAGGCCTAGAGGGGCTCTGGAGCAGTCCAGGTCACCCACAGTCAGAGCTGGGGTGGATAGGCTAATTTCAATGTCTGATTACATTCTTCTCTATTTGATGGGAAAGCACCCTTCTTCATAGCTCTGAGAGAACGCATTGTTCCAGTCTATGTTATCAAACACATTTGTGAGATGACTTCCCCAATGGTTCAGCTGTAAAAGAATCCACCTATAATGCAGGAGACACAGGTGCAATGAAGGTGACACGGGCTTGATCCCTGAGTTGGGAAGTCTTCTGGAGAAGGAAATGTTAACCCATTCCAGTATTCTTGCCACAGAAATCCCATGGATAAAGGAACTTCATGGACTACAGCCCATGGGGTTGCAAGTGAGTCAGACATGACTGAGTGAAACAACACAACAACACATTTTCCAAAATTAATGAATGATAACTGTGCACACTTTTTACCATTTCTGTGTGTCCAGGATTCCTTCACCATGAGGTCCTCCCTGCAGGCTGTGGCACTCTGGGGAAAGAAGGCCCCTCCACACAGCATCACTGCCATCATGATCACCGATGACCAGCAAATGATTGTCACGGGAAGTCAAGAGGGTCAACTCTGTCTCTGGAATCTCTCATCTGAACTAAAGGTTAGTGAAACCAATTAATATTGAGGCAGATAGATTTATAAGATAAACATAGCTTGCTGCTTATACCAGCAATGACAGTGGAAGTTTTGCATGATTGTTAAAAAGGTACTTACCAAAGTAATACATGGGTTTTACTTCTGAATTTGGAAAAATGAAGTATTATATGGTGGGTCGAGATCATATTGGAAATTATATTATGAATATTGCTAATCCTAGCTACCAGTTAAGTGTTATCATCCTTTAAGCTATGCTGAGTTTTACTATTTTATATCCTGAATTATATGTTTAAGTAACTGAACTACAGACATGTAAGTATAATTCTACAAATTATGGCTCATTAATCCAAACAAACGGCACCCTTGAAAATTACTATTAACTAAATGAGTAATATCTTAATTATCTGGGTGTTTCTGTCAGTTTGGCCTTTTTGCTATTCTTTTAGTCTCTGCTTGCTGGTGTTTTTACAGGTCACATTGGAAAGCTCTAAATCCAATTTACTATTGTTGTCGTCCTATTTCAGAACCTGACCTCACCTAGGATTTGGCCCATTGATTAGCAATTAATTGTCCCTGTCCCAACTCATAAACATTTAACATATTGGAATAGATATTTGCTTAGCTCTAGTAGCCTCTAGACCCAATTTGCACACTTAAACTAATGATGTACTTAAAGTATACTGCCCTCATTAAGAAGCCTTTTAAAGATCAAAGACTATTTTTAGCCTTTAAAGTTTGTCACTTTAAAACCTAAATTAACAATTAATTGTAATTCTATTTTATAGTGTAATTAATTAACATCTCCCATCACTGAGCAGTTACACTATAGGACTGCCAAGAACTGCAAGCAGACCAGCTCAGCTCAATGTTTATGAACATTCCTGAAAGAAGGACTGGGCATTATTACAGCAGCTGGACTTTGAAATTGGCCCTTGCATTTATTATCTCTTACAACTTAAACTCACAATCCTAAATGACTTACACTATCTTGCTACTCTTATTAATGTTGAAGTGTAGGGTTTCCTGGCTGAAGTAGTAGTTTTTATAATATGTTGGTTGCTATAAGTTTAAGAGATTTGGAATCCTAGCATCTGTATCTTTTGACATATGTTTCTGGAATTTACTCACCGTGCATTTACTGCGTGTTTATTGTAACTTAGGCAGTATGGTAGGTACCTAAGTTTAAACATGAATGAAAATGCCTGGTGGTGGCTGCCTATCAGGTTGCAGTGTCATAGGGCAAGGGCATAGCTAGTAACTGCCACTGCAGTTATGTTATAATACAGGGTGCTCTTTGTGGGGATCAGTCTATACTTCATCTTCAGTGGGAATAATTATTTCATGCTCTTCTTAGGAGCAAGTCTTCTGCTTGGGTTAGAGCAATAGGAAGGGAGATGCTATTGGCATCTAGTGGGCAGGGGCCAGGGTACTGTAAGCGTTCCATTGTGTAATAACAGCCCCTTCACAACAAAGATATTATTCCACTCAAAATGCTAATAGTTGCTCATATTGAGACATTCATGGTTAGAAATATGGGGTGGGAATGGAAATCAAATTGGTAGGGGTGGAAGAAACAAGGAGAATCACTGAGCAAACAAGAAGAAAATTGGATCAGCTTTATGTTTTGGAAATTCACTGTGAGGATATTGTGAAAATTTAGTTACATGAATAAGATATTGATTAGTATGACTGTGAGATTTCCACATGAGAGCTTTCCTTAACATTTTCTATGGCTAATCATAGGACCAGAAGGAAAGAGCATCTTCTCTTACTTTTCCCTTGAATCTTGCCCCTACAGGACAAAGGGTAACTTGTTCAGTCACTCAGTCGTGTCCAACTCTTTGCGACCCCATGAACTGCAGCACGCCAGCCTCCCTGTCCATCACCAACTCCCAGAGTCCACCCAAACCCATGTGCATCGAGTCAGTGATGCCATCCAGCCATCTCATCCTCTGTCATCCCCTTCTCCTCCTGCCCCCAATCCCTCACAGCATCAGGGTCAATGAGTCAATTCTTTGCATGAGGTGGCCAAAGTACTGGAGTTTCAGCTTCAGCATCAGTCCTTCCAAAGAACACCCAGGACTGATCTCTTTTAGGATGGACTGGTTGGACCTCCTTGCAGTCCAAAGAACTCTCAAGAGTCTTCTCCAACACCACACTTCAAAAGCATCAATTCTTTGGTGCTCAGCTTTCTTCACAGTCCAACTCTCACATCCATATATGACCATAGGAAAAACCATAGCCTTGACTAGACAGACCTTTGTTGGCAAAGTAATATCTCTGCTTTTGAATATGCTATCTAGGTTGGTCATAACTTTCCTTCCAAGGAGTAAGTGTCTTTTATTTCATGGCTGCAATCACCATCTGCAGTGATTTTAGAGCCACAAAAAATAAAGTCTGACACTGTTTCCACTGTTTCCCCATCTATTTCCCATGAAGTGATGGGACCAGATGCCATGATCTTAATTTTCTGAATGTTGAGCTTTAAGCCAACTTTTTCACTCTCCACTTTCACTTTCATCAAGAGGCTTTTGTTTCCCTTCACTTTCTGCCATAATGGTGGTGTCATCTGCATATCTGAGGTTATTGATATTTCTTCCGGCAATCTTGATTCCAGCTTATGCTTCCTCCAGCCTAGCATTTCTCATGATGTACTCTGCATATAAGTTAAATAAGCAGGGTGACAATATACAGCCTTGATGTACTCCTTTTCCTATTTGGAACCAGTCTATTGTTCCATGTCCAGTTCTAACTGTTGCTTCCTGACTTGGATACAGGTTTCTCAAGAGGCAGGTCAGGTGGTCTGGTATTCCCATCTCTTTCAGAATTTTCCACAGTTTCTTGTGATCCACACAGTCAAAGGCTTTGGCATAGTCAATAAAGCAGAAATAGATGTTTTTCTGGAACTCTCTTGCTTTTTCCATGATCCAGCGGATGTTGGCAATTTGATCTCTGGTTCCTCTGCCTTTTCTAAAACCAGCTTGAACATCTGGAAGTTCACGGTTCACATATTGCTGAAGCCTGGCTTGGAGAATTTTGAGCATTACTTTGCTAGCATGTGAGATGAGTGCAACCGTGCAGTAGTTTGAGCATTCTTTGGCATTGCCTTATTTTGGGATTGGAGTAAAAACTGACCTTTTCCAGTCCTGTGGCCACTGCTGAGTTTTCTAAATTTGCTGGCATATTGAGTGCAGCACTTTCACAGCACCATCTTTCGGGATTTAAAATAGCTCAACTGGAATTCCATCACCTCCACTAGCTTTGTTCGTAGTGATGCTTTCTAAGGCACACTCGACTTCACATTCCAGGATGTCTGGCTCTAAGTGAGTGATCACACCATCGTGATTATCTGGGTGGTGAAGATCTTTTTTGTACAGTTCTTCCGTGTATTCTTGCCACTCTTCTTAATATCTTCTGCTTATGTTAGGTCCTTTATCGAGCCCACCTTTGCATGAAACGTTCCCTTGGTATCTCTAATTTTTTTGAAGAGATCTCTAGTCTTTCCCATTCTTTTGTTTTCCTCTATTTCTTTGCATTGATCGCTGAGGAAGGCTTTCTTATCTCTCCTTGCTGTTCTTTGGAACTCTGCATTCAAATGGGTATATCTTTCCTTTTCTCCTTTGCTTTTGTCTTCTCTTCTTTTCACAGCTATTTGTAAGCCCTCCTCAGACAGCCATTTTGCCTTTTTGCATTTTTTTTCCATGGAGATGGTCTTGATCCCTATCTCCTGTACAGTGTCACGAACCTCCATCCATAGTTCATCAGGCACTCTGTCTCTCAGATCTAGTCCCTTAAATCTATTTGTCACTTCCACTGTATAATCATAAGGGATTTGATTTCAGTCATACCTGAATGGTCTAGTGGTTTTCCCTACTTCCTTCAAGTCTGAATTTGCCAATAAGGGGTTCATGATCTGAGCCACAGTCAGGTCCCGGTCTTGTTTTGCTGACTGTATAGAGCTTCTCCATCTTTGGCTGCAAAGAATATAATCAATCTGACTTTGGTGTTGACCATCTGGTGATGTCCATGTGTAGAGTCTTTTCTTGTGCTGTTGGAAGAGGGTGTTTTCTATGACCAGTGTGTTCTCTTGGTAAAACTCTATTAGCCTTTGCCCTGCTTCATTCTGTACTCCAAGGCCAAATTTGCCTGTTACTCCAGGTGTTTCTTGACTTCCTACTTTGGCATTCCAGTCCTGTATAATGAAAAGGACATCTTTTTTGGGTGTTAGTTCTAATAGGTCTTGTAGGTCTTCATAGAACTGTCCAACTTCAGCTTCTTCAGCATAACTGGTTGGGGCATAGGCTTGGATCACCGTGATATTGAATGGTTTGCCTTGGAAACGAACAGAGATCATTCTATTGTTTTTGAGATTGCATCCAAGTACTGCATTTCAAACTCTTGTTGACCATGATGGCTACTCCATTTCTTCTAAGGGATTTCTGCCCACAGTAGTAGATATATGGTCATCTGAGTTAAATTCACCCATTCCAGTCCATTTTAGTTCGCTGATTCCCAGAATGTCGATGTTCACTCTTGCCATCTCCTGTTTGACCACTTCCAATTTGCCTTAATTCATGGACCTAACATTCCAGATTCCTATGCAATAATGCTCTTTACAGCACCGGACCTTGCTTCTGTCACCAGTCACATCCACAACTGCGTGTTGCTTTGCTTTGGCTCCATCCCTTCATTCTTTCTGGAGTTATTTCTCCACTGATCTCCTGTAGCATTATGGGCACCTACTGACCTGGGGAGTTCCTCTTTCAGTATCCTATCATTTTGCCTTTTCATACTGTTCATGGGGTTCTCAAGGCAAGAATACTGAAGTGGTTTGCCATTCCCTTCTCCCTTCTGTCATACTTCTCCACCATGACCCAACTGTTTTGGGTGGCCCCACACGGCATTGCTTAGTTTCATTGAGTTAGACAAGTCCGTGTGATCAGACTGGCTAGTTTTCTGTGATTATGGTTTCAGTGTGTCTGCCCTCTCACAACACCTACCATCTTACTCGGGTTTCTCGTACCTTGGACGTGGGGTATCTCTTCACGACTGGTCTAGCAAAGCACAGCCGCTGCACCTTACCTTGGACGATGTCGCCCCTCCTGACCTTGAACTTGGAGTAGCTCCTCTCGGCCCTCCTGCGCCCGCAGCCACCACTCCTTGGATGTGGGGGTACTGGTCTGGCCATCATCTAGGCTTCATGATGGATACAAAACCAAAAAACAAATGAAAAATGTGTATAACATAGTTCCTTTATCTAGAAGTTTATTATCCTGGGGATTTTGATATGCCATATATCAGTTTTTCTGAAACTTATATAAAGGAAAAACAAAGAGCATTTCCTAATTAAAATTATGAATAATTTTATAATGTCATATTATATTCTTCAACTAAAAAGTGTACAGGTATTTAAAAGTTTACTCTCATCAGAAGGAAACACAACGATGACAAAATGAATAGCAATGTTGAGTAGAGACAAAGAATGAATGTCTTGGTCAAATCCTGGGTCTGGTATTTACCAACTCTGTGGTGTTGGGCAACTGACTTTTTCTACTCTTTGAGCCTTAATTTCTTCAACTGTGAGATGGGGATTAAACCTGTTGATGGCTGCACAAGTGCCTGGAATATGGTATATGCTCATCATGTTGTGTATTCTTTTCCCTTTCTTATTTGTGCCATTAGAAGTACCTGAGTTGGGAGTGAGGGAGACCAACACTTCGAAGAATGGGAGCGCAAGAATAGAAGTAAAGGTCCCTAGATTTCATCATGACAATTGACTCTGTGTGACTGTAAAATTATATTTTTGTTATTCTTCACACAGCATGTGTGATAAAATGAGTAGGTTATAGTGAATTGTCACGGTGTATTCAACTACACATGAAGATTTAGTAGCAGAATGAGGACTTCTTATTAAGGGCAGTGGTGTTGTGTCCTGATATTTTGTCCATAGTGGTTTTTCTCTTGAGGAGGAGTATGCTTGATTTGCCCTGAATCTTGCTTATTTGGGCCTGTAATGTAGAGGAAAGGGGTTAAATTCATAGAGGTGTGCATTCCCAAATGTGATGATGGGGAAACACAGCATGCTGTTTTCTGAGATGCAACCAGTATTCCCAGGAAGAAGATCGAGAACTTGGATTGGAAGCGATTATAACCAACTACAAAATGCTCTTTATAGCACTAGAAATTTATTCTGATAACAGATCTTTTAAAGAAGTATTTCTGATTAGTATAGAAATAAGATGAAAGCAGAGAATTATGTTATGAAATAATTTGTTCTTCTGATATGTTGTGTTACGGGGGATAGACTTCTTTCACATATGAGATAATGGAAGAATTAGTCTTTGGTGTCATTTTTAAAATTCACATATAGGAGGAAAAAAATGGCATTTTAAATAATAGCTTAGTTAAAATTTTATTTCTAAAGTCGAAAGTTCATTTTCATTATTTCTGAGGCAGGACTTCAAGTAAAGCATTGTAATGGTTACAGGAAAGGTAATATTTTCTCTGCATTATTTTGTAAACCCATTCCTGAATTCTGAAATCTGTGCATAAATCTGCTACTATCCGTTGAGGTACATTTTGTGCATAATAAACATCAACACTGATTTATTTGTATTCAAAACCTAGATCTTGTAAAACAGGTCTGGCCATCATCTAGACTTCATGATGGATACAAAACCAAAAAAACAAATGAAAAGTGTATATAACATAGTTCCTTTATCTAGAAGTTTATTATCCTGGGGATTTTGATATTTTTCCTGAAACTTATATAAAACAGAAACAAAGACCATTTCCTAATTAGAATTATGAGTAATTTTATAATGTCATATTATATTCTTCAACTAAAAAGTTTACCACTATTTAAAAGTTTACTGTCATCATTTTCAGATTTCTGCCAAAGAACTTCTTTTTGGTCACTCAGCTTCAGTGATGTGTTTGGCAAGAGCGAGAGACTTCTCTAAACAGCCCTTCGTAGTTAGTGCTGCTGAAAACGGGTAAGTAAGATATGTGAGACTGTGTACCCCTCTCCATTCTGTGTCCATTACAAAAGCACTCTAATGGGATACAGAAATCTAGAGCTGAAGGAAACTTTAGTGATTAACATGTTCCTTTTACATATAAGAAAAGTCAGATCTTGAATGGTTGATTAAGACTTGTGTGACAGTCCCCAGGAAAGTAATCAATATTATAACTCCCAATCTTTGAACATCCCAACGTGCTTATCACACCTTGTGGCAGCTTCACTATGTAAAGGATGCTGGAAAATGCTGCTTAGTATAGAATTCAAAATGGAAAAGTCTGAGCACTTGTCTTTTTTTTCATGCAGTAACTCCCTTTGAGCTATTAAGCAAACCCATGCAAGCTTTCATAGTTTTGTAAAATAATTCAGCAGTTACAATCTTTATGTTGTACACTTGCTTGATATTATTTTAAAACAAACAGAGGAGAGGACTCACTTGTTAGTGGGGGTGTGGAAGTGAGAAGGAGAAGGAACATAGTGATTGGGTGCAGTTTCATGGAGGGAGGTTTATTCAAATGAAATAAGACTTAGCTGTAGGAAAAAGCCCTACTTATGGAAGAGCTACTATGAACTTCTGTGCCGAAGAGATATTTGGCAAAGTATACTCCAGAATGCAGAATCCATTCAGCATGAGTTAGTGAACGAGGGATTAGGTTGCTGGTTGAAAGAAGAGAATTCCCTCCTTTTAAATTTTTAACCCAAGGAGAAATTCTATGGCTTTGAATTCTGAGGCACAAAAGAACAGTGAGGAATCAAGTGTTTAATTTTAGAAATGGAATAGTTTAACAAAAAGGCTAGTGGTACAGACAGCAAAGAGATACCTGTGTTCTCATAGATTATAGCAAAGCCATAACTGTTATTCTTAGAGAGACGGGACTTTGAATAAGGCTCAAATGAAATGTCTTAGTACATTCTTTTTAAACAATCACCTTCCTTTTGTACACTAGGGCTGCCACACAAGCTGAGATATTTATTCCCGATCTAGAGAATTTGGGGATGGTGAATTTTTCTGACACTACTTGCAGAACTGAGAAAGTTAATAGCTGAGTGAGAAACATATGAAAACTACCTGTGTTCCACCTTGAAGTTTTTGTCCATGGTAGCCTAGCTTCAGGAAAGAAACTAGGGGTTAATGGACGTATTCTTGATAATAGATGAATTCAGCTGTGTAAGTCCTGTAACTATGATTGCTAAAGAACTAGAGAATCTGGTTGGTCTTCATTTTCTAAGATGATTTGAATTTTCTAGAACTCTGTTTCTTTGGGGTCTGACACCCTACATCTACAAGATTCTTCTAAAGCAATTTATACTTTAGCCATTGCATATTTAGCAAATCCTAATTCAGTTTACTTAAACTTATTAAAATTGCTAGGCTGGACCAATCATTCTCCAAATAACAATGTTTTTTGTTTTTGTTTTTGTTTTTTTAGCTTTTAAAAGTTCCAGGAAGTGACTGTGGGCTTAGCATTTCTGCCTCCAAAATGATCAGATTCATGCTGATCATGACTACTTCCCGACTTAGTTTGTTTGTTTTTTTTCACTTAGTATTATTTCATCTGTAGACATAAATCCTAATATTCAGGAATCCCATTGAATTTTATGATAAATAAATTCTAAGATATAGGAAGTAAATACCTGGACCCTGATGTTGAAATGGTGGAATGCTAAAGAAAAAGAGATCCTGAAGTACACAGTGAGAAAAAGCAGATTACTTATAAAGGAATGTTAATTAAACTGAGAGCTAACTTCTTAACAATAAAATGAGAACTAGATAGCAGTGAAATAGCTTCAAAAAGTGGAGAGGAAATATGTATCAACTTGAAATTATATCTCTAGCAAAAACACCTTCAAAAAATTAGGGCAAAATAATAACACTTAAGACAAATACTGAGAGTGTTCACTGCCAACAGACCCTCTATAAGTAATGAAAATCTAAATTATATTTTTCAGTAAGAACAATGATTTCAGAAGGAAGCTCTGATGGAACAAAGAATACTGAACAAAACTCAGCAAAGTTTTAGAAAATTTAAATAAACACACATTACATTACAATAATGTTCATATGTACCTCCCATCCATCTCCCCCATATATACACAAAATCCTAATCAACAACTGTATATAATAAATATAATGATCAGACTCCATATGCTCTGGTGTTACAAAGGTGGGTAAAGATATTGATTAACCTTAGACTTTAAACTAGATATACATGCTGACATTTCCAGGGTAGCTGCTAAAAGAACAAACAAAAAAAAATAAAAATGAAAAAAGATAGAATATATAACTTCCAATTTAAAAAAAGAAAAAAATGTTCTTTAATCCTAAGACAACAACAATAAATGAGACAAAGAGCACAGCATAAGATAATTGAAATAAATCTGAATAAACCAGTAACTCAATTAAGTAAAGGGACTAAGCCCATCAGTAAAATTGTAAAACAATTTAAAAGACAAAAACAGCATATGGATATATAAAAGTTAAAAAGAAATGGATTGAAAGAGATTTATCAGGGAAATACTGCTGAAAATGTTAATATAGCTATATCAGCATATTATATTTGTAAATATATTTAGTTAATAAAACCTTAAGACAAAAAGGCTTTACATTGATAGAGTTATTACTTATTAATAAAACTTCCAACCATCAGCAAGAGATGATACTAGAGAGACAGGCATGCAGACAGTCTTCTAAGATAGTGTTCATCAAATCTGAGCCTTTCTCAGGACCACTTACGGATTTCTGAGCCCCATTCTCAGAGGTACAGATTCAGTAGATCTGGACTGAGGTTCAAGAACTTGCATCTCTAATATGTTCCTGGACGGTGCTAATGCTGCTATTTCAGAGGAATATATTTGGAATGGTGGGTACCCCATATCTGGGGCTGTGAGAGAAAGTGTGAGGTCAAGAATGACTTGGAAAACTCACTGGTGATGATATTCATTAAGAATGAAAACACAGGAGGGAAGATAGTAGGCCTCATTCTAAAAACAAGGGGTGTGAAGTCCTGCAAGTCATCCAGGTAGAAACATGCAATTGCTAGTTGCCTGTGGAAATCTAGAGTCCAGTGAAGAGACCTTGGCTTCCAATGTCATGTTGATGGTACTTGAAACCATGGGAATAGATAACTTATCTAGAGAGAGTATGAAATATGAGAATATAAGAAAGCCTAAGACACAAATCAAAGGAAAACCAACATTGAAGAAGTGGGCATAAGAAAATAGGAGCCTGAGAATGCCAAAGAAAACCCAAAAGTATTATTGAAAACAAAAGTGAATTTGAAGAATATAATGGATTTTTAATTCAAGATTGCAAACCAAGCATTCATATTTATCTCCTTTCCCTCTAGATGCTTCATTAAAATGTGAGCAACGATAACAGCGTTGTAAGCACACAAATATGAACATAGGAATAGAGCCAAGAGAAACCAGTGTATTTTTGAGACACAGAAAGTGAATGAAAGAGTAGTGACTGATTTATGTATTCATTGAGTGAATTTTTTTTCACTTTCATGCATTGGAGAAGGAAATGGCAACCCACTCCAGTGTTCTTGCCTGGAGAATCCCAGGGACGGGAGAGCCTGATGGGCTGGCGTATGGGGTCGCACAGAGTTGGACACAACTGACGTGACTTAGCAGCAGCAGCAGCAGCAGCAGCAGGTGGGGATGTGGAGTTGAATAAGAAAAAAAGGCCCTTTGCAAAGGAATTTTTAGTGGGAATTTAATAATATTCTAATTATGTGTGTTATAGATTTTTTTCCAGTGTGTTTTTCTTTTCACTGAAATTTAAAAATTTTTGTAAATTGTTAAACTACATTTTTACAGTCGAAGGTGATTTAATCTATGTATAAAGTTTGGGAGCAGTATTTGAAAACAAAAAGAATGTCCATTCTAATAGTTAATTTTCATGTCTTATTAGATATGTAACTGAGCAGTTCCAGCTCAATGCCAATGCTACTTTCGATGTACAATAAATTGGCTTTTCTTTCTTTAATAGAATTGATTGGCAAAGGGTTAATTTTTACTATAAGATGTTTTTGTATTTTTTTTCCAATTTAAGGTAGACTATAACATGATAAGCAAACAAACAGGGAAAGCATTAGAATCCAAGAGAGTTTAGAAACATTAGTATCACTGAGAGAGCTTTTATTGATATCCAGGCTTCAACCTTGGAAACTGTGATTTTATTAGCCTGGATTGATGTCTGTGTTGGGTCTCAGACATCAGTATTTTTAAAAAGCTCCCTGATAATTCCAATGTAGAGTCAGAATTTAGCGCCACTGGTTTAGAGTTAGAGTTATCTAGAAACAAGTTAACTGACCAAAAACTTTGCAAAACCCTGCATGCCAGGACTCCAACACAGAGCCACGAGATTACAATCTCTGAGGAAACTTTTAAAAAATATTCACAGGTGATGCTTGATGAATAGCTAGAGTTGAGAACCACACTGATGAACTTAAATTATTTTGTAGAGCTAAAATTTTATATTGATGGCTGCTTAAGGTTCCATTTCTTTATATATATATGTAAAACTTTTGAGATATGATTTCAGTTTCTACCTTTTCCCCAGTCTTATTTTTCACACACACACATATACTCACTTTCCCCCTGTTTTATTGAGGTGCATGCCTTTCCAGGTTACCTCAAATTATTTCTGGCCTACAGTTTGATATAAACAAAGAGAAATAAAACCACTACATATATCTAGTTCTATATCTAGGATATGACTTTTCACCTTCAACGCTAATGACATTTTGGGCCACTGAAGAATTCTTTGTCGTGTCTGAGCATTGTAGCACATTTCGCAGCATCCCTAGCCTTCCCCACTAGATGCCAGTATCGTGTTCCTAGTTGTGACAACCAAAAATGTCTCTAAACATTGTCAAATGTCCTTTGTGGGGCAGAATCAGCTCAGGTTGAGAACCATTGATTTCGAGATTGATTCCCAGTGTTTGGCCAGAAAAAAACTCAAAGTCTGCAAACACCAAATGCATACAGCACTTACTGTTTTTTGTCCATATCATTTGCTTCTTAATATCAGCTCTCCATTTAAGCCAATAAAGCTTTCACCTTTCTTCCATGGAAAATTTTGCTTATGTGTTGAAACTGTTGAAACTGAAGAATATTACCAAACAACTCTGAAATAGCCGTTCTGGTTTTTGTGAACTGAAATCATACAGATTTAAACTGCTTTACACTGGATGTATTTGTAACTGGATTTCAAAACTGTATCTGTATCTTCATAACATATATGTAATCAAGGCAGAGTTTTCGAAAAAATGAGAATTTTCTTACTATTTAGTGACAAGGGTGATTTCAGGATTTCAGAAGAGAAGGAATTAAACGTATCAATGACAGACCAAATGTGGCCTCTTGGTGGCACTGTTTATTTTTACAAAAATATACCTGAGCTCCAGAGATGCAACACGATGTATTATGCTTTTCAGAATATGTAGTTTTAAGCTCAGTAAAATAAAGCATTTTCAATACTTTGCAGTTTCCTTAGAAAGACTGCCATCCTGTCACTCTCCCAGGCTGGTTAGCGGCATCCCCACAATTGGTTGGAGGTCAGGTTGGCACTCAAATATGGCTTGTAGGCTGGTGGCAGGGTGTAATTACCAAACAAAAAGACACAGATACAGTATGTCACCCTTGCTAATGACCACAACATTTTCTTGCCTAGTAATCTGTAGCGAAAAGCCACATAAACGATCAGGCTGCATTTAAGTGCAGCACTAAAGAAAAACTTGGTGGCACAAAAATTATTCCAGCCAATTGAGTGGAAATGACAGAGAATAATGCAAAGTTATCTCTGCTAGGGAGATGTGTGTTTGGAATGTCACCAATGGACAGTGCGTGGAGAAGGCCATACTTCCTTACAGACACACTGCAATCTGTGTAAGTATGATCATTTCCTTCAGAACATCTCCAGATTCTACAACGCCTTCAGATCATTTGCTTAGCACGCTTTAAAGACTTCAGAGGGATTCTTTTCTTGAATTTTTATTTTGTCATTAGAAGTGTCAGTTATCTTCTGTTATTTTGGCATTTTTCTTTCCCCAGAGTAACTACTTAACCATTTTTTCTTAATATTTCTTATATTTCTGTATCTTTCTAACATAGACACATTTGAAAGACAATTTCCTTATTTTTCCTTCGTTACATTTACAAAACATATACTCACAATGACACATACAAAAATTGTTTCCATTTTATCAACAGGCAGTTTATAAAGCAAATTTTTTTCCCTTGTTTCCAATTTAAGCCTCTTTTGGGTGCATAGGTTCTGAATTTCTTATTTATGAAATAATAATCACTTTATAATCACTTCCCAGTATTGAAAAGAGGTTTTGACTTTTGGTAGATGGGACTCCAAACATATACTTAAAGTAGCTGCATGATTCCAATGGTACTGACACTGTTTTTTACATCGTACACATTGCTTTTAGCATTGATGACTTGCAGTGGATCACTTATGAACTCCTTTCTGGGATCAAAATTTTTTGCATTGTGATTGTCAAGGGTAGATTATAAATTTTGATATAAGCCATTCTTAAAATTTATTTGGCACAAGAATTCCTCAAAAGTTCTTCATTTTTATTTCTTCTTAACACATAACAGTATTGCTAGGATGGGAAACCTGTTTTTGTTGTTTAGTTCCACACAGCATTCCAGAATTAATATAATTATGAGCTTTCCATGATTTGGACTAAACTTGCTTCTTCTTAAAAGACCCCTCCTCCTTCTCCAGAAAAAATGATGAAATATAAGCAAGATAAAGTGCAAAATTAACCCTTCAGAAGTATACAATCATTGAACTAAAATAAATTTTGGTTGCTATTCAGCCTAATACGTTAATTGATAGATGATAAAATTAAAATTAACAGAAGTCTTCACCACATCCAAAATTCTGTTAATTGCAGGTGATAATTAAACTTTTGTTTTGAATTCCATTTGCATAGTATTACCACTGTTCAGCCCGGATGACAGAAGGCTGGCTTCTGTGTTGTGGAGAATATCAAGATGTTCTTATAATTGATGCCAAAAGCTTGGTTATTATTCACACCTTCGTGTCATCTCAGTCTCCTGATTGGATCAACTGCATATGCATTGTTCACTCCATGACAATTCAAGGTAATAGTTAGGTATTCTCTAACACTAGGGACAGCATTTGAAAATATCACCTTCAAATTATTTGTTAAATTATTGGGCAAGAGTTCAGAATGTGTGTTTGTGTTTACCTAAGCCAGATCAAGAGAAACTGAGAACACCCATCCCAGTGGTTCAAATCACTGGAAAGTCAGCAAGAGGTCAAGATGAAGTGGGGAGAGGAGACACAGTGTTGCCATGCCCCAGTTCTGCTTGATACATTCTAAGAGTGACAAGCAGAGGTTTGTTGTGGATTAACAGGACTCTTGGACTTGCTGTGCTGTATTCCTCTAGATAAGAAGAGAATTCAGTTCCTGTAAGGAGGGAAGGCTAGCTCCTTACTTATTTTCAAAACAGGAAGGTGTAATCCGTATTGCCGCCGTGGTGGTTTGCAACATGGATCGGCTTACAGTGGTGCTCTCCTTTTACATGGAATGACTTTGAAATTTTAAGACAAATTTAGAATGTGACCTAAAATGGTTATTCTTTTATTTTTTTAAAAAATTTAGTATTTTCTACATATGTAGCCTTGGATAATCCTTAAATGACTATGAAATGATCTTCAGGGCAACCGGTTATAACAGTGATCAGTTTACATGTGGTGTTTGTTGTTTTTACAGAAGATTCTCTCTTGGCCGTATCAGTAGCTGGTGAGCTCAAAGTATGGGATCTTTCTTCATCTATCAACAGCATTCAGGTTGGCTTGTGAATTTATCCTTTATTCTTCCAATTCAAGCATATGTATTGAAATTTTTAAAATTAGAAGTACTTCTGTGTACTTTTCCCTATCTCTTTTCCAAGCTGTGGGCATTGGTAACAATTGGATGGTATCTCTCCTAACCTTTTTTCCATATGTATACACACGTTTTTATCTACACACACATGCACGCATGCACACACACATACACATACACACACATTGATTTTAATTGAAAAAATCCATCATAGAGGAATATTTCTCTGTCCCTTGCAACAGAAGACTCCCTTTCTTCTGTCTGTGTGTGAGCAGTGGCAGTGGCAGGGCGGTTACTACGAATGACTGAGGGTAACATAGACTGCGAGTCCAGTCTGTTCACCTGCTCTCTGGCATCAGGCTACAAGTTGAGGTGATGAACGAAACAGCAGTCACAGTATTTGTGCTCCTGACAGAATTCTTTCAGCTGCCTCATGCTCTGGGCTATCCTTCAGAATTTCTTAGCTGGGAAATTCCATAGCATGGGAATTGTGTTGGTATCCTGAGACCAACACATACCCAGCAGCATCAGAAACATTAAGAACATAGTATTCTAAGTATTCTGTGCTGATCACCTTTTGTCTTTTCAAAATATTTTGTTCTTCTACTTTAGCAATTAAGATACTTCAAAAGTTTTTAACAAATTGTTTTTACTTTTCATGGTTTTATCTTTCTGCTACATCTAAAAGTCAAGGTTATTCATATCTTTACATTTTCAGTATCCTACAGTATATTCCCCAAAAGCATGTTTATTGAATTATTGTATATAATGAATTCTTGAATTCAACTGGGTTTCCTCTTTATGGTTTCCTGTGCAAAGTAGCTTCTTAGTTCAGAAAACTCAAAAGAAAAATTGGCTGCTTTTTTATAATAATAGTGTGATCTACTTCAGGTGTACAGGGGAGGAGTCTTTTCATGCAGTTTGATATAAATTACCTACAACTAGTACTAATGTAATTTTATTCGTTTTGAAGGAAAAGCAAGATGTTTATGAAAAGGAATCCAAATTTCTTGATTCCCTGAACTGCCGAGCAATACGATTTTGCACATATACAGAGAGACTTCTACTGGTGGTATTTTCTAAATGTTGGAAGGTATTATTAAATAACATAATAAACACAAATGTAATTTGATTTTTATCTTGTTTAGTGGAAAAATTAAAAGAATATATTTTAAATATGATACAAACATTTTACAATATTGTTATGACAGCAGTGAATTACTTGTCTTTTATGACCGACTTTTATCAGTTTTCCTTCCCCAAATTGGGTCATTTTGCTTTCCGGGATATTGTATATATAAAGTACATCTTAATTTTATGAATAACAAAATATTATAATAATGAGCATTTATCTCAGATTAAAGAATGATGCCTACACTTTAGTATTAAAAAGAAAGCTAATATTTTCTGTACATACATTGGTCTGACTTTTAGATCTTTTTTCTTTTCCTGCTTTGTCATTAAGTTTGTTTTTAGGGATTCCTTTCTTGGGACTATATTCACCAACATCTCCAAGAGGAAATGAAAGCTAAGTTACTATCATTTGACAGCATCCTCTTTTTCTCTGATATTTCATATACTTGGCTCAGTTAACAAAACTACATTGTCTTACTTAAAGGCCTATAATATATTTCTGAAGTAAAATGTAAAGTACATGGCCTAACATGTACTTTAGGATTTCTACTGTATTAACTTTTTTGTGTGTAATAAATTTTTCAAATGTTCATGTTTGACTATCCATATGGAAAAAATGAAATTATATAGGAAATTTGGGATGTTTTGGTCTCTGTGCTTAATGATTTTGGTCTCTGTACTTATGAAGCACTTTCTGGAAGGTTTCTGTCAGATAGATAGTTTATCCACTGAAACCTACTTAGGGTAAATGTGAAAAAATAAGCACTAATGAAGTATTATCTTGGTCTATGAGTGCATTGTGGCCTGTTACTAATATTTAATTGGTTGTTGTTTTAACACTGTCATCTAAATAGTCTGTATAAGCATACTTTATCTTTCTCCTTGGTAGAGTAGATTAGAAGCTTTTGTTAACAAGCATCATTCATTCTGTATTTTAGGTTTATGATTATTGTGATTTTTCCCTTCTTTGGACTGAAGTTAGTGGGAGTGGGCAGTTCTTTGCTGGTGGAGAAGTGCTTGCTGCTCACAGAATCATCATCTGGACAGAAGATGGTCACAGTTATATCTATCAGCTGCTGAACAGGTGGGCTCAGATGGAAACGGCATACAAAACATTCAGGTAGAAAATGAACTTTGGGAGGTTTATTATGGAAAAATCCCCGCATGCTGCCCATGATCAAAAACCAGAACAAAACAACTTTGGCACTAGAAGATTTACTCTGGGCTTGGTAGGCTTTAGCCTTTGTATAAAACAGCAGGGGATGAAGGAATGAGATTAACCATGTATAACTTGTACAGCTGGTGCTGGGTTTTCAAAAAGTCACTTGTAATTATTAACCCAACAATTTCTAACTAGAGTTTAGAAACCTGAATGGTACCATCCGGCTTTTGAAAGTGGGAGGGGAAAATACTGAATAAAGAACCCCAAAGTTCTAAACTTTGCTTTTTATATTTTGCTATGCAGTGGGCTTTCAAAAAGCATATACCCTGCTGATGGAACACTGCTTAAAGAGACCATTTATCCTCATTTACTGTGCTCTACTTCTGTGCAGGAAAATAAGGTAATGCAGGAAGAGAGTGACTGCATCAAAGCTGTTTCAGATAAGTGTTACTTTGTCTGTAACAGAGTCTGGCTTGAAAAAATTGAATTGAAGCATCACAATAAGTTGTTAATGAGAAAATTAAATCTAACTGTTAATGGTTACTGAAATCTTTGCCTTTAAGAAATCTATTTTTAAGTCTGATTAACTAAACAATACATACTTATTATAGAAAAATGATAAATGTTAAAAAAGGGAGAAATTAAAAGTTCTAATTTTATCACTATAAATATTCACTATGAGTTTTTTATTTTATGTATTTACTTATTTTAATTGGAAAATGTTCAAATATTTGAAAGGCTATAAGAATAGTACATAATCAGTCACATACCCTTTACCTAGATTCAATAGTCATCAACATTTGCCATATTTATTTCTTCTCTCTCTCATTCTTTCTTTCTCTTGCTGTTTGCATATACACACACACACACACACACGTTTTCCACTAACCCTTTTGATAGATATTTTGATACAAAGTTATTAACATTTTGATGCATCTACTTTAATTTTTAAATTTTATCAAATGGCTCATATCCTGATTTTTTTTTTTTACTTAACTGTATATTGAGATCATTCTTACATGCATTTAGCTATTCTTCTGTATAAAGTTTCTTGTTAAATAAAATTATGGTTCTTGGCAAAGAGTTGAGGATGTAATTGTGAGCTTTTACTCAACTAAATTATATCTTTGACACTCTATGAAGCCTGAAAATTTAAGCAGCTATTTTACTTTAGTAGTGTCAATGAAAGTTGTTTTTTTTTAACCTACTGGATTTCAGTTCAGTTCAGTCACACAGTCGTGTCTCACTCTTTGCGACCCCATGGACTGTAGCATGCCAGGCCTCCCTGTCCATCACCAACTCCTGGAGTATACTCAAATTCATGTCCATTGAGTTGGTGATGCCATCCAACTATCTCATCCTCTGTCGTCCCCTTCTCCTCCTGCCCTCTATCTTTCCCAGCATCAGGGTCTTTTCAAATGAGTCAGCTCTTCGCATCAAATGGCCAAACTATTGGAGTTTCAGCTTCAGCATCAGGTCTTCCAATGAATATTCAGGACTAATTTCCTTTAAGATGGACTGGTTGGATCTCTTTGCAGTCCAAGGGACTCTCAAGAGTCTTCTCCAACACCACAGTTCAAAAGCATCAATTCTTTGGCACTCAGCCTTCTTTATGGTCCAACTCTCACATCCATACATGACTACTGGAAAAACCATAGCCTTGACTAGATGGACCTTTGTTGGTAAAGTGATGTCTCTGCTTTTTAATATGCTGTCTAGGTTTGTCATAACTTTTCTTCCAAGGACCAAGTGTCTTTTAATTTCATGGCTGCAGTCAACATCTGCAGTGATTTTGGAGCCCCCAAAAATATTCCTACTGGATTTAGTCATCAGTTAATTCTCCAAAAGGTATTTCATGGAGAATGGAGGAGTTCTGAATTATTGATGTGTCAGCCAAGGAAGTATGTTACTTTTTACAGTGTCAGTTTGCTTAAGCAGGCAGCATAGTTGTTGCAAATCCTATAGTTCAGTATTATCTCTTTAACATATCTGTGAGGTTTTGTTGCAAAAACTTAATTAAGTAGTGTCAACTGAAAATTAAAACTCCAAGTGCCATTAGGGCACAGGCCAACTTTAGAGTTATGGTGTGGAGCCCTGTTTCTAAAGGAATTTGTGGGTTGCAGTAGAGCCTTGTTTTGCTGTTGATCACAAAAGCAGTATTGTGGCTTGCTTAAAAAGGCATTTTAAGTTATTTTTTAAAGGGCTTTCCCATTCTTCCTTTTTAGTTCCTGAATGCATTTTTACATATCACTAGGCTATGCTAAGTCACTTCAGTCGTATCCGACTCTGTGTGACCCCATAGACGGCAGCCCACCAGGCTCCCCTGTCCCTGAGATTCTCTAGGCAAGAACACTGGAGTGGGTTGCCATTTCCTTCTTCAGTGCATGAAAGTGAAAAGTGAAAGTGAAGTTGCTCAGTCGTGTCCGACTCTTAGCGACCCCATGGACTGCAGCCTACCAGGCTCCTCCATCCATGGGATTTTCCAGGCAAGAGTACTGGAGTGAGGTGCCATTGCCTTCTCCGTTACATAGCACACTTTGCCCTAAAAGCTAGATATGAGAAATGTCCTTTAAGAGCTTCTGCTCTACTGCAGGTATCAATGCTATGCATAACTATGAAGAAAAATAAAAACAATTACGAATTAACTTTAAAAAATACTAATTTTAGAGGAAGCTGCCTTTCTTTATGTCTCAAAATGTGAAGACACAGATTTGTGAGTCTTCTATTGATATATAATTTTTATTTAGACAACCACAGCTGTTTTAATATCTTACAAGTACTTGTTTCAGTATCTTAAAAGTACCTGAAAGCTAATGAAAATGAATAGAATAATCTGAAACTAAAAGAAGCTGGTCTACTTAGACTGTTAATTGCCCTTTATCTAGCCACGAAACTAAATTCAGTTTCTCCCTATTCAAAACATCACCAATATTCACTAAATATAAGACTTAGTGCCTCCTACAGTAACAAGGTAATAAGGCATTTTTGTGGTGTAGGGAGCTGAGGTTAATGGATACAATGGAAATAGAGAATTATGCTCTATAAACATGTTTTTTGGAGTGATGCCATAGAATTGAATCTGCTTGTTTGACAATAGCATGTTCTCATGGGACACCAGGGGCTTATCTGCTGATGGAGTTGTAGTAGCAAGAATAAGGACTCATCTTTTATTCCAACAGCTTTATGAGAGCCTCCCTAGCTTCAAATCATAGCTGATGATCATAGAAGACTATAGCAGGGATCCTGACTGCTGAGATGAGGAACTGGGCTTTCCAAGGTCTTAGCTGTGGAGTAAGACTGCAGTGTTGAGGTGGAAGTAGATAGGATAGAAACAGCCTGAAGATTGCAGATAAGGAATTTGGGAGCATGAACTAAGAGTAATGACAATGACAATGATGATAGGTAACTTTTTTTTTTTTGAGTCTTTATTATTGTTAAACACACATGGTCTTATGTACATGCATTTCCACCATGACCCCATTTTGAAACTGATGCTCAGAGAGGTTAATTCCCAAGATTTGAACCTAGGCAATTTGGTTCCAGAGTCTGGGAATGGACTTTGGAGTGAATTTCTCATTTATTCTGAGAATGGATATTAAGAATGGTTTCTATTTATTGTGCATGTGTTCTAAGTCGCTTCCGTTGTGTCCAACTCTTTGCGATGCTATGGACTGTAGCCCACTAGGCTCATCTGTCTGTGGGATTCTCCAGGCAAGAATTCTGGAGTAGATTGCCATACCCTCCTGCATGGGAACTTCCTGACCCAGGGATCAAACCTGTGTCTCTTCTGACTCCTGCATTGGCAGAAGGGTTCTTTACCACTAGCACCACCATTCTAAGTACTTACCGTTATCAACTCATTAATCCTGACAGTATTCTATGTAGTAGGTGCTTTTATTTATTAGCCTTCTTTCACAGTTAGGGGAAAAAGAGATACAGGAAGGTTAAGTAAATTGTCTAAATGAAGTAATTGGCTCTTGTAATAGAGTTTGCTGCTGCTGCTGCTAAGTCACTTCAGTCGTGTCCGACTCTGTGTGACCCCACAGACGGCAGCCCACCAGGCTCCCCCGTCCCTGGGATTCTCCAGGCAAGAACACGAGTGGGTTGCCATTTCCTTCTCCAATGCGTGAAAGTGAAAAGTGAAAGTAAGTGGCTCAGTCGTGTTGGACTCTGTGTGACCCCATAGACGGCAGCCCACCAGGCTCCCCCATCCCTGGGATTCTCCAGGCAAAAACCCTGGAGTGGGTTGCCATTTCCTTCTCCAGTGCATGAAAGTGAGAAGTGAAAGTGGAGTCGCTCAGTCGTGTCCAACCCTCAGCGATCCCATGGACTGCAGCCTACCAGGCTCCTCCATCCATGGGATTTTCCAGGCAGGAGTACTGGATTGGGGTGCCATTGCCTTCTCCAGTAATAGAGTTTAGTATGAGCTAAAACCAGGATTTGAATCCAGGTATTTATCCCAAGAGAATTCACTGTTAATGACTATTTTATTACCTCTTGGAGGATAGGCACTTCTTGTGATGAGAATCACATGGTAAGGGGCTCTGAGGGAGTTTTCAGCTGAACTCAAGAGGTAACTACTAGAAAGGAGGAGATTTGAGGCATCAAGGAGTGGGTATGAGCAAGTGAGCAGCAGCAGTACAGAAGTGAGGGTATCGGGGATAAGAGCGGTCTGGGGAGAATGGGCTAGTGGGCCAGCACATTTTGCTTTGAGGGGATATGCCACCACCAATTTGAGTAACTGCTCAGCCTCTCTGCAGCTTCATTTTCATATCAAAATCATGAGAAAATTGAGCTAGTCAATTTTAAGGTTCCCAAAGTTTGAGAGAGTTTGAGAGGCCAATAATCAAACTGTACCAACACCATTTCTAACACAAAATTGATGGCCTTGAGAAGTATAAGACTCCAAAGTGCCTTCTGAATCTTAAAAAAAAAGATTTAGGGAACTTACTTCATTGAAACTGTTTTTCTTCAATGCTCTTATTTCTTGAGACTTTAGAGGATTACATATCTTGGTCTTGAATTACTTTTTTTATTCTCTTCCCATCTTAGTTTCTTTATCTCTATAAGAGAAATAATAATGTTTATTTACTCTGTAGCTTTGCTGTAAGGATTAAATGTAGTGATATTTTGGCCCTTAATATTCTCTAGAAATACATTATAGAATTTTTTCACTGAAATATCTATCTGAGCCTTCAAACTTGTGTTTTCTGACAAGAAACTATCAGTTTCTTAGACTTTTTTATTTCTAGCACCAGCACTTGGCTTTCTTTTCAGGGTGCCTTTTATTTGTACATGAAAAGAGGGTTTTGTTATCATTTTTCTAATCACTTAATCATTTTGACCCATTGTGCATAATCTCTACATACATGTCTGCTCAAGGAACATCTACACTGCAGTGAGGTACTGGGAAGATTCGAGGCCCATTCACTAGTGAAAGCATATTTGATGCCCAATATTCATTCTGTGTCTCAACAAAATTATCTTCATACACATAAATATATAATGTATATATTTATGTAAATTATAGCATGTATTTATACTAATATCATAGTATATATTATATATATATACATACATACATATATATATATATATATAAGTTATGGATTCATTTTCTTTGGGGCCAGTTGGGGCCTAATTTGAAATCAAATATGTTATATATGAAAAATAGCCAACAAAAATTAGAAAGCACATTAATACCACAAAATTACCATACAAATATTAGTTGTTGCTATTCTAAGTGACAGTTGGAACTGAAGGAGCAGAAAGAAATCAACCTCCTCAGTGCACAGTAGACCACTGTCATTATCACATGGGCTTTTGAGTCGTAATTACTAGACTGAAAAGCCCACTGCTATTGATACCACCTTAGATAAATTAACCTCTTCCGTCTTTGATTATTCATCTGTAAAATGAGGATAGTAATAGTACCAACTTCACAGGATTATTTAACTTGAATACATGCAAAGCCCCTAACAGTATGTGTAATATTCACACAGAACATGTTCAATAAATGTTAGCTATTCTTATTAATGCTCTGAAATCTAGCTGATGACTTTGCTTCTTATTTTATAAAAATGTTTTTTGTTTTGTCTTGAGTAAGAGACTATTTTCCTAAATTTACTTGAAACTTTGAAACAGTGGGAATAAATGGAAATAATTTAGTTCATCCATGAAGCCTTATTCTTTCATTTAAAAGCAGTGGCTGCCATTATATAGACCTTTTTTTGAAAGATTTTTTTTTTACATAACTGTTCACTTTTTTAGTTGGACCAGAGCCTTCCTTTTGTTATGGGCTACATAAATGAAAGGAAAGAACCTTTTTATAAGATACTTTTCTCTGGAGAAGTCTCTGGAAGAATTACTTTGTGGCACATCCCTGATGTTCCTGTGTCCAAGTTTGATGGTTCTCCTAGAGGTAAGACAAGTTCTATTTCTAATCACCTGTCTTTTAAGAAATACTTTACAATTAATCTGGTGCTTTTTTTTTCAAGTTAAGTAATAGGAGGCTACAAACAAGAAGACGTTCTCATGCACCACTATGCATTAGATACTAACATAAATATATGCATAAACATGATGCTTAGAGATCTTATTCAGTAGTGTGGCCACTGTAATTCAAATTAACACCAGCTTACTGTGAGTGATGTTTTATTGAATTGAAATGAATGTTGACAATATGAATACAGGGTAGACTGATAGATCACATTCGTATTTTTGAATTTGTCATTTCCATATCCTGTATTCCTTTTCAACTAATTTCTCTATTCGAAAGAGTTTCTCAGTTCTTTTTCAGTTGACTTAAGTCTAAAAATGAATCCACTAATACACATCTATTCTTCTGAGACTCCTTAAGGGAGAGAGAACCAATAAAAAAGCATTTGGAGTGAAAACAATGCATAGCAGGAGAACTTTCTGCCTATAGCACACTATTAGGATGGCAAAAGAGCCTCTATGTGCCCCAAGGTATGGTGCCTTGATAATATTTTCTATATCTGTGATGAATTTATAAACCAAATTTTTTCCTTTTGTGTGTTTTCTTCTTAGAGATACCAATAACTACCACTTGGACCCTTCAAGATAATTTTGATAAGCATTCTACCACATCACAAACTATTAGTGACTACTTCTCTGGGTTTAAAGATGAGAATGAAACTGTGGTTGTCACTTCATCAGAGTATGTTCCAAGTCTTGATAAACTAATATGTGGCTGTGAAGATGGGACAATTTTCATTACACAGGCTTTGAATGCTGCCAAAGCAGGACTTCTAGAAGGCGGTTCTTTACTAAAAGGTCTTGAATTTTATTTGACCCTATTTATTTAATTTACCTAAGCTTCAACTAATAAGCTGTACTAAGAAGATTGCTGAAGCTTAAAAAATTGTAGGCATTTGCTAGTAAATTTGTGCATGTTTTAATTCTAAAGTAAAACACATAAAGGTTTTTTAAAAAGTCAAATAGAAGACTATATGATGAGAAATAAATTTCTCTCCTTATTTGATCTTCCAGGAAGATCACCAAAGACAAGTGCTAATAAGTTTCTTTATACCCTTTCTAAAATTTCCTATGCATATATAGGCATATTACAAGATAGCGGTATACATTCTTTTAGTTGTATTATAAAAATGAAACCACAGTCTACATATTTTACTAAAATATTCTTAAATCTTAATAAAATATTTTGGAGCACATTCTTTATGACTTCATTTTAAATGATTAATAATAATTGAATTTTAATTAGAAAAATCTTCTATGATGTGTGTTTAAGATTTTTTTCTAGCCTTTGGCTACTATAGACAATGCAAAATTAACTCTCTTTGCACATATATGTGGGTATATGTATAGAATTATTTTCCAGTAGAATTACTAGATAAACCTTTTTGTATATTTTTAAATTTTTAAATATTTGATATGTATTTTTATGCATTTTATGTATATTTTTAAATATTTGAAAATATATCTTAAAATGTTTTCCAAACATTTTATGTTGGAAACATATAATATACACATGTGATATACACATCAATATACATGTGTATCCACTAACACATATATATATAAAAATGCCTTTTTCCTCAAACCTTAGCCAAACTTCTATTCAACTTTTTAACATTTGCCAATCAGGAAAAAGTGGTATCTTCCTATTTTCATTTTTGTGTCAATGAAATATAAATATGTTTTTATATACCTTTGTGCATTACAACAGCAAAAATCTATTAAGTAAAGACCTTTATTCAGAAAGTTGTCTTATGTAAAAGAATGAAATATAGAGGTGACTGAGATTTGGAGTTGTGTAGATAAATTTGTTTGAGGAGGGCATGGCAACCCACTCCAATATTCTTGCCTGGAGTATCCCCGAGGACAGAGAAGCCTGGCGGGCTTCCATGGGGTCACAAAAGAGTCAGATAGAACTTAGCGACTAAACAACAATGACAACAGTGTACTTATTGCTCTGTGTCTCAATGGCTGATGCTAAAAGTTAGTAAAAAAGCTTAAGACCTTAGCATATTTTATCTCGCCTGATTTATCTTATCCAGAAAAAAGCAGACACCTACATTAGACTGGTAGCATTTGAATTAATATTCATCTTGGTTTGTTAGTGATAGAATACAGAGGTGTCTGATGGAATAGAAGAAGTAATAATGATTCTTTGGGACCCAGTGTAAATAAAAAGAGATTGTGATCTGTGGTCCTCTCTAATTTTTTTGAGTTTAGCCAATAATGAAGGAAGAAGAAGGGTGGAAACTATCAGTAAGTTTGTGTTCTACTATAGCTATGGTATGAAATACCCAGGTTTTCATACCCAGGTTTTCCTACCAAGTGCCAATGCTAAGAAATTATGTACATTATTTTATTTCACATAGTTGTCTTGTGTGAAGTAAGGGCTATTTTGTCGTACTGTTTCAGATGCAGTACCTGTGGCTTAGAGGGAAAAAGCAAGTTGTCCATGGTGACATATCTAGTAACCGACAGACCCAGAAAAATAAAACCAGATTTGTTTAATAGCAAAGCTATGCTCTTAAACATTATGCTGTGTTTCTTCACACTCGCATTCAAGTCACTTAACCCTTCTGAGCCTCAGATGCCTTATCAGTAAAATGAAGTGGTGGAACTAGGTAATCTGTAATATCTTCTGAAGCAAAAATACTTCTGTGAAACTTTGGTTTTCTTTTATACTAGATGTGATTGTGTTGTTTTCAAGGACAGCAGAAATGTTCTGAGATTACTTTTGTAGACACAGAAGGTATGAACTGTCACTCTTTTATGACAGAGTTTGCTATTTCTTGGCACTGGAACTGGTAACTTGCTCACATCCTTGAAGAACTAGTAGACTTTGAACACCCAGCTTCAGTACTCTATCAAAAGCATGACCTAGCTTGTAGTGAGGCACTTGCCTTTTGAAATAATCCAAGGGTTGTTCTTGTCAGGTGGCCGAAGTATTGGAGCTTCAGCTTCAGCATCAGTCCTTCCAATGAATATTCAGGTTTGATTTCCTTTAGGATTAACTGGTTGATCTCCTAGCTATCCAAAGGACTCTCAAAAGTCTTCTCCAGGACCACAGTTCAAAAACATCAATTCTTCAGCCTTCTTTATGGTCCAATGGAAAAGACCCTGATGCTGGGAAAGATTGAGGGCAGGCGGAGAAGGAAGCGACAAAGGATGAGATGGTTAGATAGCATCATGACTCAATGGATGTGAGTTTGGGCAAACTCTGGGAAATGGTGAAGAACAGGGAAGCCTCGTGTGCTGCAGTCCATGGGGCTGCAAAGAGTAGGACACAACTTAGCAATTAAACAACAACAAAGGGTTGTTTATTAATTTTCTTAGTCAACTGCCTACTTCTAATTATGTGCAGTTTTCTTACACTAAAAATTTATAAAAGAAAATCTCAGGACTATTTCTTGAACAAAAGTAACTTTCTTTTATTATTTGGTGTTTGGTTGTTTTCCAGGTTCCCTTCCTCAGAAAGTTCTCAAAGGTCATCACCACAGTGTTACTTCCTTGCTTTACCCACATGGTCTCTCTTCAAAATTAGACCAAAGTTGGCTGGTATCTGGGGACCAAGACTCATGGGTCATCTTGTGGAATATCTTTACTGAAGAAATTTTGCATAAATTCTTTTTGCAAGCTGGCCTGGTAACAAGTCTTTTGATGTCCCCAGAGAATTTCAAAGTAAGTTAAGATGAAGAGTGAAACGTAACACATAAACTTAAGTTATATAACATTGCAGAACATTTAAAAGCTCTAAGGAAAAATATCTCGTAGTTCCACGGAAAAGAAAAAATACCAATAATACAACTGGGTGATTTTTATGAATTTCTTTTCTTATTTGTTATGAATTCTATTATTTTTACAGCTTATACAGATAATGCGGCTCTAAAGCAAAAGTCTCATCAATTCTTGCCTTTACAAAAGTCAGTTAACTCGCTTTAACTTACACTTACTTACCCTTTTTCCCCTAGTTCTACATCTTAATTTTTAATGAAATTATCTTTTCTTTTTAAATAAAAAGTAATGGACACTGAGGGCTTCCCAGATGGTGCTAGTGGTAAAGAACCCACCACCCAGTGCAGGAATATGAGAGACTCAGGTTCCATCTATGAGTGGGAACATTCCCAGGAGGAGGGCATGGCAACCCTCTCCAGTATTTTTGCCTGAAGGATCCCATGGACAGAGGAACCTGGTGTGTTACAGTCTATAGGGTCACAAAGAGTCAGACACAACTGAAGCGACTTAGCATGCATACACTCAATGGACAATCAATGGAAAAATAAATATATAGGAATTGTAAATTAAAATTAACTTTTGCCTTTAACAATTTAATAATAAAAATGATCATTACATTTTCTTTTTCTTAAATAGATTTTTATTTGCTCTTTTGTTTATTTAACAAATATTTTCAACATTGAACTTTCTCAAATTTATGAGCGTCTACCTTATGCTGAGGAAAGGAAATATTTTCAGATATAATCTTCTTATGCAATGTCAGCTTAAATTCAGCCTTCATAAAGCTGATATCTTTGATAAAATATGAACAAACATGTTTTGAGTTCTTTGAGTTTATGTTAATTGACTGACTTGTAAAAATTATTTCTCCACAATAGTATTATGAAAAATCAGCTCCAAAGTAAAACCAGAGATAACTTGCACTATATTTTTGTACTAAGAAAAAAATAAAGCAGTATTTCAGGAACAGAAATGATTAAACAAAATAGTAAAACAAAGTTAAGTAAGCCCTACAACCCCTTCCCCCCCCAAAAAAAACAACTGTCTGGTGGTTTGAGATACCTTGATATGTCTTTTATTCCTGAAGTTCTTCCTTTTTTAAAAAAATATATATTTTCCTTTAGACTCCAGGATAGTCCAAATCAGTTTCAAGAGCTCCAAAGATCAGGACACGTTCAAAGCCAAATAAAAGGGGAGTTTATTGAAAGGACATAAAAGGCAATCCTTAGGCATCCAAGACAAAATACTGCAGAACCAACAAGGACCTCCTGTAAAGCGTATGGAACTCTGCTCAATGTTATGTGGCAGTCTGGATGGGAGGGGAGTTTGGGGGAGAAACCGCTCCTCCTCCTGGGCGCATGCTCAGTCGTGTCCAACTCTTTATGACCTCATGGACTGTAGCTCGCTAGGCTTCTCCGTCCATGGGGATTCTCCAGGCAAGAATACTGGAGTGCGTTGCCATGCCCTCCTCCATAATCGGCTATACTCCAATACAGAATAAAAAGTTTAAAAACAAAAACACTACAGCAGAATCTGCAGTGGAACTTGAACTCAAATTCAGAAACAAAGGTTACTCTTAGAATCCCCTGCCCCAGTATGGTCTGCTTTTCTGTGATTACTCCTTTATCTTGCCGCTTCCTATGACTTCTTTTAGCTTTACAACTTCAAATGACTAGAAAAGAGAATTCACTTGGCCTAGTAGGGGTCTACTGTTTACTCGAGCCATAGAATCTGTGTTCACATGTTATTTTCTTGTGTTATATGTGTGTGTGAATTTCCTGAAGTACATTGGGCTGTCTGTTCTAGAAGCTGTGGGTTGGGCAGGTTCTCCACGAGGTAATAGTTGGGCAACAGTGCCATCTGCCCCTTTCTACAAGTCCAGCCTCCCCGTATATCACCTGTCATTTTTGATTTCCCCCCTCCTCAGAATTTCTGCAGGCTCCTTTAAAAAGGAGAGGAGAAATTTATTATTAGGAAAAATAACACATCCCCCAGTGCTCCACTGAGAGAGGTCAGTGATTTGCACTGGCAGATTCTCAAACGGATGTCAACTGATGCTTTTAACATAGCAGCCAGAAGTCTGGCCAGGTGCCTTAGGGAAAGTAGGAGCATCCGTATCGCAAAATGGTTAGAAAAGATAAAAAGAGAGCGCAGACAAAATGCCCACTCCTCCTCCTTCGCACACTCCAGCCATCCCCACTGGGGGCTGATCAGTGCATGGCCCTCGTGGTGAGGCACAGAGCTGCCCTGTAAACTTCTGGGTGAGCCTCGGCAGCACCCAGCAAGAATGGTGTTTGTCCTAAACTATGCTCAAGGTAACCACATGCTGATGTTTTTAAAAGTATCTTAAGAATTTTTGTCCTGTGACACTATTTTTGGTCCTCGTGTCTCTGAAGCTGTACATTCAGCTGGAACTATCTAATGCTTACCTCTTTTAGATTGTGTCTACACTGAGTTTCCTGTTTGGATTAGAATTTGTATAGTTCTGGGAACAGCACCAAATCACATTTTGAGCCTGTAAGTGGAAAATACCAGCTCATGATACCCTTGGGCCTAAGCTTGTGTCTACAAATAGCTTCTTTTTGTGGCAACAAATTAGTTCTGGGGTTTATTTTATTCTGCATTATTTCCGACGTCTGCCTCACTGCCTGAATCTGCTGAGTGATGGTCAAGTCCTTCATTTATCTTATGAGTAGATCTGGCCTGGAATTCTCCTCTTGCCGTGTGTCTTTTGACCTTCCTGATGTCTTTGAATTTAAAATCTACTTGGTGTGCAAAGCCCCTCTGTGCAGTGTTATGTGGAGAGGTGTTATAGAAAGCAGATCCGTCATTTGGTAAATGCGGTTTTAACAGAAACTCATGTTACTAAGGGGGAAATCAGGTTTAATTTTAAAGAAAGCATTTGACTATTTACTTACAAACAATCCTGGATTTTCTTTTTTCCACAGCTACGAAGTTATCAGGTAATCTGCTGTGTGTGCAGTGACCACTCTGTGGCTCTTCTTCACCTGGAGGGGCGGAGGTGCCTCCTGAGTGCCCGGAAGCACCTTTTCCCTGTGAGGATGATAAAGTGGCATCCCGTTGAGAATTTTCTGATTGTTGGATGTGCAGATGACTCTGTTTACATCTGGGAAATTGAAACAGGTATATTGAAATTACACCTTTTTTTATCCTTTACGTATGTATGCATCAAAGCATTTGGCTGGGTGGAAAGTTCCAGAAAATACATGCAAATCCCTCACTTCCTTTTACCTTTGGTTGAGCTACACTTAAAGGCTTCGTTTGCAGGCATGTATGGAAAATAAACACCATGGCCCAAGTCAGACCCTGACCCACTGGTGATTAGCTGACGGAGCAGTGCACAGGACTGAGCCGGATATTTCTGGAAGCTATAAATAAATACATAAGTTATCTACTTTAATTATTAACAAGAGGGAAATTTAGTGTCCTACTATTAGTCTCAAATTATCATTGAATTCTGCCTTCTTCAGCATACTCACCATCTCAGCAACATTTTGAGCTAATTGATGATCAGTAATAATGGAATATAATTAATTACAAAACTCCAAAAAGTTGAGTCAGGGAAACTGAAAACTGAGTGGTTCAATTGAACTTTTGATGTCATAGCATAGAGAATATATAGTTTTAAGTTTTAAGTTTTTTTTTTAAAAAGTTTTACTCTATAACTCTTAAGTTGAGAGCAACACATTTCAGGCAAATGCTGGGAACAAATCAAATACGGTGAAGTAATTAATGAATGTGAGTCAAGGGAGTGCACTGGAGAGTACATTTCACTGAAACCATTGCATGATTCGTATTGATTAATCCGTGGTGGTTTTATGTTGGGTGTTATTAACAGACTGGATAGTTTATAATGTTATGGTTTAGAGCCATACTTCACCAAAATAATTGCTATTTTCTTTATATTTGACGTTCATGTGTTAATGATGATGACACACAGAGGATGCTACATAATATCACCTTACATTTGTCCTGCTTTGCAGCTTTGATGGGCTTTCATGCTCGTTTCCCATTAGACTATCACAATTTCTAGGGTAGATAGAAGAGGTATTTTTCCTCACTGTATCCATGAGGAATCTATAGGTCTGATTTGTAAATGTGTGAGATTACACACTAGCAAGTGGTGAGCCAGTATGAGGCTCCCCATTGTTCTTTGCACATATTCACAGAACTAGAAGAGCTTTAGAATTCTTAGGTAATCTATCAACTAAGTGGTGTTTGAGTATAATGGATAAAATGGGTTCTAATGCCTGGGCTTGCCTCCAGGACCTGCTAATGAAGAACTTATTACCTTGGACAAATAACTGGGCTTCACTGCATGTCAATTTCCTCATCTTTGAAATGGGAGTAATAGTACTTATTTTCCCTTACATTAACGAATACCTAAAATGCTTGTAAACAGTGCCAAGTCTTAAGTAAGAGTTAACTATTTTAAATATTATCAAAAAAATGTTGCAAAATCTTGACTTTTGCTTGTGAAATCTCAATCTGTAAAACATATACCCTGACAAACATGTGCAACTACATTGTTTTTTAATGGTTACAATAGTATTTATTTAATTTTTTTATATTGGAGTATAGTTGATATAATAATGTGTTAGTTTCAGGTGTATAACAAAGTGGTTAAGTTGTATATATACATGCATCCATTCTTTTTCAAATTCTTTTCCCAATTAGGTTGTTACAGAATAATGAGCAGTTTCCTGTCCTATACAGTAGGTCCCTGTTGGTTATCCATTTTTTAAAAAGTACAACTGCATTGTTTTTAATTTTGAAATTTTAAATACTTGCTAATCAAACATATTTTCTCTTAGAAAACAGAGTCTAGGAAGAATTTTTAAAAATCTGCGTATTCATAAGTGTTTATGGTTCCATTGCCCCACCAGGATACCTTTCAAGCTATGCAACTTTTTATTTATTTCTTTTTGATGAGACAGGCAGTAACGAAGGGAAGAAAACCCACTAGTAGTTCTTGAAACCATATTTATTCCAACATTGTATTTTAATATTTCTTTTTATGCTCCCCAAATATATAATCAAATGTAGAACAGTTGAAGAATAGAGAGAAACATAAAAAATGGAATCCTATCCCACTCCCTAAAGATAGCTGCTCCTAATATTTTGATCTACTTTCTATCAGACATCTTTCTATGTCAATAAACAGATGTCTGTATTGTATTTCAGTCATGGCCCTGGCCAGAAACTGAATTCAACCCAGGTGGGTAAAATGAAGAGACTGTAATGAAAGGACTCTGTAGAGGGATGTGGATAGGGATTAGGGAACAGACAAGGAATGGACATTGAGGCCGTTACCTGGACACTCGCAGTATCAGGAAGCTCTTACCATCTCTAGGGCTGAAGTGAATGATGAGAAAATAGTAGTACTGGAACTCAATTCAAGCTGAAGCCAAAGAGGCGTGATTACTCCCTGGGGTCATAGAGCTGCCTGGGTTTTGCTGGTGGCACTGGTGGTAAAGAACTGCCAGACAATGCAGGAGATGTAAGAGATGCAGGTTCGATCTTTGGATTGGGAAGATTCCCTGGAGAAGGGGATGCCAACCCCCTCCAGTGTTCTTCCCTGGAGAAACCCATGGACAGAGGAGCCTGGCAGGCTACAGTCCATAGGGTTGCAAAGAGTCAGACATGACTGAAGTGACCTAGCTCGCATGCATAGCACTCCCACCAGAAATTCAGTACTGAAACAAAGAGAGCTGGAGGAAATTCTCTTCTCTTTCCTTTTGCAGTCACCTTCATTAGTTTAATCCAACTGAAAGTCAGACAGGAAGGGCAGTTTTAGAAATCGGCCAAGGGCACAGAGCAAGACACAGAAGGGTATCGGAAGGATGGAGTGGGTTGACAAATGAACAATAATTGACATAGTGGCCATTATGGATATGCCATACTTTAACTCAGGAATCTCCTACAGTTGGTTATTTATATTTTTTTTCCTATAAAAAAGCTTGTTTTAAAATGGCCATATAAACTGATATGTGCACATTTAGTGCTCGATTAACTTATAGGATATTTGTTCCAAATGAAATTATGAGGCTATTTATCTCTTGCTAATCTGCAGTAATAGTTTATGAACTACCATAACTCATCTTAAGCTTATAACTCGTGAAAATTTGTCACCTATAATTATATCAGTGCCTTCATATTTGTGATGTGACTTTTTACTTTTTCAAAGCCTCTTCGGGTTGATAATCTTATTTGAGCCCCACAACACTCTGGAGACAGCTGACAGCTGAGTTCCTTACCACACTCATTCCTTATGAATAAGTCTATGCTGTTCCTTTTAGTGTGTGTCTGGTATTGGCTTTGTTTTGAGCTGCCTTTAACCTCAGCAATTCCAATTTTGTTGAGAATTTAATGAACTACTTTTTCTTTCTCACACTGCATTTCATCTAGCTAATATACTTCCAATATGTTTATTCTGCTTGATACTTATATTATCCTTTTCCTGTAAAGGTAGGAAAATTCAGGATCAGGAAGACTTTCCATTTACAGTTTCATAAAGTTAGGGGAGAAAAGTACCAGCTAGGACCAAAACAATTAGGCTGAAAAATGGTCTATGAGGGTCTAGAATATGCTTGTTCACTGACAGGCCTAGCACATGAATGAATGGATGAACCAACCTAAGTGTTCTTGGACTTCAATAGATTGAGTACAAATGAGTTCATCTTACCATTGGCCAGTTGTGGTGGCTCTTAGATCCTGGCTGCCCAACTGTAGATAGATCCTTAGCTTTCTCCTCCAAGTCTTCCCTAGGGGTTTTGAAATTCACAGCACATGCCTCACTTCCTTTTGTAGAAGTCTGTATATTTTCTACACCAGCCAACTTTTCTTATTTTTATCCTTTTAGTTGTGCAAAAACTTCATTCTATGTGTGAACAGACCTATTCTCTGCTCCATTTCTCAAGCACTCTGCCTCCTCTGAATACATGGAGAAGGAATAAATTGACACTCAGGCATTTATCAGATCTTTCAGCACTAGAGCAACTCCAGAGAGCCCTAGAAAGAAAAATAGGAGGTGTCAGTGGGATACGGATTTGGGGGAAAGATACCTAGAAATAAAAGGCAAAGGAAAGGGAGTAAAACCAAAAGTAATTAATTCTCAACTGCACCACAAGCCCAGGGGTGGGGTATAGATTAGGCCCTGTGTCACCTTACTCCAGTTGTGGAGGACAGGATATGAGACTAGTTCATAACAGATACTTTATAACAATCTATTCTCACTTTATTCATGAGATGTATTTATTCACTGATTTATTCTCTCTGGTAGAATGCACAGGCATATTCTAGAGCCATGTACCACCCATGCCTATCTTATCTTGAAATCGTCAGAGGTATATCTTTTCAGTGACAGGTGGCATAGTCAGATATGTAACAGGGAAAAGTGTGGGATCATAGGTGGGCATGCTTGTCTCATGGGAGAAGCAAACAATCAGAGCAGAGTATTTATGCAGCAGTGGGGGCCCTTGTCTTCTGGATAAAAGTACAGCGCTGCCAGGTTGGGAGTGATGAGGGCATCCAGTTTTGCTTATTGATCTGCCGGATGTCCCATGATGTTTAGGCCTGATTAGGAAGGGAAAAAATTGGAGATGTCATTTTGATTAATATTTGAGCTCTCACATTGTGTTTCGCACTGACAACTCTGGGCAGTTTTGTCACTCTCATTGCTATGAGATACAATAGGGATAATGTAATACTGATTTTTTTTCTCCCTAAAATACACACCAGAAATAAATCTCAGCTGCAAGTTCATTTTTCTTTTAAGAATTGAATTTACATTAATTCTGAGGACTTTTCTGTTTATAGCAATGGATTTACATAATAGAAAACTTGTGTAATGAATTTGTGTTATTAAATGTAAATATTATGATTATTATCGAAGGTCTTCTGTTAAGCTTATGGCCTGTGTTAAGAAATATGCTATATTAAACAACTGAATGTTTTTGTGTGTGGGAAAGATAAAGTCATATTTGCTTGAAAGTAAAACATTTATTGATAAGATAGGTCAAGAAAACTTTATCTGTAAAGGGTTGGGCAGTTAATATTCTAAGCTTTCTGATTCATATGGTCTCTGTTGCAGCTACTGAACTCTGCCGTCATATATAGCACAGAGGCCATTGATAATACATAAAGGAGTGGGGTGGGGGGCTGTGTTCCAATAAACATTTATTTACAAAAGTAGATGACAGGCTGAATTTGCCTTACAGCGGCAGTTTGGAGAAATGTCTGTTTATGTCCTTTGCCACTTGGTGGGATTTTGTTTGCTTTCTTTCTGTTTTTCCATATTTCTGATTTATTTGTAATGACAAGGGTTGCTTGTGTAATAATGAATGAAAGAATCAGGATAAAGCCTGGATGTGGCTGCACAGAGGCCTCTTTGGAACCCTTTGAAGGCAAAGCCACTAGTTCTTTTAAAGATCATTATTTTCACAACTCATTCTGAAGCAGTTTATAATTTTAATTTATCATATTTCACCAACTCTGTATGGTTAAACCCATTTTGCTAAGGAGGAAATGGAACATAGAGAACTTTTGAGTCTGAAGCTCCCCAGGCTGAGTGTTGGGCACTTGCACTGTGGTGTGTTTGTCTTTTGTTCTCGTGTGTTCTTCACTGTACTGTACAGCAGAAGCACCTTCTGCAGATGGAGGTCAGCTTTCTGAGGCTGTCAAGCAGAGGATTAAATAAGAAAAACTCAGAAGAAAAGAAGTGGCTACCAGGAAACCCAGCAATGATCTCCTGAAGGAGAGGAATTCTGGCTATCTCTCAGTGCCTGGCTCTCAATTTACACACGGTTCTAACAGCCCTGGTCATCTGATTTCTCAGATGACAGATTAGAAATAGCAAATTGCAAGTGGGGAGACTGTTAGTGGCAGGAACTCTGATAGCAGAAGCGATAGCTGACAGGAGGGCAGGAGAAGCACACGTAGGAGTCACTGCTCAGGGCAGTCTTTCTTGTGCTGCTGGGAAGACGGTCATCCAAAAAAAAAAAAATATGCTGAAATCATTTCCCTTGTTCAGGAAGCTCTTAGATATGCTTGCACAGTTTATGGGCAACTGCCAGTCCCCTCCTGTGACTCCTGCTGGGAGCTAGGCTTTCTCTTTCCCAGGCACTGGCTTCAGGAAGAATATCTAAAGGTATTATATCCAAGGTGGATTCCAAACCTAAGGACATCTCAAGAACAGTTTGGGGCCTAGGGTTCAAGGCCAGTGAGTGGGTAGAGCTGAGAGTCCCTGTGAATCTGTTTTTGTTAGTTTCTTCTTATGTCTTCTCAGTAATGTGAGCTGTGTGACCTTGAGCAGGAAGCTTTACTCTGGCAGCATGGCCTGAGGATCCAGCCTCTAGTTATGACATGGTTTCTGTGGGAAAACACACTTTGAGTTTTAAAACCGTCTTATAAACAGACAATGGGAACAAAGCCTATGAATATGAAATTAAGGAAGTAAGGAAGAAGACAGTGCATTTCAGAGTTATTTTCACCACAGGTGTTAAATTTCCTCTCTCTTAATTTCTTAGTGAAATTAGTAGCAGCTAGCTATAAAAGTATCCATCTACTATGATGCCATATAAATGATACATTTGTTCTTCCGTGGTTTCAAAGTACAAGAAGAAAAGAAAATTTTAAAACTAAAACTCTTAAGAAAGATAAGATGAGGTTTGTCAAGTAATAGTAATAGGACATATTTTTAGAAAACAACCAATGTTTAATCTACTATAGATCTGAGTTTGTTTTAGTTGTTTTGGATGAGGCTATATAGATATATGTAAAACACAGTTTCCCAGATATAGGTAGTCATATTTTCCCTAACACAATAGAATCATGTGTCTAAATTCCTACTTTGCCACTCCAGAATATCACACAAGGTCACTACCTGGAGAAATAATTTTCCAGTCCAAAAGTTTTAGTTGGTTTTCTTCTTTTGTAGTATATAGTATATTTAGTTGATGTTAGCTGCTAAGTCGTGTCCAAATCTTTTGCTACCCCATGGACTATAGCCCACCAGCCTCTTCTGTCCATGGAGTTTCCCAGGCAAGAAATACTGAAGTGGGTTGCCATTTCTGTCTCCAGGGGATCTTCCCAACCCAAGGATCAAACCTGCGTCTCCAGTACTGGCAGGTGGATTCTTTACCACTGAGCTACCAGGGGAACCCTACTATATTTAGTATACAGTATATAAAATAAAGCTTTCCTTGTGGCTCGGCTGGTAAAGAATCTGCCTGCAATGTGGGAGACCTGGGTTTGATCCTAAAAATTTACAATTCCACTAGTTACCAACTATAGCATTCTGAGGGGCAGTGTTGCTCGGTTTTCTCATCAAGGTCACCCCTTTGTAGATAAGAGGTAAAGTTATGTTGTGCCAACTGCCTTGTCAGCACAACCAGAGTATGACTTTCATTATTTGCATTTTAAGGGTAGGTTTTGGGTATGCAGCATCCGGCAGGCAGTAGTCTCTCCGATATGTCATTTTCTCAGAGCCACATTATTTTGTTGTGCTATATTACAGATGGAACCCTCTTGGGATGATTGTTTTTGGAAAAGAAAAATAGGATACGTTAAAGTACAGGGTGGGCTTTTTTCCTATATCACCTTTTCCAAGCCCTTTTCTTCTTTATTACAACAATTACTGATGTTATTACTCAACATGTATTTTTAGTTTCCTGCCTATTTTGGGGGGAATCTTTATTTCTTCCTTCTTGGTTCTATTTACCACAGCTACACTATAATTTGAGATTTTGATTCAGGTAGTATTGTGTGCAAGAGTGTGCAATTTCTTATGTACATGCTTGTGCATATGGACTTTGTCAGGACTTTAGCTACTAAATAGTTGCACATTTGTCAAAATTCAACATCTTGAGTAGAAATTAGTGTCTATGAGCCCTGAGATTCGTACTGCTTAGTTTGAATCTTGTTCTACTCTTTCCAGTTCTTATTATCCCAATCAACTTTTAACTCCTCAAAAACTTGCCATCTCTTAATGGTAGTTAACACTGAATAAACATTAAGTATTACTTATGATAAATCCTTCATGTATTACTGTACTATTTTATACAGAAAGTTTCTCTGTTTCTCCCTCTTTATCTTCCTATCACCACTCTAGTTTAGCTCAACAGTTATATCTTATTCTGATGAAGGGCATACCACTCTGAAGGGATACTAGAATTTTCACACGTGGTCTTCCAATAAAATCATGATAAGTTCATCCCTTTGAAACAATTTGAAAAAATACAGGACAACATACAGGCACACAGTTTATGGATTACACTAAAGGCTTGAAAGTGCTACAAGTATTCTAAGCTGTTAACTGAAGGCAGGGTAAAGGCAAGTTAGTGTAGAGGAGAGTTTTGCTATTTGTTCTCATAGCAAATATAATTTTGTATCTAAAATTTAAGGGTTAACATATGCCCTCTTCAATAGCCTAAAACACCCAAAAGGACAAGAACTGTGTCTGTCAGTGTTCACTGTTCTGTTCTAGGAACAGCATAGCACTTGACACATGGGACAAAATTAGCAAATATCTGTCGAGTTTTATTAAAATGTTTAAAAATATTTTGCTTCTGTATACAATATGCTGTGGGCTTCCTAAGTGGCTCAGTACTAAAGAATCTGCCTGCCAAGCAGGAGATCTGAGTTTGATCCCTGGGTCAGGAAGGTTCTCTGGAGAAAGAAATGGCAACCCACTCCAATATTTCTTTCCTGGCAAATCCCATGGACAGAGGAGCCTGGCAGACTATAGTCCATGGGGTCGCAAAGAGCTGGACACAACTTAGAGACTAACCAACAGCAGCATCAACATGCTGCTAAACAGCCAATGGATCCCTGAATAAAAAGTGCCTGAAGGTATTATAAGCACTTTTATTTTCGGAGAGAAAGTTAAAAAGATACCTAGAGATAAATGAAAATGAAAACATGATGATCCAGAAACCTATGGGATGCAGCAAAAGCAGCTGTAAGAGGGAAGTACAGCCTTACAAGTTTACCTCAGCAAAGAAAAAACCTCACATGAATAACCTAAACTCACACCAGGATGAGGTAGAGACAGAGGAGCAAAAGCTCAGAGTTAGTAGAAGGCAAGAAATCGTAAAGATCAGAGAAAATATAAAATAGGGACTAAAAAAAATAGAAAAGATAAGTGAAACTAAAAGCTGGTTCTTTGAAATGATAAACCACCAATATTCATAGCAGCATTATTTACAACTGCCAAGCAACCTAAGTGTCCATTAACAGATAAATGGAGAAATAAGAGGTGGTATATATATACAAAATGGAATACTACTTGGCCATAAAAAGAATGGAATTTTGCCATTTGCAACAACATTGATAGAATTAGGGGCTTCCCTAATGGCTCAGTGATAAAGACTCCACCTGCCAATGCAGGAGACACAGATTTGATCTCTAGTTTGGGAAGATCCCATGGAGAAGGAAATGGCAACCCACCCCAGTATCCTTGCCTGAAAAATCCCATGGACAGGTGAGCCTGGTGGGCTGCAGTCCATGTGGTTGCAAAGAGCTGGACACAACTTAGTGACTGAGCAGGTAGGCATGGATCAACTTAGAGGATATTATACCAAGTGAAATAAGTTAGAGAAAGAGAAATATTGTATGGTTATTCCACACATGTGGAATCTAAAAGAAACAGACTCATAGCTATAGTGAACAAACTAGTAGTTACCAGTGGGGAGAGAGAAGGATGGAGGGGCAACATAGGGATTGAGAATTATGAGATACAAACTATTATGTATAAAATAAGCTAATGGATTTATTGCTCAACACAGGGCCTATAGCCAATATTTTATAATAACTTGATATAAATGAAGTATAATCTTTAAATATTGTGAGTTACTATACTGTACACCTGTAACTTATATATTGATAATATTGTATATCTACTATACCTCAGTAAAAAGGCAAAAAAAAAAAATCTATGGCTAGTAAAAAAGAATTCTGAAGAAATTTGGATAAGATAGATTTAAAAACTCTTCTGGGAAAAATTTTAAAGTGTAGCTTCTTTAAGCATTATTTTTCCATATGACTCATTATTCACTCCTAATGTATGAAACTAACGTTACTGCCTTATATTTAGAGACAGAAAATTCTGCCACTTTTAGTTTGTGCACTTTCTGGCAAATCACAAATTGATCAGTCTTAGTTTCCTCATGGTAATGATGATAATACAATGTTGTAGAAGAGATGGGATAAGTTAATGTATGTAAGAATACTGGCTTTATTTTTATTAATTAACCACTCATGTATGTGCATATTGCACATACATATATTTGTATATTACATATATATCTATATATCTATTCCTATCACTTTATCTACACACACCACACACACACATATATACACACATACCACATGGTTGCATTAATAAAAAAGTAACTGGAGCAACAAAAGAAAAGTAAATTGGAACTCATAAAAATTAAAAACTTTTGTCCCTCTAAGGACATTATGAAGTATGTGAAAAGACAGCCTACAGAATGGTAAAACTTATTTGCAAATCATATATCTCATAAATGTTTAATATCCAGAATGTATAAAGAATTTTTACAATACAACAAAAAGATAAAAGATCACGTTTTAAAAGGACAAAGACTTGAATAGGTATTCCTTCAAATAAGATATGCAAATTGTGAAAAAGCATATGGAAAGATTACCAATATGTTAGCCATCAGGGAAATGGAAATCAAAATCACAATGAAATATCACACTACATTCACATTTATAATCAAAAAATGAAAAATAACAAATCTGCCAAGGGTACAGAGACATAGGAAACTTCATTGCCTTTATTGTTTCCCTTATTACTTGCTATCTTTCAAGGTTTTAAGTAAAGAAAATACTTGCAATAATCAATTTTAGCTTATTCCTGCAGTCTGATTACATTTTGGATCAAGTGCAGGCTGGATATGTTAGTTCCAAATCTGCATTTAATGTTCTCAGGGGCTATTCTATAGCAAGAGAGAGGAACACATCAGGAATGTTGCTCTGTGGCTCTTCCTTAACTTGGCCCCTTTGGCAAGCATTTTATATGAATGCTTGGAACATTAGTGGGTTTCACAGCTGCCAAGTTTGGTGAAATAAACCCAAAGGAGCCATCTGCCCCTCCCCATGCTGCCTTCTTTCAATTCCCTAACAACTTCTCAGTAGCCAGCTGCCACGGAAACGATTGGAAAAACAAGACTCAGTGGACTGTAATGATTGTTATTCTCTGGGAAAGTAGGTTCTCTGATTTGGCTGAGAGATAAAGGATATTGAATGCACTTGATTCATCTGGGGCATCAATAATATCCAACTTCTACCATTAACTTACTTGTTAGGATTTGATAGGAAAGGTCTTTTGTGTTTCCAGGGTTGAATCTGGTGAAAACAAATCTAAAGGTCAAGTCCTTGTCTTCGGTGGTGGGCAGGAAATTTGACTATGGGAATGCTGTCAGATTTTATCTTGTGTGATATAAAAAATGTTGGTTGCTAATCTCAGCCTTTTCAAAAGTATTGGACTTTTGGCCTATCATTTTTTCCCTTTCACATTCAACTGCAGGTAGATTCCATCCACTCTAGGCCAAAGAGTCAGAGAAATAGGAACGCCACTGAGGAACCCAGGGTGTCATCTTACGGTTTGTCCTTTGAGGGGATAGCAAACTGTTTCACTAACTTCAGTTAAAGGAATTGTACTGTATGCTGATAGATCAACATTGAGAACCAGGAAAAGAACTGGAGTAAGAAGGCTTGACAAGACAATTTACTTTTCATTCATGATTTGCACTGAATTTGGTTATCATACTTTCCTTACTTCCAGAAGTGTCAACTGTAAGTCTAGTTAGGATTAACACATTGTACATGTTTCTTATTTTATGTCATTTATCTTTAAAACACATTCTACGTTTGGTCTGTTAATGAGACTATCCCTCATCAATGATTTTACAAAGCAAGTTGTGCTTTTCTTAATACTGAGTTTAAAAGAATCTTTAATACATCATAATCTAATAATATATAAATAAACAGCAAAACTGGGAATTTGGAATCAGATGACTTAGTTTATCTGCACAGATACAAGGAAAGGTCAAATGTATGATCCAATATCCAATACTATAGAAAACTGAGCACCCTACCAACTTATATGAGAAAATATCTTTTTCACTAGTTCTGGCCTCCTGTGTGTGGGTTCAGTAGCTCAGTCCTATTCAACTCTTTGCAGCCCCTTAGACTGTAGACTGCCAGGCTCTTTTGTCGAATCTTATTTTACATTTCCAGAATACTGGAGCGGATTGCCCATTTCCTACTCCAGGGGATCTTCCTGACCTAGGGATCAAGCCCTTATCACTTGTGTCTCCTGCAGTACCACCTGGGAAGTCCCTCTGGCCTACTAGCTATCAATTATTTTGAATAGAGGTCTCCATTCTTCTAGTCACAATTTAAAATCTAAAAGCTCTGAAAACAAAATTTTTATTTTTTTAATTAGTTTGTGGTAAGGCAACAAAATCAAACCTTAATTAACATGTTATTTATTTCACAAAGTGCAAGTATTCTTTTTTTTTTGTAGATACATGGCATGTTTTATTACTGTCTGCTCTTCCATACTCTGCTATAGCTGTTATACAATATACATTTGTGCATTAGCTTCTCTCTGCAAAATCTGAAAAATTCTGAGTTCTAAAACACTATGGTCTAAACATTTTGAATAAGGAATTGTATTATCTCTTTCTGTCATTCTCCCCAAAGCAATTGATGCATGCTTGCATGCAAAGTCGCTTCAGTTGTGTCCGACTCTTTGCAACACTATGGACTGTAGCCTGCCAGGATCCTCTGTCCATGTGATTCTCCAGGCAAGAATACTGGAGTGGGTTGCCATGCTCTCCTCCAGGAGATTTTCCTAACCCAGGGATCGAACCCACATTTCTTACATCTGTCAGCATAGGCAGGCAGGTTCTTTACCACGAGCGCCACAAAGTAATTGATGTTTTCCACAAAATGCCATGTGTTTTGTTGCCTCCCATTTATTTAACACATTTTAATCTGGCTCTGCCTCCACTGTTTTAATGTAACTTTTCTTGACGTTACCTCGATGATGGCAGGTACTTGTCTGCAGTCACTGCCATTTGAGTCCTTCTCTTTTCTCTCTCCATCCTCAGCCTCACATTAATCTGCCTTCTCTTGATGGCCAAGAGCCCCTTTTTCCCAGCTATTTCTGTATGCTCTCTCTCTATTGTTTCCTGGACCTGTTCTCAGTGTCCTTCTCTTTTTGTTTGCATTTTCCTTGGGCAATCTCACCAATGCAGATGCTTTTTTGTGTATGGTGAGATATACATAACATAAATTTTACCATTTGAATTATTCTGAAGTACATTTACATTGTTGTACAGCCATCATCGCCATCTTGGGAACATTTTCATCTTTCCCAAATGAAACCCATAAAAAATAAGTCCTCATTCTCCCCTCCCTGCAGCCCTTGGCAAACACCTTTGTACTTTCTGTCACCATGAATTTGAATTTGACTACTTTAGGTACCTTATATACGTGGATTCGGCACAGTATTCGTCCTTTTATGACTGGCTTACTTCACTTAGCATAATGCCCCCAAGATTCATCCGTGTTGTAGCATGTATCAGAATATCCTCTTTTTAAGGCTGAATAATGCTTCCTTAATGTTTTCTAATTCAGAACTGGGTAGGACAAAGGTTGATGCCAGAAAGCTTATCTATATTCTGTGAGATTCCTTCCACTGTATAAGGTGTATCCAACTACATACAAATCACCTAGAGGAAGTGGCAGCAGATTATAAATTATAGAAACAGTGATGCTGGTGAGAAGAATAGGATAAAATGCTCTGGCTAAAGAATAAGGAAAAGGAAATGGTTCTATAGAGTTAAGAACCCACCGAAAAACACTATTAACTTATCTCAGTAATTCCAAAGGGCATTACTGCTTCTTAACCTCAAGACTGTCAACAGTGTCTAGTGATGAACTTGGATCATCTGAAAGATAAGCTACATTCTGCATTTATTTTGTAAGTCTCCAGTAAATCATGGAATTATGTAGTATACTTCAGAAGTAGAAAAATATTTAAAAACAAGATACTTTAAGGCCAGATGGATTGGAATCTTCATCATCTCTTACATGACCTGTTGAAGACTTTCCTGACTACCTCACCAGTCAAACACTTTCTTCAATTGTCTTCTCCTTATTTAGTTTAAACTTAGCCCCGAAGATGCCATTCCTCATGGTCTGTGGTGGAAATGTAACACCACTCCTCGGCATTCTTCTTGCCTTTCCTAGCTTTTAGTCAAAATACCTTCCCTAACCACTTCCTCAACCACAGGACACACAAATACCCTGAAACTTATCCTTTTTCAACCTCAGTTTTGTGTACCTTCCTGCATTAAGAATTAAATAAGATGTGTATTAAGTGCTAAGCAAAGCTGAAAATATACTCAATTAATGATAGCTAATGGCAATTTTAATGAAGATGATAAGGAGAAAAAATATATTTTATGTATAGTTCCTTCTGAAATAATTGAGAGCTTTAAAAGGCATTGTTTTAAAAGATTTTTAAAAAATATGAACCATTTAAAAAGTCTTATTGAATTTGTTACAATATTGCTTCTGTTTTATGTTTTGGTTTTTGGGCCATGAGGCATATGGGATCCCAGCTCCCTGACCAAGGTTCAAACCCTCACACCCTGCCCTGGATGGCAAAACCCCAAACACTGAACCGTCAGGAAAGTCCCAGGCAATTTTTGAGGTGTATATTAAAGCTCAATCTCACCTATTTAGTGAATCTCTTCATGGTTCCTAATACTCAGAGAATGAGGGTAGAAGGGAGTTATTAAAAAGTATGAAATGTCTAGCCAGGCTTCACGCTTGTTTTTATGACTTTACACAGTTATGTATTTAGTTATTTATTTTGCTTAAGAAGCAGACTTCCACTTGTAAGATAGTGGAAACAACAACAACAACAAAATCTGAAATCTAAATCTGTCTGAAGTAAAAGTACGGCCACAAGTACTACTTGCATTAGTTCCCTGCTGCCGCTTAAGAGATCACCGTGGATTCAGCAACTTGAAACAACACCCATTCACTAACTCTCAGTTCTCTAAGTCCAGGTGAGCTCAACCAGGTTCTCTGCTTAGACTTGAATTTAAGGTTCAGCCAACTGGACTGTGAACTGGAGGCTTTTAGGAAGAATTCCATTCTATGCTCATTCAGTCCTGGGCAAATTTTAGTTCTTTGTGGTTACAGGTCTGAGGTTCTTTGCTAGCTGTAGGTGCTGTTACTCCTCCAGGCCACTCCCTGATTCTTCTTCCTGGTTTCCTCTATCTTCAAAGTCATCACTGGATGCTTGGGGCTGGTGCACTGGGACGACCCAGAGGGATGGTATGAGGAGGGAGGAGGGAGGAGGGTTCAGGATGGGGAACACATGTATACCTGTGGCGGATTCATTTTGATATTTGGCAAAACTAATACAATTTGTAAAGTTTAAAAATAAAATAAAATTTAAAAAAAAACAACACCAGTAGGTCATAGATATACTTCAAAGCCTTTAGATATAAATTTGACTAATTAGAATAATATTCTAGCTAGAAGAAAAATTCTAAAGAATTCTAAAGTTTGAAAGTTGCATCTACCGTATTTTCTTAAACTATGCCTCAGATTCAGTGTACAACCAGTTGTTTTTTATATGTTTTGTATTTGCTACAGCAAAATTGCTGCAATAAATGTCTTTAATATACACTCTTAGAGAAAAAAAAAATCTTGTAATGACTTATAATGGAAAAGAATCTTAAAAAAAAAAAAATCACTTTGCTGTACACCTGAAACTAAAACACTGTAAATCAACTGTATTCCAAAAACATTTTTTAAAATAAACAGAAAAGTTATCTAAAAAATAAAGTCAGATGGTTCTAGTAAATGAGAATTAATATAACCTCTAGCCCAAATTTTCCCTAAATCTCCTACATACCTATAGGCTTCTCAGACATCCTACGGTACAGACACCATCAGTTCAGAGAACTAAAGCCAGAGGGAATGGAAACTCATTTCTTGCAAATGTGTTTGGCCAAAGAGAACATGACAAAAAAAAATTACTCTAAGTTGTGCAACTGCCATCCTACAAATACTTTGTTTGTGTGTTTTTGCTGAGCATTGAAGATGGCTTCTTGTTTATTGGTCTTCACAGGCACACCACATGGGGCCAGCCTTAAAGTTTCAATGGCATAATTTTGAAATATAGAGATGGAGGATCATGCTCCTAGTAAAATAAGAGCAAAACTTAAAAAAAAAAATGACACTTTGCTTCCTTCTTATGCTTTTAAATCTCTCTGATGTACCCCTCTCCTATCAGCTGGAGAAAAATTGCTATTCGGCCTGGCCCACTTGAATAATCTCCCTATTTTAAGGTCTGCAAATTAGAAACTTTAATTATATATGCAGTGTTACTTTTTGCCATGTAACAACATAATCACTGAAGTGCTGTAATTGTATTCACAAGGGAAAGATTCACTTAAGGATGAGGTTATTGGGGATTATTCGTAGAATTCTACCTGTCATATTGGTGTTCAGTTAGGATAGTGTTTGGAATGGAAGAACGAAGAGATAGGAGAAGCTTTTTGTGTAGCTGGGTACAAAAACATGATATGAAATTGTATAAGTGGAGGCACGGTGTGCCGGAACTGTAGTGAAGGTACACTGAGAATTGGTGCTGACATGCCTGTTGGAGGTTTGGTCACCCAGTCTTTGCCTGAAGGAAACCATTGCCATATACCAGGGAGAAATTGATTGCAATTAAAAAGTTTCTGTCCTCCCATGACCATCATGTCCCTCAAACAAAAAAGTGACTTTCCCTGTGCCTCCACCCTCACCCAACCAACATCTTATTCAAGAGACTATTTCCTGATTTTTCCTTATCCAATACTCTATTTTTCCCTGCAAAATTCCAGAGCAACTCAGTAAGATATTTACCTAACTAAATTAATTGACAACAGAAGTGAATAAATGATAGAGTCAAATCTCTAGGAATATTGTATCCTCTAAGTAAAATAATCTTCAACCAAGAAAATGAGGGAAAAAAGACTATTTTTGAAATATTTTAAAAGTAAAAAAATAAGCATACCTTGTATAAAAGAATAAAAAATACAGGTTGAATGACATTTTGCAATACTTATAAGCAGTACAATTTTAATGTTTTGTTTATAACAGGTAATTTTAAACTTAAATATGTTCTTTGTATCATTATATAGAAATACTTTTCCATAAATATTCACTTCTTAAATTGGTTTTAAATTATATGAAGTCTTAGAATGAGGTTAAAAATTAAAATTTAGTCATAGTAGTTTCCATGATGTTAGCACATGTTTAAAAAGGAGGAATATTTGATAAGTAAATACATTTTCCAAAAAACTCTACCTTCAAATTTGTTTAAAATTAGTGTATTATTTGTAATCCTTATATATGTCAGCAACTTCAAACCTCAATGTATTTTTATTCTTTTTTTCTTTCACCCTACCCCCACTCTCACCCCTTTATTCTGTTTTTCTAGAGGTCAACGGTCAGAATTAGATGTGAGGGTTGAGGTGGCCCAGCTGATAAATCCCAGTGTTGCTCTGAATGTGCTAGAGGCAGTGGCAGAGCTGGGGTTAAGGTCGTGGTGGTCAGAGACTTTGTGAAAATGTATTCTACATACCCTTAAGGTATAGAAGGTTGATGTGAAGCCAATCCTGAGTTTATCATATTAAGACTTCTGTATAGAATAAAATGAGTCACATCCTTGGCAATCTATTTTACAGCTGAATTTATTCATATACATCTAGGAGTGGAGGTGCATGCCTTTATGCCTAATTTAATGTTTTCAGATCCATTTCCTATCCTCACCCTTCCCTTATTTTCTAGTTAGCTAAGTTTGATACCTCCTGGGTCCCCTATCCCTGGTCAGAACCCCCATCAGTTATACATTTTCTGGAGTAAGATGCAGTAACTGTGAAATGGTTTTGTTAGGAAGAGGGCACCAGGTCGATCTCCATGCACTTCTGTGAACAAAGCAATGAACTTCACGTGTAACTGAAGATAAATGGTAAATCTCACAACAGACCCAGTGGTCAAATGCCTTGATACGTGGAATTTGATTATAGCTGTCAATAAGCTGTTTTGTTGAAACCTGATTTTATTAATTTGACTACTAAATGTGGTAGTGAGGCCATTATTCCAGCCTGTTCTCTTCTGGAGACAGTCAATTTGAAGTATAACTGCCCTCTTAATTACTGCCTGATATTGTGATGTAGTCAGTTAGAAAATGCCTACCTGATGTAGAAAAAGGACCTAAGTCTATAATGTGTCCACTCACATGTTCTCACTATTAAGCTTTAGTCATATAAGTATAATTTATATCAATTGCTAATCACAAGATAGGAATTATTTACCAAATTCTGATTTTTCACAATTCCACAATAAGCACAATATTTAATTGATAAAATTTTTGATTAAACAAATTGTTTAAAATTTGTTGGTTTACAATATATGTGATATTAGTGTGCTGGGAAGATTTTATGTTTCTGTAATAATGCTATTTTTATACTGTTCTTCTGAGGCAAAACACCATAAGTTATAATAAATTATCTACTATCTCAATTTTATTTACAAAATTTTGAGTAAGCAAAATATTTACGTAAAATGTGGTTAAAAACTAACCCATCTGAGTATTGTTTTTGAATCTTAATTTACTCACTGTTTGCAAATGTATTCATCACGTAACTATGTTTTGTTTTGTAACCATTTCTGACGGTTTTGAGATTATAGGTATTGGTTTTCTTATAGACTTAGCTGACCTAGTTGTTAAATTGTAGAACAAAGTTTATCTGGCTTGGGTTTTTAAATATGTAATTTAAAGCTATTCATTAATTGGTAGCAGGCTATGATAATTTTGTTGATTTTAGAAAACACATATTAGTGGGAGTTGAAAAATGTTTAAATAGAAGATAACAAATATTTAAAATATGGGAAGATTATAAGAGAAATAAAATCAAGGGAGCAATCTCTGCTTCTTTGGAAGGGAATCAAAGTGTAGAATATTACTTCTCCTTCCTTTTCTTTATGTAGATATTCAAGTCTATGACATATAAGGGATATTTTATCATCTGAATGTATTCTCTTTATCCTCTGCCATGTTCTGTCACTATTGAAGGCAGCATCCTTCCTGGTACACGTCTTGATTTAAAATAGATTGATACTTCAGAATCAGATTTCATTACAGGCATATTATAAAGGTATTATTTGCCCTATTTAAAAACAAAACTAAACAAAAAAACTATAATGCCCTATAAATATTGACAATCCCAATGCGCTTAAAATATGACTGTATTCTTACAACATACTGATTTACAACAATTTCTGAATTTTCTTTCTTTCCTTTCCTCTTTGTGTGTAGAAAACTGCTAAAGGTTTTATACTGGTCTCTTGACAAATCTTATTCCATACTGTCTTGAAGATGAAAATGACATTATTTCATTGGGATTTAATCCTCACTCATCTGCTGATAATGCTTAAGCCTTTGTCTCTCTGCTCTGATCACTATCTGGAACTGCATATGTTAACTCTGCATGTCTGCTTGAATGGAAGCAGAAACAACTCTGCTGCATTATCCAGGCCATTTAGGCAGCAAGCAATGGGCTACTCCACAGGTCAAGTTAAAATATGCCATCAGAGACTCACTTGTGTTTCCAGTTCCAGGTTCTTGGAATCAGGAAAGACTTGGCCACATTGCTGAGACCTGGTTCAGGCATCAGGCATGTAAATGCTGCTTTTCCCAGTGTTAGTTCCTCCTGGACTCCAGGGTTGATGTTTACAAAGGGGTATAATTTGGTGTTTTTTTTCTGTCACACTGAGACCATGGCATGCTCTGATGCTTTCATAGCCACCTCCTTCCACTGCTACAAAAAAAAACAGTAAAATTTGGTTTATTCATTCACTGAGCAAGCACATGTTGAACTCTGCTTTCCAAAAAGAATTTAGCACTTGGTAGGGAGAAAACCCTGAATTTAACTAGCAAACAAAATATACCAATTACAAATGTGTTAAGATCTACAAAATAAAGAAGCTGAGATAGAAAAAACAATGCATCAGAGGAGAATTTACTTTAGAAGAGCCTCTCTGAGGAAGTGAGGCTTTAAGCTACTACTTAAAGAGAAAGATGGAGCTAGCTGGAAAGAATTTATTTTCAAAGATCTCCCACCCCACATTGGCAATCATAAATTCATTCTCTTGTCTTTGAGTCTGTTGGGGGGAGGGATAGTTAGCAGTTTGGGATAGACCCATACACACTGCTATATTTAAAGTGGATAACCAGCAAGATCCTCTTATATCTTATAGCACATGGAACTCTAGTCAATGCTATGTGGCAGCCTGGATGGGAGGGGAGTTTGGAGAATGGATACATGTACATGTATGGCTGAGTCCTTTTGCTGTTCACCTGAAACTATCACAATGTTTTTAATTGGCTATACCACAATACAAAATAAAAAGTTTAAAAACAAAGAACTGTTTTTTAAACAAACAAAAAAAAAGATCTAATTTGTAAACAAGGAGAGGATGACATGGGAGGAAGCTGGGGCAAGAATATGACTTGTGGGTCAAGGAGTTTGGATTTAATCCCAAGTGTAGCCACCGTGAAAAATCATTAGCCACATTACTGATGTCATATAATCCACTAAGAAGTATTTATCCAGCCTTTAATTTAGGCCAGACTCCAGCCTGGTTTACTGAGGAGGATTAAAAAGTAAGGCAAATGTATAATCCTACTCTGATTTTGATTATAATCTACCCTGAGAGGCAAGGAGGAGTTTTGAGTTTCAGGTAGGAGGCAGAGGAGACCACACTGCTCTTATGCCTAGTGAGCTCAGGCCTGGAGTCAGGCAGATCCTAGAGCCACAGAGCTGAATAGGTTTGTTAAATTACTCGCAAGGGGCTGGGTAAGAACCCACGGACATCAGAGGAAGACTGTCAGATAGCGCAGCACCCACTGTGTGCCAGAACCCACCCTAAGACGTTCTACATATCTACTCAATCTAATTCCCTGTGAGGTAAGAATGATTAAGATCCCCATTGCACAGATGAGGAAAGTGAGGCACGGAAATGTAAAATGACTCGCCCAAGACCACACAACACGAAAGGGTAAAACCAGGATTCAAGTGAATGGCAGGCTGGTGCTGAGTCTGCTCTTATTCATCATGCAGTGATGTCTCAGGACTGTAAGCTTTGGCAGATAGAGAGGACATCAGCTAGACACACAGTTTCAAAAGGGGCCACAGAGAAAGTTTTGGTGTAAAATGTAATTAGTGATGTTTCACATTTGGTGAAACTGTAATTAAAGATGTTGTGCAGTGTTTTCATTAAGTGATGAAAGCAGGCTATACATGTGGAAATATTGTCAATATGGACCTAGGCTCTGCAAAGAGGCTCGGCTGTTTCTTATGTTTCTGTGCACTGGCTTCTTCTTTTTTTTCAAAATTTTATTTTATTTTTTAACTTTACAATACTGTATTGGTTTTGCCATATAGCAACAAAAATCCGCCTCAGGTATACACGTGTTCCCCATCCTAAACCCTCCTCCCTCCTCCCTCCCCATACCATCCTTCTGGGTCGTCCCAGTGCACCAGCCCCAAGCATCCAGTATTGTGCATCGAACCTGGACTGGTGACTCGTTTCATGTATGATATTATACATGTTTCAATGCCATTCTCCCAAGTCATCCCACCTTCTCCCTCTCGCACAGAGTCCAAAAGACTGTTCTATACATCAGTGTCTCTTTTGCTGTCTCGTACACAGGGTTATTGTTACCATCTTTCTAAATTCCATATATATGCGTTAGTATACTGTATTGGTGTTTTTCTTTCTGTTTTACTTCACTCTGTATAATAGGCTCCAGTTTCATCCACCTCATTAGAACTGATTCAAATGTATTCTTTTTAATGGCTGAGTAATACTCCATTGTGTATATGTACCACAGCTTTCTTATCCATTCATCTGCTGATGGACATCTAGGTTGCTTCCATGTCCTGGCTATTATACACAGTGCTGCGATGAACATTGGGGTATACGTGTCTCTTTCAGTTCTGGTTTCCTCAGTGTGTATGCCCAGCAGTGGGACTGCTGGATCATAAGGCAGTTCTATTTCCAGTTTTTTAAGGAATCTCCACACTGTTCTTCATAGTGGCTGTACTAGTTTGCATTTCCACCAACAGTGTAAGAGGGTTCGCTTTTCTCCACACCCTCTCCAGCATTTATTATTTGTAGACTTTTGGATCGCAACCATTCTGACTGGTGTGAAATGGTACCTCATAGTGGTTTTGATTTGCATTTCTCTGATAATGAGTAATGTTGAGCATCTTTTCATGTGTTTGTTAGCCATCTGTATGTCTTCTTTGGAGAAATGTCTATTTAGTTCTTTGGCCAATTTTTTGATAGGGTCATTTATTTTTCTGGAATTGAGCTGTAGGAGTTGCTTGTATATTTTTGACATTAGTTGTTTGCCAGTTGCTTAATTTGCTATTATTTTCTCCCATTCTGAAGGCTGTCTTTTCACCTTGCTTATAGTTTCCTTTGTTGGTGCACTGGCTTCTTGAGGAATACGTAATTTTGGATCAGTGATAACTGCCTGGAATACTGGCCAGGACCCTCTTTTCATTTTCTGTTAGCATGTTAATTGTTCTAAGCTCTCTTGTGATTGTTTCCATTCTCTAATGTACTGTTGTATAGTTAGGGTTAAAACAAATTGTATAAAAACTCATTAAAGACTAAGCAATAGGGGAAAAATGTAAGATATTTATGAAAGGTATTCTATACAATGAATATTTTATGAGGGGTAGATTTTATGGTATTTTTTACACATCTACTTTGAAGGAAGAAATGGTATTGTGACTTTCAATAATATTTAACTCACATGTGTCCCTACATCATATTCAGATGGACCCAAATGAAGATTCAGTTCAGTTCAGTTCAGTTGCTCAGTCGTGTCCGACTCTTTGTGACCCCATGAATCGCAGCACGCCAGGCCTCCCTGTCCATCACCAACTCCCGGAGTTCACTCAGACTCACGTCCA
>NW_011494638.1:1774022-1783550 GCF_000754665.1 Bison bison bison | reverse complement strand
AATCGCAGCACGCCAGGCCTCCCTGTCCATCACCAACTCCCGGAGTTCACTCAGACTCACGTCCATCGAGTCAGTGATCCCATCCAGCCATCTCATCCTCTGTTGTCCCCTTCTCCTCCTGCCCCCAATCCCTCCCAGCATTAGAGTCTTTTCCAATGAGTCAACTCTTCACATGAGGTGGCCAAAGTACTGGAGTTTCAGCTTTAGCATCATTCCTTCCAAAGAAACCCCAGGGCTGATCTCCTTCAGAATGGACTGATTGGATCTCCTTGCAGTCCAAGGGACTCTCAAGAGTCTTCTCCAACACCACAGTTCGAAAGCATCAATTCTTTGGTGCTCAGCCTTCTTCACAGTCCAACTCTCACATCCATACATGACCACTGGAAAAACCATAACCTTGACTAGATGGACCTTCATTGGCAAAGTAATGTCTTTGCTTTTGAATATGCTATCTAGGTTGGTCATAACTTTCCTTCCAAGGAGTAAGTGTTTTTTAATTCCATGGCTACAGTCATCATCTGCAGTGATTTTGGAGCCCCAAAAAATAAAGTCTGACACTCTTTCCCCATCTATTTGCCATGAAGTGATGGGACCAGATGCCATGATTAGGTGTGAGTTAAATCATATTCTTGAGGTAGTACAGTGCAAAAGGAAAAAGTCCTAATTATCATTGAGTTCACTTTGGAGAAGGGAATGGCTACCCACTCTAGTAGTCTTGCCTAGAGAATTTCATGGACAGAGGAGCCTGATGGGTCAAAGAGTTGGACACAACTCAGAAACTAACCCTTTCACTTTTTTTTTTTTCACTTTGAAAAAGAAAGGTTCCTCTGAAATTGGAAGTTGAATTAAGCAGTTTCATAAGCCTTCAGTTTCTGATACTTCAGGCAGTAGTGACTATTCTGTTCTTGCCAGAGGCAGCTTATTAGAGTTGAACAGCCATCCTGTGTTCATAGGAGGGAGCCATGCCCTCCCTCCTATACTTTAACAATTTAAGTGTATCCCTGAAGTTATGTAAATCCCATAATTTCAGGAATAAATTGAAAGGAACATTCTGCATCAGAAGTGATTTATCCATGATATACTGCTGTTATTGTTCAGTCACTAAGTCATGTCCGACTCTTTGAGATCTGACTGTACCAGGTCAGACTTCCCTGTCCTCCACTATCCTCTGGAGTTTGCTCATATTCGTGTCTATTGAGTTGGTGATGCTATCTAACCATCTCATTCTCTGTTGCCCTCTTCTCCTTTTGCCTTCAGTCTTTTCCAGAATCAGGGTCTTTTCCAATGAGTCAACCTCTTGGCCTCAGGTGGCCAAAGTATCGGAGCTTCAGCTTCAGCATCAGTCCTTCCAATGAATATTCAGGCTTGATTTCCTTTAAGATTGCTGGTTTGATCTCCTTGAAGTCCAATGGACTCTCAAGAGTCTTCTCCAACACCACAGTTCAAAAGCATCAATTCTTCAGTGCTCAGATTTCTTTATGATCCAGCTCTCACATCTGTATATGACTGCTGTAAAAATCATAGCTTTGACTTTGACTATACACACCTTTTTGGGAAAAAATGATGTCTCTGTTTTGTAATACACTGTCTAGGTTTGTCATAGCTTTCCTTCCAAGGAGCAAGCATCTTTTTATTTCATGGCTGCAGTCACCATCCACAGTGATTTTGGAGCCAAGAAAATAAAATCTGTCACTGCTTCCACTTTTTCCCCTTCTATCTGCCATGAAGTGATGAGGCCAGATGCCCTGATCTTAGTTTTTAAAGTTGAGTTTCAAGCCAGCTCTTTTCACTCTCCTCTTTCGCCATCATGATACATTAATCAAGATGTAATCAGGAGAGAGAAATGACATAGTAATTTGAACAGAGATCGTGTAACATAAAACATTAGTAACCACCATAAAGAATTTCAGTGGGAGGAACAGGTTAATAAGAACTAAAGAAAACTCTAAAGAATATAGGAAAAGTAGATTTAAGGAGCTGTCATTACTCTGCAGATGAGACAGCTGCCCAAGGAAACACTCGCCCCACCCCCAAGGCTATGATCCTGACTTTGCTGGAGGAGGTCACAGCTGAGGTCACTGGATGGTAGAGGAGCTGCTGTGGTGTGGTGTAACTTGCCAGAAATATGCCCACTTTTAGACTAGGGAAAGCAGTTCACAGGCAGATGCCTCGCTGGAGGCACTCTGTTATAAAACCAGGCAGAGACTGTGCCAAGTGAAGCTGCTATCTACTGGCTCACATGCACTGCAGGAGCCTGGTTCTGGGGAAGAAGCCACCCAGGCTGCCCCCAATCAGAGAAGAAAAACCCTTTCTTCTACTAGGTCCTTACAGCACCCTTTTATCTACAAAGGTTAACACTGCACCAGCTATTAAAGGAAAAATATTTTAAAAACCCATATCCATTTTCAGAGCAGACAATAAAGTATGAATTTAGAACGAAGAGTCAAATTGGTAACTGGAATACATGGGAATCCTTGTCTTTCTACTGTCAGGATTTTGATGAAAGTTTTTGTTCTGAACTTATTAGAAAATCAGCTTATAATTTTCAGAATGCAGTTTATGGGTTCTGATATATTAAGGTCTTTAATCCATTTTGAGTTTATTTTTGTGTATGGTGTTAAGTAGTGTTCTAATTTCATTCTTTAAGGTGTAGCTGTCCAGTTTTCCCAGCACTGCTTACTGAAGAGACTCTTTTTCCCATTCCTTTGTCATAGATTAATTGACTATACGTGCATGGGTATACTTCGGATTCTCTATTATGCTCCACTGATCTATGTTTCTGTTTTTTGTGCCAGGAACATACAGTTTTGGTTACTGTAGTTTTATACTATAGCCTGAATTTAGGGGGGCATGATTCCTCCTGCTCTATTCTTCTTTCTCAAGATTGTTTTGACTATGTTTAGATTCTTCTGTATTTCCATGCAAATTTTAAGATTATTTGTTCTAGTTCTGTGAAAAATGTCATTCATATTTTGATAGGGATTACGTTGAATCTGTAGATTGCCTTGAGGAGTATAGTCATTTTAACAATATTCTTTCAATCCAAGAAAAAGGTATATGTTTCTATTTAGATCATCTTCAATTATTTTTTATCAGTGTCTTACAGTTTTATAAATATAGATCTTTTACCTCTTGAGGTAGGTTTATTTCTAAGTATCTTATTCTTTTTGATATGATGATAAATGAGATTGTTTCCTTTATTTCTCTTTCTGGCAGTTCATTGTTACTGTATAGAAATGCAACAGATTTCTGTATATTAATTTTGTATCCTGCAAGTTTATTGAATTCATTGATGAGCTCTTGTAGTTTTCTGGCGGCATTTTTAGAATTTTTTATGTATACTATCTCATCATTTGTAAACAGTGACAGTTTCTTTCTTTCTTTCCTTAGGATTTCTATTTTTTTCCTCTTATGCTATGCCTAGGACTCTGACATAAATCATAGCAATACTGATTTTGGATCTGTCTCCTAAAGCAAGGAAAATAAAAGCAAAAATAAACAAATGCAACCTAATTAAACTTAACATCTTTTACAGCAAAGGAGACCATAAACAGACAAAAAGACAACTTACTGAATGGGAGAAAGTATTTGCAAATAATATGACTGAAAAGGGGTTAACAGCCAACATATATAAACAGCTCATAAAGTCAACATTAAAAAATAGGTTAAAAAAATAGTCAAAGAACAGAGTAGACATTTTCCCAAAGACATGTAGATGGCCATACACATGAAAAGATTTTTCAACACTGCTAATCATCAGGGAAATGCAAATCAAAACCACAGTGAGATATAGCCTCACACTTGTCAGAATGCCTGTCATCAAAAAAGACCACAAGTAACAAATGTTGGCAAGGATCTGGAGAAAAGGGAACATTTATGAACTGATGCTGGAAATGTAAATTGATGCAGTGACTGTAGAAAATGGTATGAAGTTTCTTAAAAAGCTAAATAGAGAACTACCATGCATGAGTGCTCAGTCACTTCAGTCATGTCTGCCTCTTTGCAACCCCATGGCCTGCAGCCTGCCAGGCTCCTCTGTCCATGGGTTGCTCCAGGCAAGAACACTGGAGTGGGTAGCCATTTCCTTCTCCAATGCATGAAAGTGAAAGTGAAGTTGCTCAGTCATGTCCGATTCTTCGCAACCCCATGGACTGCAGCCTACCAGGCTCCTCTGTCCATGGGATTTTCCAGGCAACAGTACTGGAGTGGGGTGCCATTGCCTTCTCCACAGAACTACCATATGACCCAACAATTCCACTCCTGGGCATATATCTGAGAAAAACAAAATCACTAATTTAAAAAGATACATGCTCCTCAATGTCTATAACAGCTTTATTAACTGTCGGTATTCGGAAGCAACCTAAATGTCCATCAACAGATGAAAGGATAAAGAAAATGTGGCATATACATACAATAGAATACTACTCCAGCCATAAAAAAGTGAAATTTTGCCATTTGCAACAACATGGATGGACTTGGAGGGTACTATGCTAGGTGAAATAAGTCAGACAGAGAAAAACAAATACTGCATGATATCACTTAGGTAGAATCTAAAAAACACAACGAACTAGTAAATATAATAAAAAAGAAGCAAACTCACAGATACAGAGAACAAACTAGTGGTTACCACTGGGGACAGGTTAGGAGAAAGAGGCAATATAGGTGTAGGGGATTAAGAGGTACAAACTATTAGGTATAAAATAAGTTACAAGTATATATTGTACAACCCAGGGAACATATCAATATTTTATAATAACTATAAATTGAGTATAATCTTGAAAAAATGGTGAATCACTATATTGTACACCTGTAACTTATAAAATATCATATACCAACTGTACTTCAATTAAAAAGGAAAAAGAGAGTAGATATGCCTTAAAGAATGTCATTATAATTAAGCAAATACATTTTTTACAGCCATTTGAGAATTAAAAGACAATTTGTCTCTGGTAACTTTCGAAGAAATCAACTCACTCTAACCACTCTCCTGACCACATTTGTGCTTCTGACTACTTCTTTGAAACAAAATAATCTAATCATCCTGCATGCTAAGTCCCTTCAGTCATGTCCGACTCTGTGTGACCCTATGAACTGTAACCTGCCATGCTCCTCTGTCCGTGGGATTCTCCTGGCAGGAATACTGGAGTGGGTTGGCAGACCCTTCTCTGGGTGATCTTCCCCACCCAGGGATCAAACCTGCGTCTCTTACATTACATCTCCTGCATTGGCAGGTGGGTTCTTTACCACTAGCGCCACCTGGGAAGCTCCTAATCATCTTGTATATTTAATAATTAGTCCAAGTGGGAACTACTGCTCACAAAATTAATTGCTCCATATTTGTTAGAGTGGAAGGTTTTTAGTTTGGAGTGGAAAGAACTTATGTGTTACTTTACATATTATAACAAGTTAATTTTCAGTTGTTCCTTGCCTCCGCACTACCATTAGATTCTCCGTAACTCCAGGGGGAGCAGGCTTGAGTCATTCTTTTTTACTCCATATTATAGTTTGAGTAGTCACAGAAAACTTAGGAGAAAAAAATATCCATGGTGACATCATAGTCAAAGAGACTCCTCCACAAAGATAGTGCATTTTAGATGTTTCAGCTACAAGTTCTGGAATGCAGTTATTTTTAGAAAGTAATAATAGCTGTAGTAATAACTGTTATCTTTGGTTTGAGAAACTCTTCTTATTGTCATCCTTAACAGAAAAGATTTTCTTGGTGTTGCTGCCTGCTTTACTTGAAGGTGTATCTATCTTGATGGAAAAGGAAAGTTTAGAGAAATAACATTTGTAAGATTTATATGTTAAAGACATTAATTTATTAATGAAGAAATGTTGTAATGAAAAGATATCACGGTTAAAAGACCAGAGACTAAATTTCTGCCTAATATTTTAACATAATAGCTATTAATGATTCAGAATCCAAAGCACTAACTCAAGGTAGTTTATTGCTGAAAAGGAAAGATATCAGAAGAGAGAAAGAGAAATGAGTAAGGTGTGAATAGTCATAATCTTCAACTCCACCTATGTATTCTAAAGACATAGGGGTATAGAAGCATTATTTCTATTTTCTTATTTTAATTACTTTAAATTTATTTTTTCTTAATACTATCAATAAGAATAATCTTTTTCCTTCTTACCAAATATTATTGTATGACTGCTTCTTTCTTCATTGGTAGGAAAGGAATAATAATTAAAATTTTGTGTTTAGAGTCTATGTAAAGTTAATTTTCCTTCACCAGTTTACTTAATAGGATATAGAGTACATATTTAATATAGTATGAGTAATAAAATGAACTCATAACTGATATGAGACAGTGGTCATGATTAATTGATATTTATCGAGATTTCACTGAGTGTTATGACAATGTATTTTATAAAAACACTGTGAATTCTTTTCTGACACTTTTGTTCACTTTATACTTGTTTCTTTTAACTTTAAACTCCACTTGTCAATACCTTGAAATTCTGAAACTATAAGAATGGCAGAGAAGAGGGCAAAATAATTTTTTTTCTATCCCAATAGAATAAGAAATAAAAGCCAAAATGTATAACAGCAACAGTATCAGCAATACCACCACTGGCCAGAAAACCCTAGCGAGGCCTGAACTGCTGAAGATGAAGGCATCAGGCATCTGCGTTCTTATTCCCCCTATTCGCTTAAATGCTGTATTACCAAAAGAAACATTTTAAGGTTGGGAACCCAAGCAAAGCATTGTGAATTCTCTGTTGTTTGTGAGTTGGAACGCTAGGGGACAGCACTAAAATATTCCATGGTTGTTTGGTATTGATCACTTGCATACTGTATAATAAGTAGGAGATTTTACTGTTAATGACTATTGAATGCTCTGTTGATTTCAGTGGACGAAAGAGCACAAAGAGGAATATGAGTATCTCAAGTCTATAATTTTAGCCTTTATAAAACGATGGTTTGATAATTTAGAGGAAGCTCCAGGCTGTCCTTTGGTTGCAAGGAGATAGTAAGGCATGATAACTGAAAGAATTGTGATTTTTCTGTTAAGAGTGGTTTCGTCTTTTCATTCTTTGGGGGTAAATATTTTGCATAAATTTTTATTTCTAATCTTGTTTTTCAGGCACTTTGGAAAGACATGAAACGGGAGAAAGAGCGAAGATTATTCTTAACTGTTGTGATGATTCACAGCTTCCAAAGCCTGAATCTATACTTCCAGTGGCCTCAGAGACACATAAGCACAAAAGTGTAGAACAAAGGTCCTCCAGCTTGTCCCAGTTTGGGCCAATACCTTGCCCTGGTCTGCAGGTGGAGTCTTCATGTAAGGTAAGTTCAAATCAAGCTGCTGCTCACAGTAAACATTACCAACCCCAAGTAAGAAGTAATGTGCTTTCATCAGCACATTAAAAATCAGCACAAAGATAACAACTCAGAGATGATTGTATCTACCAGACATGCCTTCCAAGCAGTCTTGGGTAGATTGGGATAAGTTTTTGAGTGATTATTATTTTTAAATGAGTATAGGTGATGGACAGGGGGGCCTGGCATGCTGCGAGTCATGGGGTCACAAAGAGTCGGACACGACTGAGCGACTGATCTTATTTGATCTGATAGCATTCTTTTTTTGATGAAAACATGTTCTGGCTTATCAATATTGAGCCAATTTTATATGAATTCTTGAATTCTAGATGGTTTTTAATGAAAGAGGGGCAGAAACCTATATTTTGTGGTCTGGTTCCTTTTTTTTTTCCCACACAACTCCATCATTGTTTGTGGAGTTTGAGTTTCACACAAACTCCATCATTGTGTAATAAATAAGGCTTAGAATTCTGACATGCTAATGATCCTAGAGATGCTAAGTGTATCAAAAGAAATCAAACAATGATCTAATTTTTCTGATGCCTTTTTGTTTTTATTTGTGATAAGCAAATTAAGAAGAGGTCAAATACCTAAGTGGAAAAAAATATAAATATATATATATATATATATATGTAGTGAGAGGATGTGTCCTCTTTAACAAACATGGCTGCTAAACTGTGCCTCAAAGCTGCAGGGGTGGGGGGTGAAGCCACCAGCATCTGAGCATCACCTTTTTAGGTTTGAAGACTAGGTTTAGATTTTATCAGTGAGGTCAGTGTTTGTCAATCTTTTGAGAACTGAATCACACTAACCAAACACCCAAGAAGTGAATACGTAAACTAGAATGACAGTTACTTAATTTACAATGATAAATATGGTTGCAGTTCATTGCTCAGCACAGTCTCACTGTAGCAAAGCTACATAGCGTAGGGGAGAAAGGGGAAGTGGAATTTTAACAGAGGATTCCTTGATGGGCTTCAAGTCAGAGCCCTGAGCTCTGAAAAGCTAATGCAATGGTTGCTGTCACCCCATCACGGTACTTTCTCTATTGGTCAAGGCTGGTATACACTGCAAATTTTCTAAATTTTGATTTCCCTCTTTAAGACTCCACTCCATTTAGGCCACCTACTTCTGTGCTTTCTCCTGCAGCTGTTAAAACCAGCGATTTGGGCTGCAGCTTTTTTTTTTTTTCATTTCTTTTTTCTTGAGTATAATTGTTTTCAGATTTTCCAAATCTGTTTTTCATGTTCTTATTTAAAGAAGTCATGGGGTTTTTGTTTGCTTTGTGGCCCTGTGTAGAAAGTGGGACCTTATTTCCCTGACCAGAGATCCAGCCTGTGCCCCCTGCAGTGGAAGCTCAGAGCCTTAACCACTAGACTCCCAAGGAATTCCCAAGGAGTCATGTTTTATATGGACAATTATATCAATATACTAATATTTTTAACATTCATAACTGAAATTGAAAGTGATAGGGTCTTAGTCTCTCCTAAGTGGGAGATTGAACCACACTTCTGTTACGTATTTTAAGACGGAGGTAATCAAAGTCCAGTGAGTAAGACCATCAGACTGCCATGTATTCCATCTTAATGTGACTTGTTGCTTTTTGTTCACAATAGAATCTGTATCTTATAGTGGAAATTATATGCCAGAACAGTAGATGGGAACTTGGATATGTCTCTTGACTCATGCATGCCAGGTGCCTAGGATCTGCAGGAACACATCTCATTTATCAAGTGCCTATTTTACTAATTCAATTCCCAGAAGGTAAACTGATTGCTATTTCATTCAGTTTCTTGGAGGACTTCAGAGCTACCTTTTAGGTGGTGATAACAGTATATATTTCTTTATGTAATTTTGTTTCTGTCTTTTGACTCCAGAAAGTAATAAAATCCTAGGGTCTTGTTTTCCTACTCTTAGGTTGACTCCAACTTTATTTCCTAGCTGCTACCCTTTACCTGGATGACTATAATCCCCAATTTTTACTCTCAACAGAGCTGGAGAATTGAATTAGACAGGACTATCACCTCCTTTGTTCTATATGCTAGACTTTTATTATTGAGCTTACTGTTAAATAGAGCTATTTTTATTTGTGCTTCTTATAAGTTATAGCTTCTCCAATTATGTACTTCATATCTTCATCTCATCCTCTTAGATTTAAGCCTTTAAGACTGTTTTATCTTAATTTTTTTGGGGGGGGC
>NW_011494638.1:1767305-1773922 GCF_000754665.1 Bison bison bison | reverse complement strand
TCAGTCTTAGTTGCGGCATGCAGGATCTTCAGTTATAGCATGCAAACTCTCAGTTGCAGCAAATGGGATCTAGTTCCCTGACCAGAGATCGAATTCCCCTACTTTGAGAATGTGGAGTCTTAGCCACAGGGCCACAAGGGAAGTCTCTATCTTAATCTTTTATTGATAAATTTGATAAGCATAAAATTTCAAGAATGCTTATAAATTCCCCATCCTCCTTTTTGTTAATATAATAAAATGTTTTATTAGTTTTCAAAAGAAAAAAAGTCAGATTTAAAGATAGGAATTAAATCACACTCATTTCAGAGCTGGGGAAAAAGACAATAAGTCTGAAATTTAGAAATACGTAGGGTAACTCTGTGTTTCAGAATTTTTTGATATAGACTTCAGTGAGAAACAACTGAAATATTTTCAAATGGGACCATGAATTGTTTAAATGGAAGAACAACATGTAATATTTGACATTTATTAGGATTCTGTATTCGCTTTTCCTTCTTGCATTTGAAGAGTGCATATAGATTTAGGGAAAGGTTTTAAAGAGAACAACAAATACAATAAAACATTTTAAAAATGGGTCCAATTTGACATGCTAGAGGAGTCGATTATGTGCAGCTAGATAAAGAAAAATCTTTGCGGGTAGGAGAGGGCCAGAGTCTTAAAGGATTTAAAGGAATACAATATCATATTAGTGATGGGGAACTGCTTTTCTCACATTCAGCTGAGGATAAAATAAGATAGAAACTGTTTAAATTGCAGTAGGAGGAATTTAGCTTTAAGGTAGAAAATAAACAACCTTACTAAAATCATCTCTACATGGCAGAACTCTTTGTTACCTCATCAGATTTTAATGAGGGAAGTCCTTTTTTGTCTATTAGTTGGTTGGTTGGTTTAAATTTTTTTTTTTTCTGTACTTCTTGTCTGTAAAATGAGTGAAAAAATAATCAGGATTTTTGAACTGCCACAATTTAGACTGATTGTAATGTCCTGGAAATGTCTTAAAAAAAAAAAAAAAAAACTGATTTTCTGTAGAACGGGTCCCCAAAAGCTCCAACTGGTTGCTTACTTAAAGTTACAAGGTTTACTATGGCAGTCATTAACCATATATAGCTATTGAGCATTTGAAATTTGGCTAGCACCATTTGTTAAAATGATATTTTGGATATGTAGGCTTAAATAAAATATGTTAATTAAAATCAATTTCACCTGTTTCCTTTTATTTTTTTCAATATGGCTACTAGGCATTTTAAAATTAAACATGTAGTTTGCATTTTATTTATGTTGAAATATTTAGGGACAAATGTTGAACTAGACCAGGAATAAGCAAACTTGTTTGTAAAGGACCAGATGGTAAATATTTTAGGCCTTATAGGCCATATTTTTGCTATTTGAACGATTTAACTCAGTTCTTGCAGCAGAGAAGCCACCATAGACAATTCTTAAACAAATGAATGTGGCTGTGTTTAGATAAAACTTTATTTACAAAAACAGGCAGTGGACCAGATTTGATACTCACTCTCCATTATTTGCCAATTTCTGATCTAGTCAGCCCTCTCTAGACTTGGAAATCATGAGGTACTTGGAGGAGTACTGGCAAAACAGCAATACCTACCATCTCCTTAGATATCTAAATTTTTAATGAAGCAACTTATCCCAGCTTCTTCTCCACTATGAGAAATATAATCCAAAAGACCTTGTATCACTCTGTTCCCTGATGGCATTAATGGAATTCATATGTTTGAAAATCTGCCCTTTGTAGAAAACAAATGTGTGCATTATACTTTCTAATCCAAGTGAGATTTTTTAAAATAAAATTTTCTTTAAATAATGCATTTAAATATGCATCATTATCTAAATATATAAAATTGGTTATAAATCATCCATTTATAAGTATTCCAATTAAGCTTTTGAGAAATATGTTTGGATTTTTTTAATCTTTAGTTGACTTTAGAGTGATGCCTGTTTGGTGACATTTGCTGAAAAATCTTATTAGAGCTTTATCTTGCTACCTCCTGTAAAACACAGATGGTGTACTGGTAGGCCCCCAGTAGAGAACTGGATCCCAGTACTACTTATTATTTTAATAGAATGGAACATTAGTTCTTCTACATTTTATGACACAGAAACATAATCAAAATGGAACTGGAGTTGTTTCTTGATGGTGGAATTTGAAATTTTCTCCTGAAAATTTATGTGTATCAATATGAAATAATAATTCATTGTGGCAATATTACATGTTGCAGGTTAATTCTGTTTTCACTAAACTATCTATAATATACTATCAAAATTGTTATTATAAAAAAGAAAAAATATTTATTTGAAAATAAGTGTGTTATATAAGTATAAATCCTCAGTATAGAATGATAATCTTCACATTTTGATTAGTAATTTTTAGTATATTCTTTTTAATATAATAAGCAGCATATGGCTATTTTTTTCTAATGTAGATAATATTTTGCATCAATTTTATATAATTTTAAAAGGAAACAGATTTTTATTACTGTACATATAAGCCCTGCATGAAAACATAGGAATTTATCTATAAACATTGAATTAAGATTTTTGTTTTGAAGAGTTTGGTTTAGTGAATCCCAACTTAAAACTTAATGCCTAAATGATATCACCATTCCTGGTGAGATAGAATAAAGAAAAACAATAGAGGAGAAATATAGGCCATTTGCTTTTTGAACACATGTGAGGTGATGCAAGTCTTTAACAGAGTATAGCCATTTCTCATAAGCATTTTATATAATAATTTTAACTATCAAGTCAAAAAATGTCTGTAACGTGATTTTTTGTAGTTGTTTTATGAAGGATATCTCCTTTCTCACTTTGTGGCATGAGTTTAAGCACTTTTGATAGAAAGTTCCCTCAATGTTGAGGAAAACTCTGAAAAGCATATCACAGCTTTGTTCCAAAACTAATTCAGGAGGTCTCAGAGTCTCTATGAAAAGTCGGAGCGGCACTATTAAAATGAGTCCAGCTGTCTGCCTCGCATGCAGAAGCAACCCTGGATTGCCTCACAGGACTTCAAAGCCTTGCTTGTATCTAAACATTTGTTGGCCATGTAAATCAAGGCACAAAAGGAAAATGCTGCTATTTCACGGTGCGCGGCTGGTCTGAGTCCGGCATTGTGCTGCACGTGCCGGTGGGGAGTGCCAGGAACAGAAGGGCACTGTTCTGACTGTGTGACAAATGTAGTTAACACCAGATCCATATTAATGTTGTCAAGTTCCCTTGATGTATTTAAACAGATTTTAATTATTTTCAGCGTCCAAAGGCCTGAAATATATAGCCTAATAGTTCTTCAAAGAAAGCTTACTTAATGTGTGAATGTAAAACCTCTCATAAAAATGAAACTTTTATATTAGCCATAGTCATTGACATAGGTTATTCATCAAGTCAGCAATTTGTGTGGCAAAGTGCCATTTGAATAGTGTATTGTTAGGCTACTTATGGTCCACTTGACAAGGGCTCTTGCTGTAAATAGTGCAATTTGACTCCAGCTGTTAAAGAGTGGCTTTGACAGCAGCCAAATAGAATGGAGATGCCTTACTGCACTGCCGAAAAATCAATATTGGGTTCTTGTTCATGGTAACCTGTTCTTTTCTCTTCTGTAGATTTATAAACGACTATCAAGGGTTTATAAGTGGAAGTTTAAATATTATTTTAAATGCAGTTCTCTTTGAGTTTCAAATTAAGGTGTGATAAATGGTTACAAGTACAGAGTTTTAGGATATTATTTCCACCCTCTGGTTCATGTTTAGTCACAATTACAGTTAAGTTGAATTTGGATTCTCCAGCTACAGTAGAAAAGAATTAGTGTAAAACATGGGCTCAAAATTGTGTGCCTATTGTATATTGCCAGTGCAATTATTTCTTCTTTTTTATTTTCTTATCAATTTATCTTTGGTATCCTCCCATCTTCTCTGTGTGTGTACCTTTTTGTATAGATGGCAGGGTTCTTTGTGGCTGTGCCCATAGCAACACCCACAGATGTTGACAGCAGTAATGTCCCCTGTGTTGTTGAAGATTTCCCTAAAGCAGAGTCTTGCTGGTTTTGAAGATTTTTCTAGCGGTTTTCAGCAATACAGGGTTGCTATGATACCTGACTGGCAGTAATAGATATTGAATCTGTTAATTACAGTAACCACACACAAGGACTTTTTTCATTCGGTTTTTCTGCTGTTGCTAGCTGTTATATTTAAGATACAGAAGAGGAAGTGAAATTATATACTCAAGATGAGAATAAATTTCAAGAGTTTACTTTGAATCCTGATATTTAGTTTTAAAAATGTCCTGGTATAAAAACCCTTCAGCTGACTGATGCAGATATAGTTTACTTAAATTGAAAATATAATTTATTTAGATAATTACTAGTTTTGACTGAATTTGATTTTAAACTTTTATTGTTCACTTGAGATGTCATTAAGTTTTCATCTAAGGTGTGCTAAGCAGGATTTGAAAAAGCTATCATTTTTAACATGAAAAAAGCTGGTATAATGAATACTTTTTCAATTGCCTCTTTCAGTGAAAGCTGTTAAAATAGTTGTCTTCCTATTACTAACCAGCTCTGCATTTATTCAATTTGTGACTGAGATAGCAACTGAAAATTCATAAAGCTGATAATATAATTGTGTACTAAGACCTTTAAGGCTGATTCAAGGTCAATGTTACTGTTTTTGTAATTGCTGATAGGCAGTTCTCATTTCTTCCAGAGGAAGGGTTGGTTCTGCTTTGATTTTACAAATTGTTATCTCTTCTGTTAATTCTAAAGTAAACCTTTTCACTAAATAAATGTTTATGTTATTCTTTAGTACTAGATTTAGCCTAGATATACCTCAGTAGCTTTTCCCACACCTCATAATATTAATCAACCCTGTTAGAAACATGGAAATCTAGGATTATAACTTTCTTCTTGAATTAAATATTCCAATTTTAGTCATCATTTAACTTGTGGGTGAGGATTCTAGCTTAGAAACTTGAATAAAAGTTAAACATAGCAGGCATTTTTATTTTGCATTTGGATTAATCTAGGGACAGAGTAGCATAATTTAGTAAAGCATGTCTTTAAATTTGTCTCCATTATCATCAGTAGTTTTATGGACATATTTTAGGAAGTATGAATTATGTAATAATATACACACCATATTACACACCCATAACCATTTAGAGACCTTTTGTTTCTCTCTCATTTCTTCTGTTCTTTCCTACTTTTCTTTCTTCAGTTGCAATTGAAAAACAAAACCCTGTGGCTTTCCAAAGTTGTTAAGGCCAGCTTCTTGTAGGATCTAAAGATAGACCTAGTCAACTTACTGCAAGAGGCCTGAATCTCCTGGGATGAAAAGTCACTTTAATGGATTTGGATGTTCTGTTATTGAGCATATTTGCTGGTTAAAATGTGATGGTAAATGTTACCCCTTTACAGAAGCTTGGTAACCAAGTCACTGTCTGACATCAGGAATATTCTCTGTTTATATCCCATTTTTGATGATACCTTGAAGGGTTAAAAAAATGAAGTTTGTAGAAATTCAGATTTTGAGTTAACTAAAAGGGTTAATGGCTTATAACAAGAAAGAAAACAAAGATAATAAAAACTTTCTTTTTAAAAGTTGTGATCGTATCGCTTACTGACTGAGAGTACCAACTGGACCCATTTAAAGGAATCCCAACAGGGGCACTACTTCTGTACCAATGACTTATATCGAAACTGGCCCTTAAGAGAGCAACAAATGCAAAAATGTAACATGAAGCAATTTTCATAAAATTTTCATAAAATAAAAGCATCTATTCTCACAGAATATTTCCCCTAAGTTGCTAAAAAAATGTATTAAGACTAGCTTTATTCATTTGACCTTAAAGCCTGAAATTATTAAAAAATATATCCAGCTAATATTCTCATCCATTTTTCTGAACTGGGTTTTGATAGTGACATCCTGAACGTACAACTAGTTCTCTGTATCTTCATATGGTATTCATGGCAATAAATACAAATAATGACATAAATTATGTTATTTGTAATTTTTTACATATTATGAAGTTCATAATACTCTGGAAATAGTTGTTTTATCATAAGTCGAAATATCCTGCCCAAGCTTTCAGTCCATGTACGATTATCCCTACCAGATATTTTTTAAAGGGTCATAAGAGGCTGCTTGGTAACAAGGCCTTTCTTATACACATGTTTAACTTCATGCACATCCAAATAAAACTAAAATTTTATTACTATTTTTTTGTTTTCACCTAATATCTGGGACATGATAGTTTTTATTTTATTTTTTATAACAATTGTTTCAGTTCAGTTCAGTCACTCAGTCATGTCCGACTCTCTGCGATCCCATGAGTCGCAGCATGTCAGGCCTCCCTGTCCATCACCAACTCCCAGAGTCCACCCAAACCCATGTCCATTGAGTCGGTGATGCCATCCAACCATCTCATCCTCTGTTGTCCCCTTCTCCTCCTGCCCTCAATCTTTCCCGGCATCAGGGTCTTTTCAAATGAGTCAGCTCTTCGCATCAGGTGGCCAAAGTATTGGAGTTTCAGCTTCAACGTCAGTCCTTCCAATGAACATCCAGGACTGATCTCCTTTAGAATGGACTGGTTGGATCTCCCTGCAGTCT
>NW_011494638.1:1762681-1767046 GCF_000754665.1 Bison bison bison | reverse complement strand
AGTGTTACATTTTTATGCCAGAAATCTGTGTGACATTGGCTTCTTTGTTCAGGGTCTTACATGACTAAAATTCAGATGTAATTACTACAATTACAAGATGCAATTACTACATCATCTGAGGCTGAGGTCCTCTTGCAAGCTTATTCAGGTTATTGTCAGAAATTAGTTCTTTGTGGTTATAGGACCGGGGTCCCTGTTTTCTTGTTGGCTGTCAACCTGGGAGGGGGCACACATTCCTTGCCATATAGTCCTTTTCATCTTCAGGACAGCAATGGAAAACTTTTTATGAATGGAATTCATTTAGTACTCTTAAGTCTCTGATTTCGCCCTCAGCCACCATCTATAAAAAAGTCTCTGCTTTCAAAAACTCAATGTGATTAACTACGATAACTAAGACAATTTTCTTATCTTAAGGTCAGCTGATTTGGAACCTTAGTTATATCAGCACAGTTCCTTCATGGCAGTACCTCGATTACCATTTGGTTGAGTAAATGGAAGAAGATATGCTTCAGTATGGTCTAAGAATATTGAGGGCAGTCTTACAATTTTACCTATAGATGGAATCATTCTAACTCAGAGTGACTGCTGAATCACTTCTCTCTTCTTCTAGTTCTAGAACATTCCCCATCTGATTAAGTTGTTAGCTGTCCTGATTAGCTGTACTGGTACTAATCATTTCTGAAATTTGAATCAAACTCTTGTTTCTCTTTTGGACCTCTTCACCCTGTCTGTGCCTTCAGGGAGTTTCACATGCTGGACACCTGGATGAGCAATCAACACTGGAAAATATCTCCTTTAAAATTTCAGGATGTTCATAAAATTAAAATTGCTAATTATTACTATTCTTTTTTTTGTTTGTTTATTAAATAGTTGTGTTTAATGAAGTAAAATCCAAACTCAGTAATAAGAACACATAATCAAGGAAATGAAGATCCTAATGCTGGCAAAGGGGACACAGCAACAAAAGTCTAGGAAAAGAAACCAGAACAGAAAAAATACCTTTTTTGTTCAATATAAAAATATTTTGATTCAAGTTAAAAATATTTTGATTCAATTTAAAAATTTCCCACTTTTCATATACAATTTTTTTATTTGTGAGTATATAGATGTGTATTTTAAATTCTAAACTATTGGCAACTTTCTAGCTATGTTGTATTGATGCTGAACTTAATTTCATTACAGTCAGAGAACATACGATTTTGATTTCATTCTTGGAAACTTACTGATATTTGCTCTTTTCTTAGCAAATGTCAGTTTTCTTCTTAAGTTTCTTGAAAAGATTTTGTAATGGGTAGTCTTTGGGTATAAGACTCAATATATTCAGTTAATCAAAATTTTGTTTAAAATACAGATTTATATTCTTGTTGACTTTTTTGGGTCTGTTTGTTCTTTCAGTGAGAAAAGTGAAAAATTCCCATATTGTTTTTTGTTTTTTTTTTTTTATTTATTTTTAAACTTTACAATATTGTATTGGTTTTGCCAAATATCGAAATGAATCTGCCACAGGTATACACGTGTTCCTAGCTCCTAAATTGGAGACAATATCTACTCTTAATATACTTTCTAAGTTTTAAATTTGACTTTGATACTTATCTTGGGCTGGAGATTGCACATATTCTTCAGCTGAATGATTTCCCAATCTGTCAGATACACAATACAGTTTATGAACTGATCTTTGGTCATTCCACCAGCATGACCTTAGATGGGAAGAAAATGGCCTCAGAAGTGGACCTTCCATTATTATTCATCTGACTTGCAATCATCCTTGGAATAAAACCCAAAATTGTAAAGAAAAAGATATTGAAAAACATCAACTATAGATCTAGGACCATAACCTAGATATTTAATCTCTAGCTACTTGGTTTCATTAAAGTAACTCATATTCCCCTACTACTTATCATCTGCCAGAATATTTTCCCTCTGATTCTTTACCTTGAAATCTAAGCTTCAATGTCACTTTCTCATAAAATAAGTAGCATCCCACTTCCCCTTATTCTCTGTCTCAACATACTTTTTATTTCATTTTTTATCTTCCTCACTTTCCCAACAGTATAATCTCAAAGGGGACAGTGATCCACCCCTTCTTCACCCTGCATATATACTTTGTCAGTCGATTGCTTGAAGTCCAAATTGGGTTTTTACCTGTGACTTGATCTTACAGAGGGAAGTGACCTAGTTAAAAAAAAAAAAAATAGTGATATCAAAGAGGTTGTTGAAATACAACTTCTACCCCACCAATATTTAGACACAAGTTTTCAATCAATTCAAAAGTTTGAAAGGCATACTCATATTGAGACCAGTCCAAATCAATTCAAAACTTTATAAGAAAAAATGTGTTAAAACTGGTGATGAAATTTAGGATATTTAGCATACTAGGGAGGAACAGTCCACTATAAGATAGGTAAACTGATATAGACTCAGAAAAGGAAGATTAAAAGGCAATGTGGTTTCTTGCACTAGAAAAGTTTCTATTATTGCCTTAAATTCAGACTCCTTTTTCTTGTAACAAAGTTATCTAAAATAAGCACTCAAAAATAGCCTGAGGATTGTACTGTATATCATGAGCCCTCTGCTTCCCTCAAATAATTACTTTACTAAGCCCTCCCCTTGATACAAAACCCCCGAAGCCAGCAACAATCTAATCAACAGATTTGTAATAACTTTTAGAAATGTAAGTGTAATAAATATGAAGAGGCCTGATTTATGTTTCATTTCCCAGATGCAAAGTCTCTGGCACAATCCTCCATCCCTCAAGTGGCAAATATCACTTCCTACTTTCATAGATCATTTGAAATGTGCTGAACCTCTCATCAGGTTGGTGAAGAGAGGGCTGATTCTACCCATGATGTGTATGACAGTAAATGCTTTGAGTAACTCCTTACTGTGGGAATGTAGGGTAGCATGCTGTGTTAAAGCTCCCGGAGATACCAACCCTCATGGAATTTGCTCTTCTTTCTTGTAAGATTTTTTCTTCCTCCAGGGAGAAGATGTCTTGGTAATGGCAGGAAGGCCAGTGCCCCTCCACGTGGCTGTCCTGCTAATTCCACTCTGCATGTATCTCTCCCTGCCTAATCCCACTTACAGAGATGCTCTTCTCTCCACCTTGTTAAATCCTACCCATACTACAATATATGCATGCTATTAAACATGCATTGGCTAATTAAACACTTGTAAGTTAATTATGGATCGCCTAGCTATTTTACAAGCATACATAGAACTCATCTTCTCAACTAGATCTTGTGCACGTGTGCTAAGTCACTTCATCATGTCTGATTCTTTGTGAACCAATGGACTATAGCTCCCCAGGCTCCTCTGTCCATGGGGTTCTCCAGGAAAGAACACTGGAGTGGGTTGCCATACTTTCCTCCAGGGGATCTTTCTGACCTAGGGTTTGAACCTGCGTCTCCTGCGGCTCTTGCACTGCAAGTGGATTCTTTACTGCTGAGCTACCAGGGAATATCCAACTAGATCTTAAGCTACTTGAAAGAAAAGCCATGTCTGTATGTTATGTAAGTTTTATAGTGTGAAATGCAGAACAGAGTCCTTTTTGTTCATTCAGCAAATATACAATGAACACCTACTATGTGCCAGACACTCTTCTTTTTTAATTTTTTTAAATTTTATAGTTCTGTGGGTTTGGACAAATTTATCTGTCATCACAGTCACAATATAGACCCCTTCCATCACACTCAGAATTTCCCCCATGGCTCTTCAGAGTCCACTCCTTCTCCTTGTCAGACATTCTTCTTGATACTAGAGATTTCAACTTTGTTGAAATACTAGACATATTTCTAGTAGGAGTTAGACTATAATTTTTAAAAGAAGAACAAGGATGTTAGATAGTGATGAAGGCTTTGTGGAGAATTAACATCAGACAGTGTGATGGACAGTGCTTGGGGATTTATTCCAGGCTGAGTGATTAGGGAAGGTCACAGGAGGAAGTAGCGTTTATATCGCATTCATATTGTCTGAATGGCAAGACGGGGCCAGCCATGTGGCTAAGAACCAGAGTCTTGGGGTTAGCCACCAACAGGTGACCTGGTCAGATCTTTGCCTTAGGAAGATCCAGGTGGAGGGGCGGGGCAGAGGGGACAGTTTTCTAGGCAAAGCAAACAGCTATTGCAAAAGATCTAATTAGGAATGAGCTTGATGTCGGAAATGAAGTCAAGAAAACAAGTGTGACTGGAGAGGTGGATCAGAGAATTAGAAGTTAGTGTTAGAGAGTAAGGTAGGGGCAGACGCTGTTGGATGCTCTAATCCAAAGTACAGAGTTTGAGTTTCTGCTGGATGTGGTAATCCCAAGTACAGAGTTTGAGTTCTACTTTAGTAAGTGGGGGGGGGGGGGGTTTCATGGCTTTTTTTCAA
>NW_011494638.1:1749073-1762581 GCF_000754665.1 Bison bison bison | reverse complement strand
GGGGGGGGGGGGGCGGTTTCATGGCTTATCTTCAAAGGAATGATGTAGTCGGATTTATGTTTTGAAAAGATCACTTTGGTTGCTATGTGGATAAATGGATTAGAGGAAAGGGAGTGTCAGAAAGAAGATGCTACTGCATAGCTACTACAAGAAAACTGTTAGTTGGTGCTGAGTTTTTTAACATCAAATTAATAGAAGCTATGATGCAATACACATGCTTTAATAGACCTACATCCCAAAGTACTACTAGAACCCTATAATGGTGAGACCCATACTGTTCACAGAACGAACATAGAAAGTCATGCTGGTTCTAAATCTTGAGGCATGAGTCAGATTTTACTGGGGGAAACAGTAAGTCCAAAGGCTCAGAATACAAAGATGAATGGTGAGTAGGGGAATGATGGGAAGTTGATATACTTGGAGACTGAGTATATAGGGGAACAGTAGAAGTTGAGTGTCTTATAGCCTTTTGGGGAAATAAGAAGGCTTTGTACCTGACGCTGGACTTCTGAGAGCAACTTATATTTGTAGTGGAAAATCACAGAGGTGGCATAAGAACATCCAATGCAATCTTAATAAAGGGTCCTTTCTTAGAATATAACTTACCTGAATCAAAGAGACTTAACACCTTAAATTTGGAAAGACCCTGATGCTGGGAGGGATTGGAGGCAGGAGGAGAAGGGGATGACAGAGGATGAGATGGCTGGACGGCGTCCCCAACTTGATGGACATGATTTGAGAGAACTCCGGGAGTTGGTGATGGACAGGGAGGCCTGGCGTGCTGTGATTCATGGGGTCGCAGAGTCAGAGGCATGACTGAGAGACTGAACTGAACTGAACTGAACACCTTAAATTGCCTGTTTTATCTTTATATTGTGGTTTTGTCTAAAAAAAATTTTGTATACACTTAAAATTCTTGTTCATTTAGAATAGGCCAGGAATTGTCAGACATTTTCTGTCAAGGTTCAGATATAAGTATTTTTAGCTTTATGAGCCATATAGTCTCTATTACAACTACTCAACTTTGTCTTTGTAATACCAAAACGTCCACTGGCAATACATAAAAAAGTGGGCATTTGTATGGTTTAGTGATATTTTATTCATAAAAATGGCAATATTTGGTCTTCTGGCCATTGTTTTCTAACCTCTGCAGTAGGGAATGGAGAAGGCAATGGCACCCCACTCCAGTACTCTTGCCTGGAAAATCCCATGGACGGAGGAGCTGGTAGGCTGCAGTCCATGGGGCTGCGAGGAGTCAGACACGACTGAGCGACTTCACTTTCACGCATTGGAAAAGGAAACGGCAACCCACTCCAGTGTTCTTGCCTGGAGAATCCCAGGGATGGCGGAGCCTGGTGGGCTGCCGTCTATGGGGTCGCACAGAGTTGGACACGACTGAAGCGAATTAGCAGCAGCAGCAGCAGTAGGGAATACTGTGATTAGATTCTATTATTCAGTTCAGTTCAGTTCAGTCGCTTATTCTATTATAATCGAATGTAATAAGCCACAAGAAGTGGAAGCTTTCCACTGGAAAGTATTGTTTTTGGTCATCATTAACAGATAATCTTGTAATCTCTTCTCTTCACTAAAATTTATAACTGTGCACTCAATTTTGGAGCTCTGATTTGTGAAGTCTATTTTGGCTTTTTGGACATTTTTGTCTTATTTCTCCAACTTCTTACTTCTTGAAGGTAGTCTCCAAACTTGATTTGTCAATTATCAGCTATATGGTAATTTATTGTGTGTAGTTAATTGAAATAATGCATGTCCTTGCTTAGGCATTTCATTAACTTTACATTTTACACTATGTGAGGGTATTCTCTACGTATTGGTTTCAATTTAATAGGTATGCCTTAAAATGAATTGACTTAAATATTTGGTGGCCATACAGAGACATATATCCAAAATACTTGTTTGGCTGATTATTCTTTATATAAATATATATAAGAATCATTCCAGAGAAAAGAACATTTTTCCCCCTTTTATCTATTTAGTGGTAAACCCATTCTAAGTTATTTTCAGCTGATCCTTTCTGACCTTTTGGGCAATTATAAGCTTATTAATATGATGTTTGGAAAGCATCAGTATGATACCACTGATTTAAAAGTTATAGGTGGGAACCAAAAGTGTTTGGAGTAAGTCAAATTAGTATATCTACGGCCTATCTCTTTAGTTAGTTTTCATCTCTTAGGGGTATGACTGAAGAGTAATTTAGCAACATATGCTTGTTATCTTAGTTGATAATTATATATAGAAAGAGATTTAAAGATTGAAGGAAACAGTTACTATTCAAAGAGAGCGTATGAGACTTTATCTTCTGTGCTATGTATAAAATAGCTTTTAAATGAAATTACTTTGAGTTTGATGTTACTACTTTTCTCCTATTAGTTTCATTGAATTGTTTATAGGATGTTGAGTAGACTACATATGAAAAGCAAAAGCAATATAGTAAATTCTGCTTTTATAAAGGTAAGGATGGTTTTCAAATGTCTCATGTTTTTCTTACTCATTAAAAAAAATCTCAAAATGTATATCAATATCTTTAGTTTCATCTGTAATTCAGAATTTGGGGTCTGAGTTAACATTTCATATTCTGCATTATTATGATTTTTACAATAGTGAAACATTTCTTTTCCTGAGATCTAGCCAAATTTATCCGCATTCTGATGGCATCTTTACCATTGCCTTGTACCAAGATAAGATACTCTTTTCTATAGATTCTCTAATATTTATGAAACCCTACATTTAAGAGGAATATTTTGGCTTCAGTAGAAACTCAGATAAGTTTATCAGCAAAATCTCTTAATTATTCCTAAATTTAAAAATGTATATACTTAGCTTGGGCTCTTCTAGAAAAATATCATAGATGCTGTGGCTTGTAAACAACAGAAATTTATTTCTCATTGTTTTAGAGGCTGGTGAGATTAAGGTACTCCCAAACTGGACTGGTAAAGGCCCTCTTCCTGGTTGCATATGGCTGTCTTTTCATTGAACTCTCATATGGCAGAGATGGCAATGGCACCCCACTCCAGTACTCTTGCCTGGAAAATCCCATGGATGGAGGAGCCTGGTAGGCTGCAGTCCATGGGGTCACTAGGAGTCGGACATGACTGAACAACTTCACTTTCACTTTTCACTTTCATGCAATAGAGAAGGAAATGGAACCCACTCCAGTGTTCTTGCCTGGAGAATCCCAGGGACGGGGGAGCCTGGTGGGCTGCCGTCTCTGGGGTCGCACAGAGTCGGACATGACTGAAGCAACTTAGCAACAGCAGTAGCAGCATGGTGGAAAGAAAGCAAGCTAGATCTTTGAACTCTTCTTATAATCTCATAACCTCATCATCTCCCAAACCTCATAGTCCTCATTTACATCTCCAAAGTCCCAAAGTCCTCATCTCCAAATACCATCATATGAAGATTACAATTTCAACCTATGGGTTGGGGTTGGGGGTGGGGTCCTGACACACTTTCAATCCACAGCATTTGGTTATGTGAATTATTTTCCACAATTCCTATTTGTCCACCCTTCAACTTGCCCTTTTTTCCTTAACTCTCTCGGAGCTTTTGCCCCTAGTTGATTTCTGTCACATGGGTATTTCATTGCCTAGAAAGAAGATTGTATTGTACATTTGTTCTCAGAATTATTTATAAAACCCTAAATCTTTAAAGCTGCTATTGATTTTGTCCCTTTTTAGAAACTGAGACACATCTCTGGTTGTGGTTCTTTTTTGTTGCTACTGCTGCTGCTGTTAAGTTGCTTCAGTCGTGTCTGACTCTGTGCGACCCCATAGACGGCAGCCCACCATGCTTCCCCGTCCCTCCCTGGGATTCTCTAGGCAAGAACACTGGAGTGGGTTGCCATTTCCTTCTCCAATGCATGAAAGTGAAAAGTCAAAGTGAAGTCACTCAGTCGTGTCCAACTCTCAGCGACCCCATGGACCGCAGCCCACCAGGATCCTCCATCCATGGGATTTTCCAGGCAAAAGTACTGGAGTGGGAGAAGGATGCATTTGCCCCTAAACTTTGTTTCTAGTATGTTAGCCAATTCCCAGTCCTAGATGCCCTGGAATATTCCTTCTAACCCGTTGGTAATTTTGTTTACTTTCTTCTTTCCTTTTCTCTATCTCTCCTCTCACTAAACTACTTAATTCTCCAAAAGTGGCGTGTGGTTTGTTTAACTCTAACTCAGTTATGTCTCTTGTTTTGCTCTTGCCCACAAGCAAATCTGTTTGCCTTACAGAAATTAAGTGGATTGCTGAGAGACTATTTTGGATACACCATATAAGATTCTAGTAGCATAAATCTTATAAGAACAAAATATAGAAATAAAAAGTTTTGAAAAATTGAGTAGTATTCTTATAATTGAGACTTCGGTTAGTTTTTCTTTGTTTACTACAAATCAGAACTTTTCAAGAATCAGAACTAAATAAATTGAACCTGCAGGTTTAAAAAAAAGGTATCTTTTTTAAAGTCATTTAAAAAATAGACAGTTATAATTGTGATTTGTAGAACAACAGTCATATTTCAAGAGTAATAAGAAATATAGATTAAAAAAAAAATAAAAAGCATACTTGTTGTCATATTCCTTAGAGACCAGGTGACTTTACAGCCAGGATCACTCTGACAATCCTGGTATATGCCTATTGTTCCAATGTAATAATTAACAGTGCACTATTTCACTCTCAAAAGTTGCCTGGTTTGAACAATAAATTATATGGTCACTTTACTTAAAGGAGACTAGCCTTTAGTTCACAGGAATAAAAAATACATCTTCTTTAGGTTAAAATTTTCAAAATATTCAAATAACCATGATGATATACTAACATAAACAAGTTAATAAAATATAAAACTGATGCTTAATCATTTTCCTTTTAAATCCAGATATGTAAAACTATGTAAAAATATTATACTCTGCTAGTAGGTGAATAATATAGTTTAAGAGAAAATTTAAGTCTAAGAGCAATTAAAATCTTTACTTTTACTTTATTCAACACTTAAAATCTTATTTTTTAGTATATGTTATAACTTTCTTTTGCATCATTAATTTTTTTAAAAAAAGCAATATTATTATTGAACAGTAATGAAAAGTAAACCCTGCATTTTTAAATGGTCTGTTATAGTAATCATGTAACCAAGTAAGCCTCAGCCATGCTTTACAAAATTCTATTCCTCACCCTAAAAAACAAAACCTACAATTAAAAAAGAAGCAAGCATGTCAATTAGCCAGAGTTAGAGTATGTTCTTTAAAACTGGAGATTTTGTTGGATATACTAACAATATTTTACACTCATAAACCAGTCTGAAGCCTGAAACACAATTTCATTTATCTTTATATTCTGAGCTTTATAGTGTCACAGAAAGTGTCCATCTGTTCAGCTCAGATTGCTTCAAATAGTGAGTGGTCAGAAAGACTTAGATGATAAAGGTCAAAGGAGCCTCTTGACCCTGTGATACTTGCCAAAGCAATTGGAGCATCGGGACTGATATACCGTTAGATACAGTTTGCTAAAGTAGGCTCTTCTTTAATTGGTAATGATAGCAAGAATACACAGTAAAGTCATTGCTGAAAGAAAACAAAAAGTATCCAATATAGTAATTTATTACCAGTCAGTGGGTTTCCTGCACCAGGTTGTCTTACCCCTGCAGTGGTGAGAGAAAGCAAAAAGGTACTCTAACACTTAGCTGAAAATGGATGCCCTGCTGATACCCAGGATGTGTGGTGGCCCCATGATTGCCCATGCCATTAGCTTGGTAATGTCATCTCTATTGTAAACTCAGCTCCCCATGTTCTTACTGTGCCTCAGCTGCAGATTGAAGCTTTCTCCTTTGTTTTCTATTTGTGCTGCCAATCATGCTGCTCTCTACCGACCCTTTGGAGGGAGACTGTTTTTACTACTAACTATCTCCAGCAACCTAGAGCTCAATGGATCTGAAAATGAATGGCTGGCACTTTCGTTTACACATTGTTTGATTTATGCGTTATTGTGCTATTTGTTCATTCCTATTGTTCCACCAATGGTTTTCCTATCTTTGTAAGATATATATTTTTTGTAACTAGTATATCCCTACCTGTTTGTAGTTTTCTATGAAATTAAGTCATTTGTTAAAAATGTTGAAATGTATTTGGTACAATATGAGCAAAGTCTTTGTAGATCTTTTTCATTTAGTCAATCAATAAAAAAATCCTTTTAAAAATAGTTATTGGTTTCTGTCAATGAAGGAAAAATTCCCATGGAGAAGTATAAATGAGCTCTTTTCAACATCAGGGTTTTTATCCGGAAAAATATCTTAAGATCAACATTAGAGCACTGAAAAAGGATAGATTAAAGAACAGATTTTGCTTATTGCAAGCACAGAGATGGTAAAATTAGTTTTCCTTCATATTTCTAATTGTATATGGGAGATGCAGATTGCATTTTTTAAAATTTTTGCCTGTGTTTGCTTTAAAATAGCACAAACTTTATAGACTGAGTAAAAATCAGTAAGCATATGGATTCTCTTACCTTCCTCAAATACTGGAGTTTCTTCAAGGTATGCTTCATTTTGTAACTGACAGATACCCCATTTTCCTCAAATCATAATAGAAATTCATTCCTGAAATAATTATACAGAAAGCAGTATTAGCATTTACAATTAAACACAAAACACAAACCTGATTTTATTTTTATAACTAAGGATCTGGGTAGTGTATTAATATTAAAAGCCTGTTACTGGGTGTGGTTTTAATGGATAAAGTAGTCCTTCATACATTTGGTTTTATAGATAAAATTAAATGACATGTTATTATAATTGTCTGTGGAAATGTTTTTTTTTTTAATTAAAATCTAAACATTTTAGGTTCAGTTATGGAAATTGGTAAATTGTTGAAAAGGGTAAATTTTTCTTTTTCTGCACACGGACACATGTTTCAGCTTTTAATTTTATAAACATTATCAAGGATTATTCTAGACCAAAACTAGATACATGAGGAGCTAGAAAGCTCCAGAGCAGATACAGCCTCTACTCCACCAGTGCTTTTATTTTGACCAGGTTTTCAGCCCTATATTTGATTACTGCAAAGGCAGTTTGGTTGGAAGCACGTCCCAAGCCAGCTCCCATCTATTTTAGAAACCACAGCACTTTGTGCTTCAAAACATCTATGGAGTTTATTATGCTTTCAAGGACAAATAGAGAAAGGCATTTCAGAAAGAGAAAAAATGTTCCTAGTAACGCATTTCTGCACTGCAAGGGATTGTTTGACTTGCAGAGTAAAAGCCTTCTACTCAATAAATTTGAGTTATTATTACAATTAATTAATTGGTTAATTAATCTGTTTCTGGTATAGAGACCAGGCAACTCATTATACCCCATGTCATAAATATGCATAAACCAAAGAATCTGTAAGTCAATAAATATCTGCCTTGGCTCTTAGTCTACTTTTTAGACTGAATAATTCTAAAGTGAAAATGATGTGAAAGTGTTTTAGCACTGAATAAATGCTAATTTACTGTTACATTTATTAGCTATTCTTTCACTTTTTTCTCTAACTGTATTTTCTTAGAAACATCCAAAGGGCAAGGTGGCAGGCAGAAGAGGAGCTCACTCACCAGGCATGTGTGTCTTGTTAGGAAAATGACTGGTGTCTTAGGAAAGAGTGAACCAATGTGGGACTCCCCATCGACTAATGGAAACCTATAGTTTAAGAAAGGTAGCACAGTTCCCAGAATAAGCTGACTTTCAATAGTAAGCAGCCTTCAGAGACAAGAATGTAGATAGGTAAAATAGCATTTAAGTTGTGCTTTCCATGAAATTTTTATGTGGTTATGTGTATTAAATCAGTTAAAGGAGATGGCATGCCTTGATGTATTTGAGGGGGAAAATGTAAAAGCATTTTCTTTTCCTGGATATCATGTCAGTAATATATACAGTAACTTGACTTTTCAGGTATGGTGTATGTTGTAATTTAAGGCTTTTCAAAATACAATGTAGCAGTATTGGTTTTCACATATCACTAATGGATCCAGGGTGAATTTTAGGAAATGAGTGCTTGACAGTACAGAGAGGACCCTGACATTTATGAATAGTAAAGAAACTTCTCTCATTCTTCAAACCACAGCCCTGTGTTAGCATCTATTATAATGATACTTTTCATGTATTTCTTTCTAGACTTAAAATAAAGACATGTAAGCTTGTATGAATGTGTATAAATTTCTTTGTCACACAGAAATGAGATAATTTTCTAGATTCTCATTCCACAAGTTGTTTTTGTTAAGTCAAAAATATTTGGTGGACATTCTTCTGTATCAGTATATACACATCTACCCTGATTAGATTTTTTAAAGTTTCCAATAAATACTATTTTAGTTTTCTCTTTCAGAAAACCTTCATGGGGAAAACTCTTTGGGACTATATGTTAATATGCAATCATTACTGGGTTCACTATTATTTTGTGTACTTGAAATTAATGTATAGATCAAATTTAAATGACAGGGATCATTTAAAAGAGAGGTGATTATTCACATAAGTTGACTTAGGAAAATCATTCTAATTTATCCAATATTAAAAAATCTATGGATCAAATTATTTTTAAATAAAAAAGCAATAATAATGCTAATTTAATTTTCAATAATCTACCATCCCTACTATTATTCAGCTTTTTTTCCTGGCAGTTTTAGCAAATGCCAAATCATAAAAAGAAATTTAAATGGATTAGAATAGAAAAAATTACTTTTATTCAAATATAGTAATAGTGAATATGCTATATTTGAAAAAATGAATATAACAGAAACCTAATAAAACACAGAATAAAATTAAGCATAGCAGTGCCCAAAATAAAACTTATATTCTAACACAAAAAACACTAGTTGGAAAATAAAATGAATATAAAAATTTTCATTCACAATAGCAATAAACAATAGAAAATAAATAGGGATAAATTTAATAATAAATATGCAAGACCCATATGAAAACACATTCCAAAAATTACTAAAAGACATGAAAAATATCTTTATTTAGTAACATAATATAATCCCAGATGGAAAGCACCGTATTTTAAAGATTTCAGTAGTTGCAAATCTGTACGTTTAATAAAAATAACTCGCAAAATCTCCCTGGTGGGTTTTTGGGAACTTCATGATTTAATTACAAAATTCATCTGGAAAAATAAACATATAAAATGAGCTAAAGAAAGTTAAAAAAAATAAAGAAGACTCTTTTTTCTCAAATAGTAAACAGTATCATCTATCTATCCATCTATCTGTAGTTTAACATTAGAGTAGTTCAAGAACAGACAAACAGGTAAATGGAAAAGAAAAAAGGGTTCAGGAATGAGGATTATATAAATCATAATTTACTCTTTGTAAAATATGGCACTTTAAAATCATAGAGGAAATTTAATAAGTTTTTTTTGTATAATTGAGAGTAATTTCTGGGAAAAATATAAAATTATATCCTACTCTCTACCTTTAACAAAAATAAACTTCAAATGAATAAAAGTTTTAAACATAGGAAGCTAGGTTACTAGAAGGAAATATATTTTTAGTAATTGTGAAGGGTCTAAGAGTGGGAAAATTCCCAAAAGATATGTGAATAATTACAGTTTTACTATTTAAATATTAAAAACCATATTTCAAAAATGCCAAAGAGCTATACATTTAAAGCCTAATGATACTTGAAAAATATGTGTAATATATTCAACAGAGGATTAATATCATTACATGCAAAGGAGCTCATACCAGTTGATAAGGAAAAGATAAAGAGTAAAATAAGAAATGGGGCAAATATTGACGCTTAAATCACAGAAAAATGTACAAATAGCCATTAAACTTTTCTCACTAAAGACATAAATGTATATTTTTATATTCAGATTAGCAATTTCTACAAAAAGTGATGAACTCTTTAATTATGACAAAATAATTTATACATACTCATTTTCTGTTGAAGTATGTTTTGAAACAACCTTGCTGGAGCACTGTCTGACAATTTAATCAACATTTTAAAGGCATATATTTTTTCACCCTGAAATTCTATTTCAAAGAATTTTTATAAGAACCTAAAAAGTGTTCCATGATTTTAGACACAGTTATATTCAGAGAAGGCATAGAAAACGGTGATTTTCATTTGTAACCTATGGAGAAATGACTTAGGGAACAATTTGTCCTTTTTCAAAAACCCTGAATTCTGCATCAGTAAGATTTTGTGGAGTCAGAGTTCAAAGTCAGGGCAATGACATCCAAGTATACCAGGACCTAAGAGTGGGGGCACCCTAACTGAACTCTGGGTGGACAGGAACCCACACACTGGAAGCAACCTGTTAGGAAGCAGGTTGACTCTTGACTGACCCTGTAATTAGGTGCTTAAATGGGAGAATGTTGTGAGGCACTTATTTTTCACTTAGGCGACAGTTTCTTAAGTGAATTCTTCGGGTCACAAAGAGGTTAGAGATGGGCTTTCGGAAATGTGCAGGACTAACACCTGAGAGCTGAATCCCAAGTTACCAGAAACAAAGGCATACCTAATTATTTTTTTAAATGTGCTGGTTTTTATTTTGTTAATTTTCAAAAAGACCTGGAATAACATATTAATCATTACGTTTTGGTTACTAGAGGGAAAATATCTTGAAATAAGTATATACATGACTCAACTGACCTGGCCCAGTGAAGTCTTCTGTAAAAGATCTCATGTTTTTTGAGCACTTAAAATTTTTTTTTAACTTTTTATTTTGTATTGGGGTATAGCTGATTAACAATGTTGTAACAGTTTCAGGTGAATAGTGTAGGGACTTAGCCATACATATACATGTATCCATTCTCCCTCCAAACTCCCCTTCCATCCTGACTGCCACATAACATGGAGCAGAGTTCCATGTGCTATAAGTAGGTCTTTGTTGTAGGTCTTTGTTGGTTATCCATTTTAAAAATAACAATGTGTACATGTCCATTCCAAACTCCCTAACTATCCCTTCCCCACTATGAACTCTTAACAGAACAAATTCCTGGTGGTATCATGCACCGAGGCTGAGGGACACTTAGTCTTTTAGAGATTGGAGTGGGTAAAAATAATGGTACTTATACATATGATGACGACAAAAGGTAAATGCTGAAAAAGAAATAAAAATGTAATAAAAGAAATCCAAAAAAAGGCAAGATTACAACTGGAAGAAATTAGAAAAGATTTGTGTAGGAAAATCTTGGGAAAATGAGATTTCAAAAGCAGTAGAATTTCTGTAGATGAGTGTTAGGACATTCTCAGCATGAGATGAGACACAAAAGCAGAGGGAAAAAATAAATAAATAAAAGGGGAAGGCTATTTACTTACAGCAGAAGAATCAGGCAGCCAAGCACGGCCTGGGTGCATGAGACTGTGACGTGCGTGATTCAAGGACCACGGGTCTTGCTCACCACTGAGTCTTCCACATATGGCACAGCACCTGGCATGGAGTAGTTGCTTACCAAACATCTGATAGATGAATAAATGAATGAATCATTAATAAAATGTGAAGAAGGGAACATGGTATAAGAAACATTAAAGAGAGGACTTCAGAAGGAAAGCATAATAAACCAGATTTAAGCCTGGTTTATTGGGAGACTGTTGGTCCCAGGATTGTCAAGAAACAGAGTCCTTAGTGAGGAGGCCCGACTGCAGCAGCCATGGTTTCATATGCCTGTTTTGGAGCACAAATCAGACCTTCCTGTTACTTGAAAGCTAAAAATAATTCTGACTTTTTAGTATGTTTCACTATAACTTGGTGAAACATGTGCACCAAAGAAAAAATGTGATTCAGTTCAGTTCAGTTCAGTCGCTCAGTCTTGTCTGACTCTTTGCAACCCCATGAATTATAGCACACCAGGCCTCTCTGTCCATCACCAACTCCCGGAGTTCACTCAAACTCACGTCCATCAAGTCAGTGATGCCATCCAGCCATCTCATCCTCTGTCGTCCCCTTCTCCTCCTGCCCCCAATCCCTCCCAGCATCAGAGTCTTTTCCAATGAGTCAACTCTTCGCATGAGGTGGCCAAAGTACTAGAGTTTCAGCTTTAGCATCATTCCTTCCAAAGAAATCCCAGGGTTGATCTCCTTCAGAATGGACTGGTTGGATCTCCTTGCAGTCCAAGGGACTCTCAAGAGTCTTCTCCAACACCACAGTTGAAAAGCAACTCTTTGGTGCTCAGCCTTCTTCACAGTCCAACTCTCACACCCATACATGACCACAGGAAAAACCATAGCCTTGACTAGACGAACCTTTGTTGGCAAAGTAATGTCTCTGCTTTTGAATCTGCTATCTAGGTTGGTCATAACTTTCCTTCCAAGGAGTAAGCGTCTTTTAATTAATTTCATGGCTGCAGTCACCATCTGCAGTGATTTTGGAGCCCAAAAAAATAAAGTCTGACACTGTTTCCACTGTTTCCCCATCTATTTTCCATGAAGTGATGGGACCGGATGCCATGATCTTCGTTTTCTGAATGTTGAGCTTTAAGCCAACTTTTTCCCTCTCCACTTTCATTTTCAAGAGGCTTTTGAGTTCCTCTTCACTTTCTGCCATAAGGGTGGTGTCATCTGCATATCTGAGGTTATTGATATTTCTCCCGGAAATCCTGATTCCAGCTTGTGTTTCTTCCAGTCCAGCGTTTCTCATGATGTACTCTGCATATAAGTTAAATAAGCAGGGTGACAATATACAGCCTTGACGTACTCCTTTTCCTATTTGGAACCAGTCTGTTGTTCCATGTCCAGTGCTGTTGCTTCCTGACCTGCATACAGATTTCTCAAGAGGCAGGTCAGGTGGTCTGGTATTCCCATCTCTTTCAGAATTTTCCACAGTTTATTGTGATCCACACAGTCAAAGGCTTTGGCATAGTCAATAAAGCAGAAATAGATGTTTTTCTGGAACTCTCTTGCTTTTTCCATGATCCAGCGGATGTTGGCAATTTGATCTGTGGTTCCTCTGCCTTTTCTAAAACCAGCTTGAACATCAGGAAGTTCACGGTTCATGTATTGCTGAAGCCTGGCTTGGAGAATTTTGAGCGTTACTTTACTAGCATGTGAGTTGAGTGCAATTGTGCGGTAGTTGAGCATTCCTTGGCATTGCCTTTCTTGGGGATTGGAATGAAAACTGACCTTTTCCAGTCCTGTGGCCACTGCTGGCTTTTCCAAATTGGCTGGCATTTTGAGTGCAGCACTTTCACAGCATCATCTTTCAGGATTTGAAATAGCTCAACTGGAATTCCATCACCTCCACTAGCTTTGTTCATAGTGATACTTTCTAAGGCCCACTTGACTTCACATTCCAGGATGTCTGGCTCTATCTAGGTCAGTGATCATACCATCGTGATTATCTGGGTCGTGAAGAATTTTTTGTACAGTTCTTCTGTGTATTCTTGCCACCTCTTCTTAATATCTTATGCTTCTGTTAGGTCCATATCATTTCTTTTTTTTTTTTTTGTTAGGTCCATATCATTTCTGTCCTTTATCGAGCCCATCTTTGCATGAAATGTTCCCTTGGTATCTCTAATTTTGAAGAGATCTCTAGT
>NW_011494638.1:1748782-1748973 GCF_000754665.1 Bison bison bison | reverse complement strand
GTCTCTGCTTTTGAATATGCTATCTAGGTTGGTCATAACTTTCCTTCCAAGGAGTAAGCATCTTTTTTAATTTCATGGCTTCAATCACCATTGGCAGTGATTTTGGAGCCCAGAAAAATAAAGTCAGCCACTGTTTCCACTGTTTCCCCATCTATTTCCCATGAAGTGATGGGACCCGATGCCATGATCTT
>NW_011494638.1:1725854-1748682 GCF_000754665.1 Bison bison bison | reverse complement strand
CCATTTTACTTTTTTGCATTTTTTTTCCATGGGGATGGTCTTGATCCCTGTCTCTTGTACAATGTCATGAACCTCCATCCATAGTTCATCAGGCACTCTATCTATCAGATCTAGGCCCTTAAATTTATTTCTCACTTCCACTGTATAATCATAAGGGATTTGATTTAGGTCATAGCTGAATGGTCTAGTGACTTTCCCTACTTTCTTCAATTTAATTCTGAGTTTGGTAATAAGGAGTTCATGATCTGAGCCACAGTCAGCTCCTGGTCTTGTTTTTGTTGACTGTATAGAGCTTCTCCATCTTCAGCTGCAAAGAATATAATCAATCTGATTTTGGTGTTGACCATCTGGTGATGTCCATGTATAGAGTCTTCTCTTGTGTTGTTGGAAGAGGGTGTTTGTTATGACTAGTGCATTTTCTTGGCAAAACTCTATTAGTCTTTGCCCTGCTTCATTCTGTATTCCAAGGCCAAATTTGCCTGTTACTCCAGGTGTTTCTTGACTTCCTACTTTTGCATTTCAGTCCCCTATAATGAAAAGGACATCTTTTTTGGGTGTTAGTTCTAAAAGGTCTTGTAGGTCTTCATAGGACTGTTCAACCTCAGCTTCTTCAGCGTTAGTGGTTGGGGCATAGACTTGGATTACTGTGATATTGAATGGTTTGCCTTGGAAACGAACAGAGATCATTCTGACATTTTTGAGATTGCACCCAATTACTGCATTTCGGACACTTTTATTGACCATGATGGCTACTCCATTTCTTCTGAGGGATTCCTACCCACAGTAATAGATATAATGGTCATCTGAGTTAAATTCACCCATTCCAGTCCATTTTAGTTTGCTGATTCCTAGAATGTCAACATTCACTCTTGCCATCTCTTGTTAGGAAGAAGTATAAAATCCTTGGGTTTCCCTGGTGGCTCAGCAGTAGAGAATCTGCCTGCCAATGTAGGAGACCTGGGTTTGATCCATGAGTCAGGAACATCTCCTGGAGAGGGGAATGGCAACCCACTCCAGTATTCTTGCCTGAGAATTCCATGGACAGAGGAGCCTGGCAGGCTACAGTCCATGGGGTCATAAAATAATTGGACAAGACTTAGCAACAACATAAAATCCTTGTTACAAACCTAGACGGATATTTTATCTATTTAAGTTGTTGTTCAGTTGCTAAGTTGTGTCCGACTCTTTGTGACCTTATGGACTGCAGGCTCCCCTGTCCTTCTCTATCTCCCAGAGTTTGCTCAGATTTATATCCATTGAGTCAGTGATGCTATCTAATCATCACATCCTCTGCCATCCACTCCTCCTATTGCCTTCACTCTTTCCCTAGCATCAAGGTCTTTTCCAATGAGCTGGTCTTCAGATCAGGTGGCCAAAGTATTGAAACTTCAGTTTCACCATCAGTACTTCCAGTAAATATTCAGGGTTGATTTCCTTTAGGATTAACTGATCTGGTCTTATTGCAGTCCAAGGGACTCGCAAGAGTCTTCTCCAGCACCGCAGTTCGAAAGCATCTTCGGTGCTTAACTTTCTTTACGATCCTACTCTCACATCCAAGAGGTTGGGGCTTCCCTGATAGCTCAGTTGGTAAAGAATCCACCTGCAATGCAGGAGATCCCGGTTTGATTCCTGGGTTAGGAAGATCCACTGGAGAAGAGTTAGGCTACCCACTCCAGTGTTCTTGGGCTTTCCTTGTGGCTCAGCTGGTAAAGAATCTGCCTGCAATGCAGAAGACCTGGATTTGATCCCTGGAATGGGATGATCCCTCAGAGAAGGGAAAGGCTACCCACTCCAGTATTCTGGCCTGGAGAATTCCATGGACTGTGTAGTCCATGGGGTCACAGAGTCAGGCACCACAGAGTGAGTTTCATTTTCACTCACATCTGAACATGACTACCATTGCTTTGACTATATGGACTTTTGTCGGCAAAGCGATGTCTCTGCTTTTAATATGCTGTCTAGCTTTGCCGTAGCTTTCCTTTCAAGGGGCAAGCGTTTTTTAATTTCATGGCTGCAGTCACCATCTGCAGTGATTTTTGGAGCCCAAGGAAGTAAAATCTGTCACTGCTTCCACTTTTCCCCCTTCTATTTGCCTTAAAGTGATGAGACCAGATGCCGTAATCTTAGTTCTTTGAATGTGGAGTTTTAAACTAGCATTTTCACCCTGGTCAAGAGGCTCTTTAGTTCCTCTTCACTTTCTGCTATTATGTAGAAGAATCGCAGAAAGCAGAACAAAAGAGGAGGATTAGTCAAGTTACAAAAGAAAGGGAGAAAAAGGCTTGACTGGGAGTCTCTGCATGCCAACCTAGTGGAGTTGGACTTAATTGTACCAGCGTATTGGAACTTGTGAGAATTACTTTTTTTATAGTAATATGTTCAAAGCACAATTTTTGTAAACCTAGATTATTCTGATAGTGCTGTGCAGGGTGAGTTTGAGTTAGGCAACTAGTAAAGATGTTCTATGAAAGGCAATATGAAAATAAAGGTCCCTAGACTCAAATGGTGAATAGGTGGAAGGAAAGAAATGTTATGTAGATCCATCTCAGATGTACATGTTACATCTGAGATTTTAATTTCTCTTCAACTACAAGATCATTTATCCCATATAAAGCCAATATGGATGCAGCAAAATAAAAGAATGTAATATTGATACATACTACAACATGAGTGAATCTCAAGAGCATCAAGCTCAAGTGAAAGAAGCCAGATGCAAAAGTCCCCATACTGAATGATTTCATTTCTATAAAATATCCAGAAAAGGAAACTGTTGTTGACAGAAAGTGTATTAATGGTCGCCTGGGAGAGTGGATAGGAATGGGAGTGGCAGCAAATGGTCACAAAGGAGGTGATGAAAATGATTTAAAACTGAGTTGTATTGATGACTGCACAACTCTAAATTTACTAAAACCTCTGAATTGAACACTTATGGCAGATGAATTTTATGGTATTGCATACAAATGGCACTTCAATAAAGGTATTAAGAAAAAAAATCAAAAGTGATTGTTAAAGCATGAGCTTGAAGTTAAAATCATTTGGGTCTGAGTCTTGGCTCTACCAGTTGTTACCTGTATTCATTTTGGACGAAAACACAAATCCACTTCTCAATAGCTTCATCTGTCAGAGGTTACAAAAACCTGTGCCATTACTGTCTTTTAAGGGTTTATGACTAAGTTTATCTTAAATTTAGTCCTGGGCATAATAAGCTCACATGGTAGACTCTAAATTTATAATTATCAAATGAAGAATATTATACTGTTCACTTAAAATTATTTGATCTCAAAGATGCATTTTTTATAAAATGTATAATCTTATTGATAATGTTTGTGATTTGTAAGTTATAGAAAATGTGGTAACAGATCCAATTATGAGAATCTATTCCTTCAGTTTTAATTTTATGTTTTAAAGTTTCAGTGTAGTTAGTTTGGACATTCAGTTTAAATGTATATCTTTTTAATTTAAAAGATGATCTTGCATTTGCTATTATAATCACTTATATTGTAACTAATTGTGTTTTAGTATGGTAGATCAGGTTATGATTGAATTTTACAAACATTTTCAACTTAATTTCTATAACTCCATGTGGATGGTGAAATGATTTAACTGAGATGTTGACATAGAAAATTTTCACCTTTATTGACAAAAAGTGTGATTAGAAGTTGAATGATATACCACTTTGCTCCAGGCTTTAATAAGTTTTATACAGACTAAGTAATAATAGAGTATAACTTAAAGCCAGGCCACATCAGTGGATGCATTGAAGCACTACAAGAAAAACAAGCAAGCAGCCCAAATATAAGGATGAATTGCATTCCCAAAGTTTATAAATTGGTTTGCTCAAAGATTTGATTGCATTTTCCTGGAGAAACATTGAAAACAAGGACTTTAAAGCTACTTGGTTCCCAGGCCAGCTCTCTAAAGCTCCTTTAGCTCATGGTGTTAAAGATGTATATTATTAATAGTAGCATTTCAAGTTCTACCAAGTTGAGCTTTTTAGTGATTTTGTAAGACAATGTATTTCAAATTCTTACCCAAAGAAAACTGGAATTCCAATGCTTTCCTATATGCATGAATGTAGGGTTATAGACGGTTAGGTAAAATGGTTCCTCAGTTCAATTCAGTCCCCAGTCGTGTCCAACTCTTTGCGACCCCATGAGTCGCAGCACGCCAGGCCTCCCTGTCCATCACCAACTCCTGGAGGTCACTGAGTCTCACGTCCATCGAGTCAGTGATGCCATCCAACCATCTCATCCTCTGTCGTCCCCTTCTCCTCCTGCCCGCAATCCCTCCAAGCATCAGCGTCTTTTCCAATGAGTCAACTCTTTGCATGAGGTGGCCAAAGTACTGGAGTTTCAGCTTTAGCATCATTCCTTCCAAAGAAATCCCAGGGCTGATCTCCTTCAGAATGGACTGGTTGGATCTCCTTGCAGTCCAAGGGACTCTCAGGAGTCTTCTCCAACACCACAGTTCAAAACCATCAATTCTTCGATGCTCAGCTTTCTGGGCACTATTAAATTATCGTTTTCATAAATGAGGGGTCTACCTAGGTTTGCTGTGTAAGGTGAATTTCTCTGAGTTGAAATACACTCTTATGATATATTTCACAGGCTGTTCCCATACTTATTCATGATAGTTTTCTAATATGTCTCTCCTGTATTTTAAATACAATTATTGCATTTTCTTAATATTTCTAACAAATTCTTTCTCATTTATTCATTTTATTTTACTTCCTTCCTTTCATATTTCTTTGTTCATTTTTGTGAATACTATTCTCTGATTTTTTTTTCAGTCCATTCTAAAGTATTGATTTCATCTGGAGTAAATATATGCATTGGTGCTTATTCTTTCTATTTGATTTCCAGTGTTTTAGAATTTTGGTTTATAGCCTCATTTCTAGAGGACTTTTATTCTCTTGTTTGTTGTTTTTTTTTTTTTTAGTGTATTTTATTTTCCTCTCTCTCTCTCTCTGTATATATATGGAGCTAATATTCCCTATTAGTTTTACTGTTGTCTCTGTCTACCTTTTGCAAGGTTCTCAGTCCAGAATGAAGTCTGAACTATACTGATCAGATCAGATCAGATCAGTCGCTCAGTCGTGTCTGACTCTTTGCGACCCCATAGAAAGCAAGCTTGTGCCTTGATTTATTTACAAGTTAAAATTGTTCTAGGCTAGGTATCTTCCATTGATGTTAAACTCAGGGGCTGAACTCTGAAGCCCTGCAGTCTGCTTAAAGATCTGTTGCTTAAAAGGCCTGTAACTTTACCTCCACTGAGCACTTTGTCTTTCTGTCCCATTTTGATCCTCAAAGATGTTTATTTTGATTTTGAGCTTGTCTAAACCTTTTAGAATTTCTTTTATAAAAATATGTCATTATTGGTATCTATTTGGAAGAAATAACTCTGTCCAAAGTCTAAACTTTGCCATCTTGACTAGGTGTCAACTTATCCAAAACCTCTAGGATTTGTTAGTTTGTCACAAAATGAAAGTAGCTATCTGAAATTTTTAGTAGCAAAGAGGTAGGCAACTAGTAGCTTCTTTTGTATCCATTCATCATATTCTCTGCTTTTGTGGCATGAGTTTTAGGTCATAAATTCATCTACATTTTAGATTTATTTCTCAGAAAATTTGCTATTTCAAGAAATTATGTTACCTTTTCTGTAAAATTTATCACATTGGTTAATCATGTAATTTCTCAGTGATAGTGTTCAATGCACAGATACCACATTTTCCCCCATCATCTGTACCATCCTTATTTGAAAAAACTTCCACTATCACAAATCTTTTGATGTGGACATTTTCCCTTGAGTATAGATACATTTTCTAGAATTCTTAATATATTTCATCCCAGAATTAACTAGAAATGCATCAACTGGGATTTCTCTCTTTTGTTTATTTAAATAGGAAAAATTCAGAAACTTACAGAGTAACCAGAGTGTAGAATCCTTGTATATTTTTATGAGTTTTTTTTTTTTCCCTGATCTGCTACATGCCTTCATCCATACCTAGTTATCCAGGAGTTGTTAGAGTGACTCATCATTATAGGGTCATTCAGATGTCATGGAGGAAGAAAACTTTCCCTTACCCTTCTAGATTCTTCTGGCTGGCCTATGAATTAAATTGACATGAGCCAGATTAATGGGAGAAAGTAAAAATTAATTTTGTAATTACAGGAATCCCAGACATGAGAGGGTCAGAGACAGGAAAGGAAAATGAGGTACATATGCCATCCTGAGTTAAGGAGGAGGATAGGAGTCTGGAGCTTTCAAGGACAAGAAGGTCATTCACAGGATGATAAGAAGAGCACATGAGTGGTAATTAGATGTTTGCCCTGCCATAGAGATGGGGCCCACTTAGATAAAATCTATCTCTGGTAATAACTTTTTTTCTGGGAAAATCCCCAATTTAAATTCTTCTAGTTAAGAGAGAGAAAAAGGTTTCTCTTGAACCCTCAGGGTCTGGATAACCTTTACCTCAAAATAATCCTCCCACAAAAGTGATACATTTTGCAGATGCTCATTCTGAACCCTTATGCTGTGCTGTGTTTAGTCGCTCGTCATGTCCCACTCTTTGGGACCCCATGGACCATAGCCAGCCAGGCTCCTCTGTCCATGGGATTCTCCAGGCAAGAATATTGTAGTGAGTTGCCATACCCTCCTCCAGGGGATCTCCCTGACTCAGGGATCAAACCCAGGTTTCATGCATTGTTGCTGCTGCTGCTGCTGAGTCACTTCATTCGTGTCCGACTCTGTGTGACCCCATAGACGGCAGCCCACCAGGCACCCCCGTCTTTGGGATTCTCCAGGCAAGAACACTGGAGTAGGTTGCCATTTACTTCTCCAATGCATGAAAGTGAAAAATGAAAGTGAAGTTGCTTAATCGTGTCCGACTCAGAGACCCCATGGACTGCAGCCTACCAGGCTCCTCCATCCATGGGATTTTCCAGGCAAGAGGCGGATTCTTTATTTCTGAGCCACCAGGGAAGCCCAACAATACAAATTACTAAAGTTTCTTTTCTTATGGAATCTATTTTACATGCACAGTTCCTCATTTTTTACAAAACTTATAAAATTGTGAAATGAAAATGATAAGCCTAGGAAAGAATTGAAGAAAAAAAAAGGATAAGCAAATACCATAGTTCCTGTGATTGGAATGCATAAAGTAGAATGTAGCTTACCAGTGATCAGGCAGACTGTAGAGCATGGGTTGATCTGCTGAGTTAGCTGTTAACAGGAGTAAAAACAGAGTTTTAACTAAAAAGTAAAATTATTAAAATGTGATTTATATTATATTTAATATGTTTAGATTATAATTGTATTCTATACCAATTCTTTAAATTTATGTTATGATTACAATTATATACTAATTATTTAACTAATTATATAACTAATTATTTAAAATTTGTTTTGTGTATTTTTAAATAAATTGCATGTTAAATAATATGTTACCTTTTACTTCATGTTTGAATTTCACATTGAATAATAGTTATTTTAAAAAGTGCTTAAAAGATAATCAGGTGTTTGACAGGCCTATCTTAGTTACAAGATTTGTCATTTGAAGCATCTAAATTAGTTTTGTCTTCTTCAGTTCTTAACTGGTCTTTGCTAGATTTTTATTAGTTAATGACACTGGGTCTGACTCAGATAGTTCTGATATCCCTGTCTGGATTTAGTATAATACTCCATTTTAAATAATATTTGCTATTTACTTTACAATCGGATTGTATTATTTGATAATCAGTCAGAGCCTGACTAAAGGATATTAGAAATGGAGAAGTGTTTGGGTTCTAATTTTCTAAGTGATCAGCTCATTGGTAAATATTTTCATATAATGATGATTTCCTTATACATTTCAATGAATATGGTGTTTCATAAAAGGAATGTTTAGCTAATCTGGACCCTTTGTATATCTTAGAAATAATAAATAAGACTTTCATTTTTTAAAAAATTAAGTTGATAATATCATCTGAAGAATAAAACAGAAAAAAAAGACAAGAATCCTGACTTGGCTATTTACCAAACAGGTAACTTTGAACAAGTCACTTTACTTCTCTGTCCCTCATTTTCCTTTGTTTAAGGAGAAGGGGTCAGATTAGATCATTTCTCAATTCTTCTTGCTCTAATGAAACTAAGTGTTTAAAATATGTTTTCTCACTTAGTATTTAAATATTTGTATTCAGTATTATTGTGCAAAAGCATAAGAGTGAGCATTTGAGCATGATTTTAAGCATCAGTTTTACCAGATATATTTCTAGTTGTTATAGGTTGGGCAGGTCAGATTCTTTTATAACAAACTCAGTGGGGGATCCAATATGTTTTCAGGAAAAAGTTTTATCAGAACATGTTAGACAGTGCGTTTCTACCTTCAAAGACAGGGTGTAAAAACAACCTTCTTTAACAGTTTTGTCTTTCTGACTCAGATAGAAAAGGAAAAGGCACAAGCTGAACACAGTAGGATGAAGAAAAAAATAAATGGACTTTTATTAATAAAGATGTTAGATTTATACCTTCACAACTATTACATTTCTTTTCCTTCCAAACTTTTGGGTTTCTTCTTTTTCTTTCTTTTTATTTTTGTTTTCTTTTTTCTATGTACACTAGGTTGTTAAGGGTTTGAATTTTGTGCTGTTGACTTCAGTTTTACTTGTCATTTATTCTGAGTTCTTACTGCTTGTAGAAGAATAATTTTTGCCCGCTGGCCATCTGGGATTCTACTTGCAGACTTTCTGACTCAGTAGCTTTTCCCCAAATCTGTGTACTTCAGACAAAGAGCTCAGCTCTCTGTGCCTCTTTCTTCTCCCCACCTGCTGTTCAGAGCATTCACATGTAGATGTACCACCACCATTTCACTCCCCTGCTTCACAAAGTTCAGAGGTTGGAATGGACCATTGTCCTCGAGTGCCACCCTCTTGCTGTCCTGATTGTAAACCACACCTCCTGTCTTGACTCAACCTGAACTTCAGAGAGTAAGACTAAATATGGTGTGATCTTGGGGAAAATACCAGCACCTTCTTATGCTTGCAAAGCCTGGACAGCACAGTTTGAGAAATTACTGCCAAGCAATCAGAGAGCATTCTATAAATAACATGTGAACTAATAACTTAAAATTTGTATTTAGCCCTCACCTTGCAGTGACTTAGACTGAATGAAATACTTCTGTTATTTGATTACTTGTTCTAGACTTTTTATTATAACAAGATGGGTAAATGTTTCTAAACACTCCTGTTGTAATGATGTTTACATATGCTTTATCATTCTAAATATTTATATTTTTATACAACATCATTCAGTCATGATTTACTGTTACTGTAGGTTACTGTTAATAGAATTCTTGTCTGAGGAATATATTTTATATAGGTAACATATAAATATAAAGAAGTTTAAGAAATACCGTTACCTTTACTACACATTACTAAATATTGTATATGCCCAATTTATGATATATTAAAGCTCAGGAATTACTGTTATAGGTATTCATTGTCATTCTATGTTACTTATGCCCCCCAAATTGGTAAATATTATTTTTTAAGTCCTTTGGTGACATGACTTTAAAAATACACTCACTATTTCTTTGAAGATTTTAAAATGTTCAAACAATGATGACAAGCTAGAATTATAATACTTAATCATTTTAGTACATTCAGATATAGCAGTGGTTTATATATCATCCAATGGACTTATTTTCAAATGGAAATCAACTTTTTTGTATGCTAAATAAATTTGGAACATTTATGATTTAAAAATACTATAAAGTATCCAGTTGCTCTTGAGACTTAAGGTGATCATATTTAGGGACAGACATTTAGGATTTTTGTTTACAGCAGTGTAATGGGACTGGTGTGGCAGCATGGATCACAAAATATTGCCAGAAACATTTGACTGTCGCAGTAACTGAGGAAGTCTAGATGTTGTGATCAGAGAAGATTATAGCTTTGGGGAAGTAGAAGTGTACACAAGGACAGAACCCTGTCTTCAACCTACTTCATTACCCCTAATTCAAAAGAAACCATGGCTATAGTTTGTGAATAGGTGACTTCCTTGCTTTATAGCCATTCAGGGGTCATAAGTGTTCTTTGAATAAATTTGAAACTCAACAGAGCTTGCAGGGCTTCAGTGTAATCTGGCTCCTGTCCTGTTGGGCTCATTCTACATTCCCATATTCTACTCTGGAGCCAAACTAAAACCTTCACAGGGCATACTCCCTGCACACCTCATTCCTCTTTCAGCCATCGCTCTAGGGAGTTTCTCATTCTCTTCCTTTGGCCTGAAATACCTGGCCTCCCACTTTCCTTCAGATCATTTCTCCTTAACCTTTCATGTCTCAGTTTGGTGTCACTTCTGCTGAGACTCCTACTGGTATTCTTCAGGCTGAGGTGTCTTTTTCAGCCCTTTATAGTTTCCTATATTTTTTCCTTATTCTTCCCTTATCCAAGCCACGTGGTTATTGCTTGGCACGTGTCTCTCTTCCCTCTGCGGGTAAAGAATGTGAGCTGCATCCATGGAGATGCTGGGTCTCGCTCTGTATGCGGTAGATAATGCCTCACACCAAGTTCTATAGAGTAGGCATTCAACAAGGATCTCTTGAGTTACTGCTGAATGAAAGAAAACCAGGGATAAGCCCAAAAGATGGAATCTGGAGTGGTACCCTTCAGGAACATGAAGTAGCATCTCAATTAGGGGAGATGATACTGAATAGTTTTAAGATTCTTGATACATATTACCACAATGTTTTTGAAAAAGGTTAAAGACATCTAGATCTTATCAAAGTTCAGCTTGAAATGAGCACTCAACAGTTTGGGGTACTCTACTTTCTGTTTGTTACAAATTTGTGAAAACTTTAATTGAAGGGATTGAAACCAGTATAGTGTATGAAATTTGACACTTATTTGCTTTTTATTGAGACAAGTTGTTTAAAAAGTATTTCCCTCTGTGATATTTTTATCTTCTTTTATCACTTTTTCTCCTGAGATGAATATTTTATTAATTAATTTTTGTGAGTTCTGTATATATCTATAATATTAACCTTAACTGTTTATGTTGAGTTGGTTTTCTTAGCTTTAAACTTTAATTCGATTAATGCACTTTTCGGGGGGAAGCATATATTAAAAACCTTTAGAATGCCATATTTATTATTAACATTTTCTTTGGCAATCTATATTGGTTTTTTAAAAGAGCTCTTGTTTACTATAGTAAAATATACATTTTTGTAGGAGTTTTTAAAACAGGAGACATAAGAAATCTCTGCAATTTTGTAAATCAAATTGTACTTTTCAAATATAGATATTTTCTGTCAACAATATATGTGAATTTTTTGCTGTGACATTTTACATTTTACAACAAACTCTTTTTAATATCTATGTAATGTTTTAATGTGTGCATATGCCATCGTGTTTTAGCCAAATCTCTATTATGGGATAAGTTATTTTCAGCTTATTGATATAGAAAATTCTACAATGAACTTTTTTTTATATAATTTTGTACGTCTTTGTGCTTTTCCCATTAGGATAAATTATTTGTAAAAGAAATTCTGTGTATAATAATTTAAGGTTGTTGATAGATTTTGCTCACTGTCTTCCATGAAAGAGATACCAGCTTACATACATCATATAGTGTGTCAGAGTCCCCTTTTTTTGTTCCATTTTTGAAGCTGAATATTTTAACTTTTAGTACTCTTTACAAACCCCTTTTCTATTTGTGGGCAAATAGCCTGCATATCAGTACTGATTAATTCTCTAAAAATAGTGGATAAAATATTTTACAATTAATCCTTAAAAATACTACATAGCTCAGTTAAAATGAAACTTAAGGAAACTCTTCAAGGTAAAAAAACAAGGTGAAATCACAAATCTAGACAGACAGAGGGAAAGCTGAAAGACATCTGCTAATTTCTGGGGTCTCTCAGCTTGGATTTTAACCACTCTATAGGTAATTAAGAGCTTCTCTGGTGGCTCAGACAGTAAAGCATCTGCCTACAATGCGGGAGACCCGGGTTCAATCCCTGGGTTGGGAAGATCTCCTGGAGAAGGAAATGGCAACCCACTCCAGTATTCTTGCCTGGAAAATCCCATCGATGGAGGAACCTGGTAGGCTACAGTCCATGGGGTCGCAAAGAGTCGGACACGACTGAGTGACCTGACACTCACACATAGGTAATTAAAGGGAGTGTCCAGGTCCAGTATATTGATAGGAATTTGGGTTGGAGACCTTTGCACAAGTTCATTTTTCTCTTAGAGCTGTATGTGCAATAAAAAAAAAAAAAGTATATTCCACAAAAGAAGACAATATATTTCTTTGTTGGGTTTAGCCAAGATGGATGGGGGAAAGCAGTTTTGCCTGAGAATTGCTAACCATAACCTGAACTTCACACAGGTTCAGGGTTAGGATTCACATTGCAAGGAGTGAAAAAAGTCTTAAGCTGACATTTTTATTTAAATAGGGGCCTGCTGGTGGTACCTCTGAGTATCTGGCAGTCAAAAACACAACTCCTCTCTAGAAGAATGCATCTTTTACCCATGTCTCAAAGGATTATCACTGATAATGTTTCAAACATACACATACTTAAAAAACACATAAGGAAATAGGAAAGCATGAACAAAATAAGAGTCATATTCAACAAAGATCTTAAAAATTGTAATTATAGATACAGCATGCAAAGAAAATAAGTATGTTTTAAAAAATAAAGAGTTTAGAAACATAAGGAAGAACTAACAAACTATAAAATGATGAATTTGTCAAATAGAACTTGTAGAAATGAAAAAGGTAAAAATCAAAATTAGAAACTCAATGGGTAAATTAAATGACACAGTAGAGACAGGTGAGAAGAAAACTAGCTTATCAGAAGGGAAGTTCTTAAGTCACTGCCAGCATGTGGCAGAGAGACAAAGAGACAAAAAACATGAAAGGGGATTGAGTGACAAATATTAATAACTAATCAGAGTTTCATAAGGGACAGAGAGAGAAAATATTCAAAAAGACAAATCTGAGAACTTCACAAGATTAACGAAAGATAGGAATATTCAGATACAATGTAAGACTGGGGCAAAATATCCACACCAAAAGAATCTCAGTGATTCTGTGTTTCCACACAGAATATTAAAGACAATAAGATCTGAAAAGCAGAGAGAGAAAGGCCAGATGGAGTGACAGATTATATCAATTGCCTATGTGACATCTCAACAGCATCAAAGCAAGCCAGAAGACTGCGGAATAATGCCTTAAAATGCTATGAGAAAATAAGTTTAAATAGTATACTCCGTGAAACTATCTCCTGAGAAAAACATTATTTCACCGAGAGGATCAACAAATTCAAAGTTGATTCCCTGAAAAGAAAAATTAAAATGGACAAACTTTTAGCAAGAAAGAAACAAAAGCAAAAAAAATAATATCAGAAATTAAAAGGCACCCATAGTTATGGGTGTTTTGGAACGTTTAAAAATTGTAAGTGAAAAATATAAACATCATTTTGAACAGTTATAAAACTATCAAAGGAAATTAAGCACTGTCTGAATAAGTGGGAGATATAATTTGGAGTTTGAAAGAATAGAAGACCATAGGAAGAACAGGATAGAAGAAACTACCCAATCAGCTCTTAAAGTCTTTTTGTAAAGCTATTATACAGTGGAGTATTGTGCAGTCATCGATAAATTGCTTAATGTCCCAGGAAATAGAGATCAGTGGGAAAAAGACACATTCATAAATAATATTGAAATAATTGGATGTCAAAATTTTAAAAAACATGAAAATCATTTCCAATTGCAAATCAAACACAAATATGAAAGAAGAAAGTATTAAAGAATTTAAAAGTTCTGTGCAACTTTAAATTTGGGGAAAAAATAGGTAAATAATTTTATATTCTCTGGATAGGGAAAGTTTTCATTTTTCTTTTTAAAGAATACCCCCAAAATATAATTTTTAAATAAATATTTCACAAATTTGATAGTATTAAAATAAGAATTCAATATTCATCTGAAAACATTATTAAAAGTAATGAAATGATAAGCCACAAATAGAGAAAAGGGGCTATGGTTTTTCCAGTGGTCATGTATGGATGTGAGAGTTGGACTATGAAGAAAGCTGAGCACCAAAGAATTGATGCTTTTGAACTATGGTGTTGGAGAAGACTCTTGAGAGTCCCTTGGACTGCAAGGAGATCCAACCAGTCCATCCTAAAGGAGATCAGTCCCGGATATTCATTGGAAGGATAGATGTTGAAGCTGAAGCTCCAATACTTTGGCCACCTGATGCAAAGAGCTGACTCATTTGAAAAGACCTTGATGCTGGGAAACATTGAGGGCAAGAGGAAAAGGGGACGACAGAGGATGAGATGGTTGGATTGCATCACCGACTCAATGGACATGGGTTTGGGTGGACTCCAGGAGTTGGTGATGGACAGGGAGGCTTGGTGTGCTGCGGTTCATGGGATCACAAAGGGTGGGACACGACTGAACAGACTGACTGACTGATTTGGACCAAATAACCAACAGATTACTACCAGAATGAATATATAAACCTGAAAGTCAATAAAAGACAAAAGAAAGTTTATAGAAGCCATAGGTAGACACTTTGTAGAACAAATGTGAAAGGCCAATGAAATATTGCAATGATAGTTAATGGTAATAATTAAAAAATAAAAATTAAAACTAGAAGAAATAACAACTTATATCCCCATATTGACAAAAATGAGATCCTGTGTTAGTAAGGATGTAGAACATGGAAGAACAACCCACTCCAGTACTCTTGCCTGGAAAATCCCATGGACGGAGGAGCCTGGTGGGCTACAGTCCATGGGGTCGTTGAGGGTCGGACACGACTGAGCGACTTCACTTTCACTTTCCATTTTCATGCATTGGAGAAGGAAATGGCAACCCACTCCAGTGTTCTTGATTGGAGAATCCCAGGGACGGCGGAGCCTGGTGGGCTACTGTCTACGGGGTCGCACAGAGTCGGACACGACTGTAGCAACTTAGCAGCAGCAGAACATGGAAACTCTTTACACAGTGCTGCTGCTGCTGCTGCTAAGTCGCTTCAGTCGTGTCCAACTCTGTGTGACCCCGTAGACGGCAGCCCACCAGGCTCCCCTGTCCCTGGGATTCTCCAGGCAAGAACACTGGAGTGGGTTGCCATTGCCTTCTCCAATGTATGAAAGTGAAAGTGAAGTTACTCAGTCGTGTCTGACTCCTAGCGACCCCATGGACTGCAGCCTACCAGGCTCCTCTGTCCACGGGATTTTCCAGGCAAGAATACTGGAGTGGGTTGCCATTGCCTTCTCCTTACACAGTGCTACTGAGACTTATAAATTGATACAATTATTTGGGAGAAGAATTTGGAAAAATCTAATAGAACTGAAGATATGCATATACTATAAATGATTAACATCACTCTAGAAACTGTTACAAATATCCACCAGAAGAAAGTCTTTACCAGAAGAATATTTACTGTGCCTGTTTTCTTTTTGTAATAGTAAATTGTGAAGATAATTTAAATATCCATTTAAATGAATAAACTGCAGTTATCATGTAGTATAATACTTTATAGCAGTAAAAATGAAAACTACAACTGTAATTATAAAATATGAATCTCACAATTATAAAATTCAGCCTAAATAAAGCAAATAGTGGTAAATTCTAAATAGCAGAATCATATTTTTATGAAAATTAAGAACGTGCAAAATCGAATAGGTCAATTAGGAATAGATATGTAAGGTTAGGACTTAAAGCAAATCATAAATATGAAATTGAAGATACTGTTTACCTCTGACAGTAGGCAGGGGTATAGAATCAGAGGAAGTTCTAGTTTTTTAACCAAAATAGGGACATATTGTTGGAATTATTCTAACATTTAAGTTACATTATTTGCTTAAAATTAAAGGTATAATGGGCTTCCCAGGTGGCTCAGATGGTAAAGAATCTACCTACAATGCAGGTGACCTGGGTTTGATCCCTGGGTCAGGAAGATCTGGAGATGGGAATGGCTACCCACTCCAATATTCCTGCTTGGAGAATTCCATGGACAGAGGAGCTTGGTGGGCTACAGTCCATGAGGTGTCAAAGAGTCAGACCAGACATGACTGAGCAATTAAAAAAGAAAAAGAAAAGAAATGTATAATGCATATAGAAAAAATAAAGAGAACACGGGACAAAAGTATACAACTCAATAGTCACAAAGTACATACCTGCATGATCACTACATCAAGTAATAAAATACTTAGCACCCCAGAAATTATGGCATCCCTACTCTCCAAATATAACCACTATCCTTATAGATTTATTATCTATGAATGCTTCCTTAAACCCCATTGCTTTGTTTTTATTTTATTTTTTTAATTTAGCAGTTAAATATTTTGTGTCTGGCATCTTTGGTCAACATTATGTAGGTGGATTCATACATTTTATACATGTTATTGAATGTCTATAGTTCTTTCATTTTTCAGTGTATATGTTCCCATTGCATGGATATATCACAGTGTCTGTATTCCACCGTTGATAGACCTGTAGTTTGTTGCTTGCTTGCTTGCTTAGTCTCTTTCAATCATGCCTGACTCTGTATGACCCCATATACTGTATCCCACCAGGCTCCTCTGTCCATGGGATTCTCCAGGCAAGAATACTGGAGTGGGTTGCCATTTCCTTCTCCAGGGGATCCTGCTGACCCAGGATCAAATCCAAGCCTCCTGTCTTCTGCATTGCAGACAGATTCTTTACCCACTGAGCCATCAGGGAAGGTTGCTTCTAGTTTGGGGCAATTATGAATAATGATGCTGATTAGGTTTGTCCATGTTTGCTGGTATAAGACATTAATAATCTTAAAAAACTAAATGCATGGTTTATATATTTGTATGTATTAAACATTACAAAATAAAATAATGTAAGACAGACTTTGTGCTAAATTAATAGGTAGTGAATGATATTTTTATTCTAATTTTACTTTTTGATTACCATTGGTGGTAAGCATTTTTATATTTTAATTTGAATGTTATTATTTGTCAATTGATATTGATGTTATGTGCCCATTTTTCAATCTGTATACTATTCTTTTGCATTTGCAAAGAAAAAAAGTGCTATTTAAGTTTGTCCCCATTTTGGTTTTTTAAAAAATTTTAATGGTTTTTAAAATATCATTTTTTTATATTTTTAAATTAAATATATAGTCACAAAAAAATTTCAAAAAACTAAACCAGAAAAATAAACAAAACCCTTAAAGTATAAATAAACATCATTTTAACCCCCTTTTTCCAATTAACTGTTGTCAACATTTTGGTAACTATCCCTGTTCCTTGTGACTGTATACACATATATGTTTATATTAATATATACATATATTTATATATTTATGTATTATAGCAATCTTTAAAACTATCTATATAGCTGTACACACATGGTTTAACAAAAAGGATTTTTTTCTGCCTAACAGAATACATTTTCCCCAATAAATTTATTTGTACACCATCATTTAAAAATATTTGATTTCTTTGTTCATGGTTTATTCAACAAACATTTATCAAGCCCTTAATAATTATGTATAGTGGCATTATTTTATTGGCATTGAGAATAAAGGGATGCACAAAGCTCCTGCAGGGGTGGAAACTGAATGATATTTGGGAAAATATACAGTAAACAAGTATTTCATATAAGGCAATAATTGGTACTATGAAGGAAAAAATGCAAGGAAGAGGATAGAGACACGGGGTACTCAAGGAAGACCTCTTAAATAAGCTGGAACAAAACTGAATTGTGGGAGCCCACTGTGCTAGTATTTAGGGCAAAATCATCTCAGAGAAAGTACAAGTGCAAGTCCACAAAGCAAATCTTTAAAATTAAAAAAAAAAATTGATACTAGTTAACATTTTAGATTACTTATAATTATTAAATATTATAAACAAATTTGGAGAAACCATTTTTCTTAAAAGACTTCCTCAGTTCTTGCAAGTGTTCTAACTTTTCTGCTCCTTAATTTCCTACCCACTTTTCCCCTCTTGTATGTTTTCATGGTTATAGTCATAAGAAGATACATAAGGGTATCTGAAAGGAAGTTAATCTGATGCCATCTAACTCTTTAGGCTTAATTCATATTTCTTCAGGGGAAAAAATAAGTTTCAGAGAAACAAAAGTTTGCAAAATAATTAGAATATAGAATGTTAATTTGGAGAGGAATATTTATAGCTAAGACAAAAACTGTAATGACTTGCCTTTAATTGTACTGCTACTTAATAATTTCTTTTTATGCCATTTTAATATCATGGAAACTTTAATAAAATCACTTAAAAAATAAGAACTTTGACATACATTTTAAAAATCTCCCTCAGGTTGCTGATGCCAAGTCTTTCTCGGGACCTTTTAATGTCTTGCTTGTGAAGACAAAATGGAGTAACATTGGCTTTCATATACTTCTTTTTGATCTGGAAAGCCTTCTTGAACTTTTGCTGCCGACTCCAATCCATGATGTTGACCCTTCCAATTCATTCTACTGCAGTGAGATTCTGAGAAGAGCCAAAAGTACAGTAGAGAAGACAACACTGACACTGAAAAGAAATAAAACTGTCTGTGGTCCTCTCTCTACGGAGGTACATGCCAAGCCTGTTGGTGAAAGCCCAGCCCAAGGAGATAACACCATCAAATTATCAGAAGAAAATGATGGCGTTAAAAAGCAGAAGAAAATAAAGAGCTTCAAAAAGATGCACCCTAAGCAATCAAGAAAAGTCGATGCCAACCTCACAATAGACACAGCTAAATTGCTCCTATCTTGCCTTCTGCCATGGGGAGTGGATAAAGAATTAGATAATCTCTGCATTAAGCATCTCAATATTTTAAAGCTTCAGGGTCCTGTTTCTTTAGGACTTGCTGCAAATGAAGATCACTTTTCATTGATGCTGCCAGGTTGGGATTTATATAATACTGAAATGAAAAAAGACTATTCAAAAGTGAATTTATTTTCTAGAAAAGTTTTGGACTTGTCAGATAAATACACTTCCACTTTTCCAAATCACTCTGGGATGCCAAAAGGACTGGAAAATAATTCTGATTCTTTGCAAGAGTCAAACACTATAGTTTATTTATTGAGCAAACTATTTTTAGTTAACAAGTTAGTTAACATGCCCTTAGAACTGGCATATGGAATGGACAGGTAAGACATACCTAGAGATTTTGACTTTTCTTATTTAGGATATTAAAAAATTATTATTATTGTTAAATTTAGCTCTCTAGCCTCCCTTGTTTCTCCTTTTCTTTCTTCCTTCTTTCCTATAAGGAAGGAAGGAAAGAAGGAAAGAAAGGGTAAATAAGCAACATCTTCTTTAGCTCAAAACACATTTAAGAAAATCTTCCATTTAATTCTTTGAGATTGGAAAAATATTTGGACAATAAATCTGTATATTTTAAAGTTGATTCATCCAGCAAATATCCACTGGTCTCATAATATGTTCCAGAAAATTCACAGTACTGGATGCTGAATGGTTCAACAGATAGGTAGATAGATAAACAGATTCACACACATTTGAAATCCATTATACTTGCTGTGAATTAACTATGAACAAAAAGCATTAAAGTAAATGCCTCTGATGATATATTTTATATATCATTAGGAAAGGAAAAATTTGAAAAATTCACACCTCAAATCCCACCATTTAATTTGTACTCTGGCATATTAATATAGAAGGGGTTACCATCAATTCATTTATAGAAAGTATGGTTTAGTAACAATAGCTATTATTTTGGGGGTGTTTAATATCTACTAGTCACCATGTAAGCCACATGATTTCATTCCATGTGCACAGCAAAGCTAGGGTGTAGGTGCAAGTACTTTGCTTAATGTATAGATCGGATATTGAGACTTATGAAGAGAAAGTACCAACCCCAAGATTAATTCAGAGCCTTGCAAGCTGATTTGAGGCCGGGTGTCAGTCTAATTCCAGAGCCTGATTGCTAACCTTGACCCTGTATTTACCTTCTCCCATGCTAAAATTCAATATAGTTTTTCATAGTCTGATGTTAGAAGATTTTATTTGATTCACCAAGTGCTTAATGAATATGTCCTTAGCACTAGCTTACAGAGGAAACATAAATAAATTTTTTATTTGGGTAGGAACTCTTTCAAATGATGAAATAATGCATATGAAGTAAGTAGAAAACACTTAAAAGAACAAGGAGAAACATTTGTAGTATAGGTAAGTATTGTAGATGATCAGAGGAAAGAGAATAATTAGTGTGAGATGAAACCATCTGAAAGCCTTTGGAGAAGATGTACTGTTTGAACTGCTCATTACATGGTAGTAAACGGTCCTTGACATTTCTCTTCTTTGGTGAGAGCTCAGTTCAACAAATCTGTGCCAGGTACTATATAATAGACTTCCTACCTTCAGTGAACCTACAGTCTGGTAGCAAGTCCATACGGATTACATAGATTCAGTGTTAAGCTTCCTTCCATTTCAATGCTTCTATGCTATAGGGTTTTTCCATTTTCTGTTTGGTGGCCATAATAATGAGAAAGCAGAGACTGGTAAATTTCCATGATTCCTATACTTAAATTTCCTCTATTTTTTTCTTTCTTTTGTTCATTATAATATATTTATACATAATATATAACTTCATGTTTATAACATATATATATATATAATATGTGTATTTTAATTTCAGTTAGGCTTCTTTCACTTTTCTTTCTATTAATAAGAAAATTAAATAACACCTAATGTATGATAAAAAAATTATAGTCAGCCGATTCTAAAGACCTGAGAACAAATCCCAGTTTTGTGGTTAAAGTAGTGTGGCTTTGGACTGGTCACTTAGCCCCTTTGGGCTTTGCTTTCCTCATTTACAAAATGAAGTGAATAGAATAGGTGATGGTTAAGATTTCTTCCAGAGAAGGCAATGGCACCCCACTCCAGTACTCTTGCCTGGAAAATCCCATGGACGGAGGAGCCTGGTAGGCTGCAGTCCATGGGGTCGCTAGGAGTCGGACACGACTGAGCGACTTCACTTTCACTTTCACGCATTGGAGAAGGAAATGGCAACCCACTCTGGTGTTCTTACCTGGAGAATCCCAGGGACCAGGGAGCCTGGTGGGCTGCCGTCTCTGGGGTCACACAGAGTTGGACACGACTGAAGCGACTTAGCAGCAGCAACAGCAAGATTTCTTCAATTCTAAAAACAAATTCTATTTGTTAGCCTAATCGTGACCAGACAGAGCAGATGAGGGACTTAGTTACTATCACCAGAGGTTTTCATTCCGAGCTTGTTCCTGATGCTGAATACAGGATGTGGAGGATGTGTCTGGAGCCCTTCAGGGGAGATTAAGGGCTTTCAGCATGCTCTCCATTAAAAGGCCTTAAAATCATTGCCACATGTTAGTTAATTCTTTACAAAATTCTTCATTAAAATAAATTATTGAATGAAGGTGTCAGGATTAGAGACTGCTTCCCTAAATAAGCCACATCAGATTTGATCTGCTTTTGGGAACTATGTGTCATATTTAAGGAAATCAAAATACTGTGTATTGAATTTTTCACAGTAAATCTTTCCAATAAATGTGGCCATTTTGCTCACATTTCACTGTGGTCAGGAAGGTGAAGAAATCTTTGCATGCTTAACAACTGAGTGCATGATTTAACTAAATTTTAAGCAAAGAGCTATTTGCCTTTAAGAATATCCATGGATAGTATCTGAAATTTTCCCCCATTGAATCACTGGACTAGGATAAAGACTGCCTTCATCAAGTCCTGATGGTATCTGGGGATAATTCTTTGGCAGATATGAACATATTAGGATTCAAAAATTTATTGCATTAGCCAAAATCACATGACTTAAAGTAGCAATGGCCTTCCAGTAAAAGTGGATCACAAAATAATTCTGAATAAACCAAGATTCACAATTCAATTGAGATTAGGCTTTTAGGTAAGTCAAAGCGGGGAAATAAGATTCACCAAAGAGAATAATGTCAAATACATTGCTAAAAATAATGTGTTCAATTCCCAAATTTGTTAAAGTGGTCATGCAGTCAGTCATATCTTCAATTTGTTTCTCAAAATATGTTTATACATATTTAACAATATCTTTAAAATTTTTCCTCAACAGTGCTTTCAAAATCGAGTCTGTGCATAATAAGATGAAAAGTCCTGGAAATGATATTCTGAATATTTCAAGCTTCTACAGTTACTTACGAAATGGTAAAGTAGTTACAGATATAGTTGAATTTTTTTTCTATGAAATAAAAGTGCCATAACTGGATAGTATCCTACAGTTTAGAATGAGAAGGGTGCATGTTTACTACTTGGTTTAGTCTATGTTTCACATGGTTATAGTTTTATATTCTGTCTATATATATGAAATTTCATTATTAGAACAAGTATCTTATAAGATGTAATGTAATGGATTTTTCAAATGATCTGTGAAATGCCTAAAATTCTGAAGCTTTTCAGCAAGAAAACACTTAATATTAAATAAAGGTCCCATATGATTTATAAGAAAGCTTCCTATATCAATATCTTTATTACCATATAAGTATTATATTAAGTAGTTTTACAGCTTTACAGTTTTACAGCTATTTCAGAAGTTTGTCTTTGAATTTTCCTGGGTAACAATCTTGGTGTTAAGATTTTATTTTGATGCCAAATGGCTAATTTATCTCCCAAACCTCCTCATCCAATTTTTTGACATCTCAAGTGAAGTGGCTCAGTTGTGTCCGACTCTTTGCGACCCCATGGACTGTAGCCTGCCAGGCTCCTCTGTCCATGGAATTTACCAACTCCCGGAGTTCACCCAGACTCACGTCCATCGAGTCAGTGATGCCATCCAGTCATCTCATCCTCTGTCGTCCCCTTCTCCTCTTGCCCCCAATCCCTCCCAGC
>NW_011494638.1:1699924-1725734 GCF_000754665.1 Bison bison bison | reverse complement strand
TGATGCCATCCAGTCATCTCATCCTCTGTCGTCCCCTTCTCCTCTTGCCCCCAATCCCTCCCAGCATCAGAGTCTTTTCCAATGAGTCAACTCTTCGCATGAGGTAGCCAAAGTACTGGAGTTTCAGCTTTAGCATCATTCCTTCCAAAGAAATCCCAGGGCTGATCTCCTTTAGAATGGACTGGTTGGATCTCCTTGCAGTCCAAGGGACTCTCAAGAGTCTTCTCTAGCACCACAGTTCAAAAGCATCAATTCTATCTTTCCAGTTATTCAGGCCAAGAACTTTAATGCCATTTTGACTTTCTCCTTTTCCTCATACTCCACATCCAAACTTTTAGTAATCATTTTGTTTCTATCTTCAGAACATATCCCAGATTCTGACTGCTTCTCTCTATTATTCTGCCAAATGCCTGGTGTGAGACTTCATCCCCTCTTGCCTGGATACAGAAGACTCCTAACTACCCTCTGCTGTTCTTGACTCCTGCACTCTATTCCCAACCAAATATCCAGAATGGTCTATTTGAAACTAAGTCAGAACCTCATGTGTGTTAGTTGCTCAGTCATGTCTGACTCTTTGTGACCCCATGGACTGAGCCTGCCAGGCTCCTCTGTCCATTGGATTCTCCAGGCAAGAATACTGGAATGGGTAGTCATTCCTTTTTCCAGGAGATCTTCCAGAACCAGGAATCAAACCCAGGTCTATCTGCACTGCAGGTGGATTCTTCACTGTCTGAGCCACTAGGGAAGCCCTCATGCTACTACTTAACACTTTTCAGCGGCTTCTGTTTCACTCTGAATAAAAGCTACAGTCCTTACGATAGCTCATGAGGCCCTGTATAACCTGGCTGCTCTACCTATGTCTTCACACACGCCTCCATCTGACCTCATCTCTTTGTATTCATCCCTAGCTTCACTACTTCCAGCTAGGCTGCCTTTTTAACTCTTTCCAGAACATGTCAGGCAGGGTTTAAGGTCTTTGCACTGAGTGTCCCCTCTGCCTGGAAGGTCCTTTCTCCAGATTCCGTGTAAGTCAACCTGCTGTTCCCCACCTCTATTCTCTATCCTTCAATTCATCCTCAAATGCCATCTTATCAATGCAGGCACCCTCCAGTCTCCCTAGCATACTCTACCCCTTTCCCTGTTTGACCATAATCCTTTTCAACATCTGACATGCTGTATATCATTTTTTCATTTGCCACCTACCTCCTGCCACTCAAATGTAGGCTCCAGGGAGGTTATTAAATAATTTTTTTTGATCAGCTTTATTCACTGCTGTGCTCCCAGTTCCCAGAACAATGCTTGGAAGGAATTAAGCAAATACTTTTGGATTGAGGATGAATAAAAAATAGAACAATGGTTTTGGAGATAAACCACTGAGGTTCTAGATCCAGTTCTGCCAGTCACTACTTATGTAGCTTTAAGTGTATCTTCTACTCCTTTAAAAGCCATAGTTACTGAATTTGGAAAATAAGAATAAGATTCCAGATTTGATGTGCTTTTTACTTCCAAAGTTGTGTAGCATATGATTAATACATTGGGATGACCTGAATAACAGTTGCACAGTGGCCCTCTCAGGGCTTTTGAATAGAATATGCATTCAGAATATTTTAAAATGAGAGTTTATTAATAGTCTCCAATTATTAAGTCGCTAATATGTCCAAGGAGAAGGCAGTGGCACCCCACTTCAGTACTCTTGCCTGGAAAATCCCATGGATGGAGGAGCCTGGTGGGCTGCAGTCAGTGGGGTCGCTGAGAGTTGGACACAACTGAGCGACTTCACTTTGACTTTTCACTTTCATGCATTGGAGAAGGAAATGGCAACCCACTCCAATGTTCTTGCCTGGAGAATCCCAGGGATGGGGGAGCCTGGTGGGCTGCCATCTATGGGGTCACACAGAGTCGGACACTACTGCAGTGACTTAGCAGCAGTATGTCCAAAGAATTAAGTCCACAAACTTTACATGTATTATGTCAACTAATATAGAAATAACACTGCACAATAGGAGGATCTATCTCTGTTTAATCCTTAGGGAAATTGGGGATCAGAGAAGTTAGATGACTCATGCATAGTCAACCAGCTAACAAGCTGAAGGACTAGGATTCCAGTCCATCTCCATCTAATTCCAACTTCCTTGCTCTTTCTATGTCAGGCCATTTCTCACATTTATGATTATAAGTTATGTTTCCTCTATAGGACCTAGTCTGGATTGCCTGCCTTTGCCTGAAGTAGTAGTCATTATTAGGGTTATTTACTCTAATTTTTATTTTTTATAACGCTGGGAAAGAGATTATAATTTAAGGTATAATATAAGTGGTTTCTGGGCTTCCTTGGTGGCTCAGTGGTAAACAACTCATCTGCCAATGCAAGAGATGTGGGTTCAATCCCTGGGTTGGGAAGATCCTCTGGAGAAGGAAATGGCAACCCACTCCAGTATTCTTTCCTGGAGAATCCCATGGACATGTGAGGCTACAGTCCATAGGGTCGCAAAAGAATCAGACATGGCTTAGCAACAAAATAAAAACAGTAAGTGGCTTCTGCTGAGACCCAGGTATTTGCTAACCAGAACCAAGGAGGCCTCAGCTTTTCCTATGATTGTCCCAACCAAAGCAGCCTGAGCAACTAGGGTTATTAGCAAACAATCTCCCTGATGTTGAGAGGTGGCATTTATAGCATTTAAACTTAAGTTAGGTACAGAGGAAACATGGTTTTATGTTTTAATAATTGGCAGATGGAAGGTTAAAGAAAGGAGAGATTCACTTCATGCTATTAATTCTATAAAGTCCAAGCCTAAGGAATAAAATAGTACTCTGAGGTGCTCATTCTGAAGGACTGAGCCACTTCCATCATCAGAAATGATGGCTAAGTAATATTGGTAAGCCTGAGATGTTTTCTTTTTATCTTTCCCCTGAAGTTATAATTAATTCTTTAACTCATTGACATTGCCAAGAAAAGTTGGCTCTCATTTCCATCTCATATTAAAGTTTTAACATCACATTAAATTGCACTATGAAGTACCCTATGATGCCAGTAAGTAGTTACAGTTGAGACCAATACTTAGCTTTGATGGTGCAATCACAAGGTCAACCAAATGAAAGAGGGAGAAAGGAAATAGATAAAAAGAAAATGCTCCTTTACCTGCTCTGCTCATGAAGAAATGAAAGATAACAACTTCAAACTCATAGTGCTCTGTCATGCTCACATGTTTTATATACTGTTCTTGGCCATTTCCAATTTATATCATAGGTTCCATAGGAAAAAATGATATTAATAATGAGTCAGAAGTTTCTTATCTATTTCTTTTATGTCCCCAGTTTATATCAATACCTTCTATTAATCTCCCTTGCCCACTAATGTGAGATATGCACACACACACATACATGTCTATTAATATATAAAATGGTAATTCAATGAAAAGCATCTTAGACTAAAACTAATTTAGTTGATCCAGGGTTTCAAACATACATTAATACATTAATTTAAATAGACAATTATAGAAATTTTCCCTCCAGTGCAGGATTGCACTCTTCCTTATCTCACTCCTGGATCTGGCACCTAGATAATATACTTTAGCCATCAGAAAGCCTTAATTCATTGATTTTTTCATTTGGATGATAATATGTCCATTTTCAATTAATGAAAAGGCACTTATTAAGTGCTTTTTTGTGTAGGGAACTGTTGGACACTCTGTGGATCAATTTAAATAAACTAAGCCATAGCTCACCCTTAAAATTTCACGCTGAACATTAGGGCAAATAGATAGAAAGGACATTCAAGAGGGCAAATTTAAAAGAAACGATACATAACAAAACGAGTCAAATTAAAACATAAGTGCTATACCTATTGATCAGAGTAGTATAGCTGGGTAAGGACAAATCAAAGGAAGTTTTTTATAGGGTTTTCTGTGTGATAGATACTGATTCATGGCAAGGTGGAATTTCAGGAACTACTTGTATGAGGAAGGAGTTGTGAAATTCAGTAATCTGTTTTGAGGAAAATGTTAGTCATTGCATTTTGGTGGCAAAAAGGTACAGAAAATGGGTTTAAGGTATAAAGATGAGTTTGATTTGATGTGAATGTGTATTAGGATAATTATTAGAAATACATATATGTTAATTAATGTTTCTTGACTCTGGCTGTATATGAAAATCATCTAAGGTACTTTTAAAAAGTATTAATATCTACCCCATTCTCACCCTAGGATCTATTAGACCAAAATCACTGGAAGATTGATTTTTGTGGGGGGAAAAAAGGCTCCCAAGTGATTTCAGTGTGCAGTCAGGGTTGAAGATCATTGGGCTGCTTCCATGTTTAATACTCTCAAGATACAAATGTGTTCTATATATTTTTAGGTAAGAGTGAATCTCATCTACCTGAAGCTGACGTTTCACTTTTGAAGCTAATTTCCTGTTGGAGAGACCAGTCTGTTCAGGTATGATAACAGTTCATTTCGTGAAGTTATTGGAAGAGTTCCTTGCTGCTACATTTCCTTCATATTCCCCTCTACCTGAGAATATACATAAGTAGGTACTCTTGTGTTTTCTTCCAGGGTATTTCATTTAATAGGACTGATACAGAGATTAACAATGAGGGAAAAGTGGAAAAGAACATGCAGGGATGCACCGAGTTAGGGGCATGAACAGAGGGGGCTGATGAAGAGGTGTTTACTTTAGTGCCCACTGATGCAAGCGTTTATTATTTGATTTCAATATTAGATGGAAAGGTCCCTAGGCTTGTGAATCTGATAGGTATGATTAGAGATCATTTTTCTATCCTTTTCATTTGTGAGCTGATTTAGAGACCTCGTTTACTCAATGTCCAATTTAAGTCTTTTCCTTATTTCAAGGATTGTTTGTGTATGTGTGGATAGCTTTGTACATAATACAATAAATATCTGTGCATTGATTAGATGAATATTAACTGGAACTTTATTCTTCATGGGCTAAATAAATGTCACATTTGCAAGACAAGCATAGCAATAATGCCAATTACAAATGGTTATTTTTGGTTACAAGAAAACAAAGAAAGTCGATTCAGAACAGACTGTGGGGGTTGATACCATGAAACCAAATAACACAGTTGGGATGGTCATTAAAGCCATGGCCTACATGATTTGCCCCCAGCCTGACCTCTTTCCTCATCATTCTCCCCTGTCCTCACTAGCCACACTGATCTGCTTATTATATCCAGAACTCACGAAGCTCATTTCCACCTCAGGACCTTACTGTTCTCTCGGACTAGAATTCTCATTTTTTCCCATTCATCATTTGGATCTTTGCGTAAAAGCCAGTTTCTCAGGGAAGTCTTCCCTGATCATTCCATCTAATATTGTCACTGTACCCTGTCTCTCTCCACTGCTCCAGTCACTGTCACAGTATCCATTTTTATTTTCTTTGTTAGGCTTGCTTTTAATGGAGATTTTACCATTTGTTTTTTGCTTGCTTATTTTCTGTCTTTTCACTGTTACAGAAGCTTGCTGAGAGCAGGGACTTTGCCTGTCTCACTCACTTCTTTCACTAATGCACAGAAAAGCAGAAGTGACAGCAGCCAGTTAATAAATATTTAGTGAATGTCTGAATAGCTATGAAAAAGCCTCTGTGTTAATCAAATAAACATCAGTATATGTTGACTTTACCAGCAGATTTGCTAGCACCGTGAAAGAGTCTCTATTAAAGACGGAATTCTTTTTTCCCCAGTAGCCAAAGAATTTCTCAGTGGAGAAAACAATTCTTAGGGAAAAAAGAATTCAGCAGAACATTTATTCTGAATTGCTCCAATTAAAGATCTTTTGTAGTTGTCCGTTTGACCATCAAATAAATTTTAATGTAGTTTGGACATATTTGGACTAATGGACCTTAAGGTTCTATGATTCTATGACCTTGTTAAAATGCTGGCAGCAGGACAAATATTACCAGAGCATTTATTACTCACTCTGTATGAAGTTTAAGCTTCAAAGTTCTCTCATTTCTGCCACTAACCTGATAAATGATTCTGGAAGATAGGTTTAACTTGTTGATTATTTATTTTCCTCATGTGTAAAGTAAAAATGAGGCTTCCCAGGTGACGCTAGAGGTAAAGCATCCGCCTGTCAATGTAGGAAATGTAAGAGATTCAGGTTCGATCTCTGGGTTGGGAAGATCCCCTGGAGAAGAAAATGGTGACCCACTCCAGTATTCTTGCCTAGGAAATCCTATGGACAGAGGGTCCTGGCAGGCTACAGTCCATGAGGTCGCAAAGAGTTGGACATGACTGAGCATCTGAGCACAGGACAGATACTACAGAAATGAGAATTCCTGGGTCCTTCAGGAAAAACAGAGGCTGTTGCAAATATACATATAAATGCTTCAATAACCAATCCTCAAATTCCTTATAAAGGTGTTCATTTAAGCAGTTAAACATGTTAATTTGAATCTGCTTTTTAATGTATTTTAAGAATACTGGCAATGGTAATGATTTTGTAAAACAGAGCGAAATCCTACTTCAGAAATTGAAGGGGGTATTTTTAAGCAAATAAGTAAGGACAAGTTAATTTTGCAGATGAAAGAGTTTGCAGGTTGTCTCTTTTGTTTCTTACACATGAAATATGCCCGACATAGAAATAAATGCTGGAGAAGCAACAGCGAGTTTTGGGGTTGCTAACTTGCACATTTCTGAAGCAACACTAAAGTTCTTTGAATTTTATACTCTAACACTGGTAGGAGAAACCATGAAATCCAGGCCACCAGAGAGAAGTATTGTTTTTTCAAGGAAATGATGAAAAGACATGAAAGGCTAGTGTGAGTCTGACTGTTGGGAAAATGCTTTTATACCAGAAAGTCTGGACATTGAAACCATATGCAGGCCACAGGGGCTCTTATGAGTCTTCATAATGCTCTGTACTATTTTACAATACTTTGCTGTTTCAAGGTGTTAGCAGAAAACCATTAAAAAAATTTAGCTTGCTATGGCACCCCACTCCAGTACTCTTGCCTGGAAAATCTCATGGACCGAGGAGCCTGGTAGGCTGCAGTCCATGGGGTCGCTAAGAGTCGGACACGACTGAGCGACTTCACTTTCACTTTTCACTTTCATGCATTGGAAAAGGAAATGGCAACCCACTCCAGTGTTCTTGCCTGGAGAATCCCAGGGATGGGGGAGCCTGGTGGGCTGCCGTCTATGGGGTCGCACATAGTCGGACACGACTGAAGCGACAGCAGTAGCAGTAGTAGTAGTATGGCACAGTGATACTTCCAGCTAATAAGTATGGTCCAGATGTGGCTCTCTTTTCTCAGTCAACGGATTTTCAAACTTCATTTTAAATCTGCACCTTCTTTTATAAATTGTAATGCTTCATGTATCTATCTTTCAGGAAAAACTATATATGCATTTGGGAGACAGCTTTATTGCATTGTGCTTTCAATTCCGGTTCATTATTATCATTACAAAGTTATATAATATCTATAGATTTTATATTTGTTGGGAAAAATTCTATTTATACTACCTATCTACAAAAATTATCTACTGTATTTACATGCTAGAGAGACTTAAGTATCGATAGTCAGAAACTATCATTAAATTTTACCTTCTATCATGTATAGTTTTAAAGTACACAAAATCTATTTCAACTCTATTTGCATGATTTTAGTGTTCAGTATTAGTTTGCAGAAGGAAATGGCAACCCACTCCAATGTTCTTGCCTGGAGAATCCCAGAGATGGGGGAGCCTGGTGGGAGGCCATCTGTGGGGTCGCACAGAATCGGACGCGACTGAAGCGATTTAGCAGCAGTAACAGCAGCAGTGTTCAGTGTATAACAGATACCACAGCATTATTATATGCTTATATAAATTGTACCATGTCTCTGAGTATTGATCTTACACTGAGCACAAAATGCATATTTTGAGTTTGCTTCCAACTGGGTACGTGCCATTCTGTATTCACTTTTTAAGTTCTGTGGCTCCGATTGTCCTGCTCATTGCAGTAAATATGTTTTATCCTGCTGTTTCTACTTCATCTTGTTTTTTAATGATACTCATATTAATTATTCCTGCAGTACATATTTATAGTGACATAGATGTTAAAAAATTACAAAATTTAACAATTATAAAATATGGTCAATCTAATAATTAGACATATTAACTGAAGTTCCATAAATCTCTGTATATTTTTAAGAAAGAATATTGATCCAGGTTGTTATAGAATATTATATCTGGTAGATAGAGGACATGCTAAATCACAGTCATGAGAGGGCATCCATAATCCTATGGGAGCGTATGGCCAATCTGCCCATTCCGAGGGACAGACCATAGTCTGGATGTACTACAGGTCCAAGGATATCCTCCAATATCTTCCTGATTTTTATATGTAGAAACAGAAGCAAGTTCCATACAGCTTACTGTGATTGAAAGCTCTCATCTTAGCCTCTCTCAGCATCACATATTGTTGTTTGGGGGTTTTGGTTTTTTTTTTAATTGAAGGCTTTACAGAATTTTGTTGTTTTCTGTCAGATAGCAACATGAGTCAGCCATAGGTATACATGTGTCCCCTAAAGTCCCAGAGAAGTACATAACTTGTCAAAAGTTGCATTTGTAATAACTGTCATAGTCAGATCAGAAACTTGGACCTTCTCATTTCAGATTGAGATCTCTTTCTCTTTATACCACACCACTCATATCTTGGAGGCAGTGCTATCAAATAAATGTGTGATAAAATTAAAATGACATAAATTCAATGGTGTAAAATTATCCATGAATAATTAATACAGGTTTTCCCCTCATAATATCTATATGATAAGTGTGGTTTACTTATTGTGATCTAAAATAGTATGTTAGTAGATATCATAGCTAATAGTTAATATATGCTTCAGCATATGGTAGATATTAATAAGCATGAGTCATCAGTACCATAATGTGTAGAATTTTATGTTGTATTCATGGTATGCAACAGCATTCACAGTGTTGAATATCTCATCACATAATATGCATGAGTAAGGATTATGTACCTTTATTGTAACAGGCAGTACTACAATGTTAATAGATCCGGTGTGCAGTAGTAAAATCACATCATTCATGAGCCTTTTTGCCACAACCCAACCAAGCATCTGAATGGCCAAGAATAGGGGGATGATCAGTGATCAGGAAACTACTCTGATACTTTCTGGATGTTCCCTATATTTAAAACTCTAGAATAGAGTTTAGAATAGAGTTTCTTCTGCCCCTGCTATTTACTGAGCATCTGCCATCAGCATAAACTCTCTGAGTGTCCCTAGAGCCTAAAAGTCTCACAAGATTGCTGTTTTTGTTTAGTTGCTAAGTCATGTCTGACTCTCTGTGACACTGTGGACTGTACCACGCCAGGCTTCCCTGTCTTTCACTATTTCCCAGACCTTGCTCAAATTCATGTCCATTGAGTCAGTGATGTTATCCAACCATCCTCTGTCTCCCCCTTCTCCTCCCACCTTCAATCTTTCCCAGCATCAGGGTCTTTTCCAGTGAGTCAGCTCTTCACATCAGGTGGCCAAAGTATTAGAGTTTCCGGTTCAGTGTCACTCCTTCCAATGAATATTCAGGGTTGATTTCCTTTAAGATTGATATCCTTGCTCTCCAAGGGACTCTTAAAGAGTCTTCTCCAGCACCACAATTTGAAAGCATTAGTTCTTCAGCATTCAGCCTTCTTTATGGTCCAACTGTCACATCTGTATACAACTACTGGAAACACCATAGCTTTGACTCTACAGACTTTGTCGTCAGAGTGATGTGTCTGCTTTTTAACATGCTGTCTAGTTTTGTCATAGCTTTCCTTCCCCAGAGCAAGTGTCTTTTAATTTCATGACTGCGGTTACTGTCTGCTGTAATTCTGGAGCCCAAGAAGATAAAATCTGTCACTTTTGCCACTTTGTTCCCATCTATTTGTCATGAGTGATGAGACCGAATGGCATGATCTTAGTTTTTTTGAATGTTAAGTTTTAAGCCCACTTTTTCACTCTTCTCTTTGACCCTCATTAAGACGTTCTTTAGTTCCTCTTTGCTTTCTGCCATTGGAGTGGTATCATCTGCGTATCTGAGATTGTTTATATTTCTTGATTCTAGCTTATGATTCATCCAGCCTGGCATTTCACATGATGTACTCTGCATGTAAGTTAAATAAGCAGGGTGACAATATACAACGTTGGCATATATATGTTCCTTTTCCAATTTTGAACCAGTTTGTTGTTCCATGCCCGGTTCTAACTGTTGCTTCTTGACCTGCACACTGGGTTCTCAGGAGACAGGTACAATACCAATCCACTTTACCACCACTGGATACCTCATGATAAACATCCCCCTTCCCTCTCCCCTCAACTGTGGTTCTTGACTGTCTATGTACAATAACTGGAAGGCAGGCTTTGCAGCGTTTTAAGCCATGTGAAACTATTTACACATATACACGGTTTAGTGAGATTTATTATTAAAGTTTTGTCTTTAATTTTCTGTATTTTTTAAATCAAGTGTGTTTAGTTAAATTGTACTAGGCATTCAGAAACTAAACTTGTCTTTAAGAACAATGTGATATATTCAAATTTTGTTTCCTGGTGAAAATGAAAATATTTTATGAGAAAGAATGGAGAATTTCTTTAAATTTTCCTTTTTTAATCTCTTGAGTTTTTTTTTAAAAGAACAGTATGATGACTTGGATGCTAGTTTCCAGTAGCTGCACTTCAGTTGTTTCTGATAGTAATTCTGGTGGAATGGAGCATTACAATTTATGTGAGGCGTTCAAATCAAAATTCCAGGCTTGGGGGTTTATATAAGACCCCGAGCATTTGTGAACCCTAAAAATAATTCAATTTAAAAAATAAATTTTACAGGTAACTGAAGCAATACAAGCTGTTCTTTTGGCAGAAGTTCAGAAGCACATGAAGACTTTAAGAAAGACACCAGTCAACAGTGAACCAGAGTCTGTGGCAAAGAATGGTGACTATGAGATGATGCAGATGCTGCCGAAGATTGAATGGGCCAAGGAACCTGAGTTACAGTGTACTACAGACACTTTTCCTCTGCAAAGTAAGTGCAAAATTTATTGGCAATCTCTTTCATCAGAACTTTTTCTACTCCTCAGAGCATATTGAGAATATGAGTTCACAATAAATCATTTCTGCAAAAGCCAAGCTAAGTGCCCTGTTTCTGACCTATTCTGCTATCAATTTCCTCATAATTGTCAAGTTTCTAATTCTAAATTATAATTAATAAATATTTTACAAAACAAAATTTATGTTCTTTGTTTAAGTGTTTTAAAGTTAAGACAGTAAAAATGAAAACAGAAGTAACAATAATAGCTTAATGGGACATATATTATAAGAATACTCTGATAATAATGGGTCCTAAATTTGTGTTCATTTGATAACATGATAATAGCCATGTGCTGTTTTTTGGGGTGGGGCGGATAAGAAATGAAATAGAAACTAAAAGTAAACTGTTTTATAGTTGGACCACTTGATTCATTCTGTAATAGATTTTATCACTGTAACTTTATAATCACAGTGTTTATGCTTTTGACTAGAAAGTGAATCTAAATTTCTGCTGAATAATGTTATCTGACTTTTTAGCCTGTTATCTGTGACTTAAAAGTGAAAATTAAAAAATAGTAAAATCAAGCAAAACTTTGATTTTCAACTTTGTTAGTAAGCTTTTGATGAAAAAATAAACATATAATATTATTATATATATTTCTCAGGAAAACATGTTACAAGTTTACATGTTTCAGATTATTAAAAAATTTTAGATACTTCTTTTAGCTCTTTAAAAGAGATTTTATTTGGGACTCAGAAATGTTGCTATATTTAAAATGTTAAATCTTAAAACAGGTATTATTCTTTAAAATGTATTATATTTATTTCTTCTTCTTATTTTTATAAGATTACTGATTAGAGAGCACTATGCAGTGAAAGAGGATATGTAGCAGAAAAAGGCTTTTTCAAAGAAGGCCAAAGATCAAAATAGATGGACTATTTCCTAGTACCAAGAAAGTCACTGAGGCTGGTAAATTCAGATAGTAATTTGTTAAAACTCAGTGGTGATTTCAAGTCACTTGTTTTTTTGTTGTAAAGAAATTAGCTTTAATTATCTGGCAAATTTACTCGCTTTAAGGCCTTCCTGTTTGTTCATGTCACATAATTGTATTTGTATTACACCTTTCAAACAAGAAGTAGAAAAATTCCTTTTTAAATTAATTGCACTGACTACGTTTGTGTTCTTGATTCATTTGGAGAGACACCTGTAGTGTCTCTCCAAAGGCAGCTAGTGTCATTCATCACGTGTTAATTCTCACTTGGTGGTATTTCTGTTACTTATCCCTAGTGTCTAATTTATCCATTGGCCCATAAGCCTCATTTCTGGTTGAGATATTCTTGGCAGGCTATCAAGGTGAAATTTTTATGAGTTTTGCCATCACATGGCTTACTCATTATTTGAAGTTTCATCAGATTGGGCTCTCTGGTGAACCATCATAATTGAGAATTATTGAGAATTATTAATTCTATGGAACTGAATCTTACTGTGACTAAAGAATCTGGATCTTAGTAAATATTATCTATCTTTATCATTATTGAGTGATCCTTTAGAAAATTTAGGATTAGCTTGTGATAAGAATTGGAACACAAAAATATTAAAACTACTTGATATATGTTGGTGGATTAAATTTAGAATATTTTATTTAAAATAAGTATAATATTTTCACAAATAAGTGTATATTCTCCTGGGAAACAGTCCTTATACGAAAATATTAACTCCAATTGCAAGTATATAGGAAGCAAATAACAAGCATTGAAGAGGAAAATTTGCAAGCAATATTATATTGGATACTAACATTGCCATTTTTCCTCTTTTGGAAAAAATAAACAAAACTAATTTTAAAACTATTCAGAGGAGCTAATAATTACAGGAAAAGCTTTAGATCTTTACTAGTGGTATACACTGCACTACTTGATGGAATTTTAAAAAATAAATAACTAAAAAGCTATTTTATTTATCTCAGATACCCTGATTCAAAGGTTAAGAGGATGATGTAGGTGGTATTCACCAAATATGATTATACCTCAAATTTTATAGGCAGATTTACTTAGCTTTAGTGTGACTGCAACATATCATTTTATCAAATGTTCTTATGATAAATGGTTTATATTGTTTAATTTTATCAGGTCCTTGCTCATTTTTCCTCTATGAGTTTCCCATTCCCCCTACTTGTTTTTGTTTGTTTTTCTATTTTCATTTATTCTTTCTTGGTTCCTTGATTTCTTGCACTTTATTTGTAAATCATTTCAAAAGTAACAGATGAATTTTTTGTATAGATACTCATAAACTTCTTTTATGTTGGGTATAGTATGTTTGGCTTATTAGTGCTGTGGTAATATGACAATAATATTAATATATCATAAGGAAAAATAATATTAACAGCAACAGTTATTGTACTCTTACTATGTTCTAACAGCTGAAAAGAACTACTATCTGAGGAAGAGAGATTTCCATGGTGCTACCTAGGCTTTTCCTGACATAAGCCTCTATAAATATTTAGGTTAACATACTAATTATGTATCTTTCTCATGCACATAGAAATAAATAGTACTTGGAAAAAAGTTCATCACCATACTGGGTATCTTGAATGTCTCTAGTAGTGTATCTCTTGCACTTTGAGACATGCTTCCTATTATTATTTCATTTTTTAAATGAATAAACTGGACTTAAAGAAGGTATATGACTTGTCTAAAGTCACCAAATTACTAAAAACAAGGAAACAGTTCCAGATATTCTCTTAAACACTCATTTTATCCAATAAGCTGCATTTTCCACACTTGCAGCATGAAGGAAATTTGCTCTAAATCAGCTTGATCTGAAAATTGAATAATTTATTGAGTGGTTTTCTTAGATTTTTATTCCTCTCTCATAAATCATACTTTCTATTAACAAAGAAAATGCAGAATGTTCAATCGTTGTCATCACAGCCCTTATAAAGAAAATCACCAGGTTTCTTGAAAGGTTTGTACATGAGATGGAAATCAGCAAAGTGAGAACTGAAGCACAATGTGTGTTTGCACCTTATAATTTTGTATCTTATTTTTCAGTGTTTTCACTTGTTACATTTCACAGCTTGTATTTTATTGGAGGTCTTAATATTTGTGAATCAGTATTTTATAGGAGATCTGTGAATTTTATCTGAGTTTACAGTTTTATAACGATCACACTGCGATCTACTTGAATCTCTTTAATAAGAAATTGTATAATTAGCACTCACATTTGAGGTTAAGATTTACTACTTTAAAAAACAACAATAGTTTCTATTATTAAAATGCTTTAGAAAGCTATTTCCCTTCACTTTTTAAACGCAAGTACTCTGAATTGTTTCATTAAATAAATTGGTTGAAATAGAAATGGAGGCTTTGTAGATAAAACTGTCACCGTAGAATTACTGGCTGAATTTAAATTCATGTTAAACTGTGTGGTTGTGAAGATGATACATCAAATAAGGGTATTGCAAATAATCTTTATTATGTGCATCATTTTCAAAGTCTTATCTGCAAAGTTAAATAATGAAAATGTGCTCTTTAAATAAAACCATTATTTTGTAGTAAATCAAGGTATATTTAACAGAAAAGTTTTGTGATCCTGGTGGCCATCAGTAGAAAAACTGGCACAGGACAGTTTTCATCTGCTTGTTGAATGTCTCAGAAGGAAATCTGTGTAGTTGTAGAAAGGCTTTGAAATATAGTATCTGACTACCTCATAGGGAAATTCTTTCCTGATATTGTTAGTTATGGTAAATACATCTTCCTTTTCCTTTGAGGCCTTCAGGCTGAGAAGGCCAATGCATTCTTAAAGGCACAGAAGTAATTTAGAAAAAATCTGTGTAAGGCAAGTGAGCAAGGAGCAGAGAAGTAATGGGGGATCATCATAGAATGCCTTTTGTGTATCAGACTGAGGTCTTAAGCTTTCTCTCTGAAATGGGAAAACAGACAATGGGCACATATTTTAATGGGATCTCACTGCCTAAAGTTCAGGGCCATGAGCAGAAGCTGGGAGACCAGTTGGAAGGCCTTATAATGCTAATCCAAATGATGGCAGCTTGGAACAAATATGGTGGCTTGGTTGGAGAAGGTGAGAAGTGATCAGATTTTGAATGTATATAAAGGTGCTGTGCTCAATTGCTCAGTCATGTCTGACTCTTTGCAACCTCATAGACTGTAGCCCGCCAGGCCTCCAGGCTCCTCTGTCCATGGGATTTTCCAGGCAAGATTACTGAAGTGGGTTGCCAAAGTATTTGCTGATGAAATGGATATGGAGGAGTGAGATAATCAAAATCTATACTTGCATTTTTTCCAACAAAAGTATCCTTGATCCATAGATTGACCTTGGTAAGCTGATTTGATTCCTATGTTGGGTAGTGCAGTATCCCACAGGATATTCTGGGTAGAGAATGGAAGATTCACTTCCCAGAAGGCTGCCTCTCCTATGTTCAGTTTCAAGTGTCCCTGCTCAGATGACCTACAGATTTTATTTTCTAGCATTAACTAAAGTAACTCTCAGAAAATGAGCAAAAGTTTCTAGCCAAGAAACTAAGATTGAAGATAATTCTAATAATGCAATCTTAAGCAAAAAAGCACTGTTGTGTGTGTATGTGTGTGTTAATGTTCTCCTTTTGAAATTCTTATTTTCGTGTATATTTTAGAATGGACTTAATGTTGATATACTAATAGGATGTATATTATTTATAAAAAACATACATATACTGGTGATGCATGCATCAGAGTTCTTTGTATTTTCTGCAAGAAAGTATCCCAACCATAGCCTTTGGGTGGACTCAGAAGGCAGATATGATAAGCTTTTGGTTATGAAGGGATGGTAACTTGATATTCTGTACTGCATACTGTGCTAGCTCCAAAACTTTGAATACATCTTTATGCATCACTCCTCTATGCCTCTGTGTACTGATCCATGAATTGGTGGTACACAGAGAACAAATTGGAAATCCCCAGTCGAAGACCATAGTGTATCAGATGCTATGGGTGAGTTTGCAGGAACACATCACAGCAGTACCTAACCCAGATTTGAGGTCAAGAAGACTTCTTTGAAGAAGAGATGCCTAATGCAAGACTTGAAAGATGAACATAATTTAGCCAAGCAAAAAAAGCTGGAGTAGGAGAAGGCAGCTGTTTCAAAGACCACTGAAGACACTTATGCCCTTTTCTTTCTCCCCAGAATTATCTGATCCATACATGCATAAATGTGGAACCTGAACATTAGAGAGAAACCCATACATCCTTAATTTCTTCTCTGGAGAGCATGTGCCCTTTTTGAATCTCATTGTGCCAATGCCTTCCTCTCCTAATTAAAGTGAAAGTGAAGTCACTCAGTCATGTACGACTCTTTGCGATTCCATGGACTATAGCCTACTAGGCTCCTTCATCCATGGGATTTTCCAGGCAAGAATACTGGAGTGGGTTGCCATTTCCTTCCGCAGAAGATCTTCCTGACCCAGGGATTGAACCCGGGTCTCCTGCATTTTAGGCAGATGCTTTACCATCTGAGCCACCAGGGAATTCTCAGTCGTCTAGAATAGCAATGATAGTGATAGTGATGATAATACTAACATCTAACACCGATATGGCTTAGTATGTTCTAAGTGCCTCATGTACCTTAAATCATTTGATTCAGGCAACAGTCTATGGGGATAGGTAGTATTGTTATTACCATTTTATTGATGAGAAAACAGATACAGAGAAGTAACTTTCCCAGTCTTTTCCGAACAAGCAACAGAACCAAGAGTTAAACCCAGGCATCAGAATCTGGGTTCTTCATTATTCTCCGGCATTGCTTTCCAATTAAACACTATTTTCCTTTACTATTTCTTAATTCATCAATATTTACCATGTGTCTCCTATATGACAGTTACAGAGATAGGTATTGCCCAGGTCGAGGATCACAAGGCTGCAGAACCACAAACATTTGGTATAACAACAGAGGAAATGCTCTCTTGAATCAATTAATGAGCAAATATCAAATCACTAATTTCTAATAACATTTGGATGAGACACTATAAGCTATTTCACAAAAGATGCACTTAACATTAAATAGCTTTGTTTGGAATATACATTTACATAAGTTTTAGTGGTTACAAATTAGAAGGTTTTATGGTTGGGAACTGGAAATGCCAACTGGTAAATAGTAGATATGAAAAAGATTTGGCATATACATATTAGTCAAAAGGTTGGCAGTATGGGGAAAGAGGAAATATAAATTTTCATTTTTATAGATTAATTCAAATTATATAACAGACAATCATATTTAAATATCAAGATATTCATGTTGAATGATGAGGAATTTGCATATGATAAGCAAATAATTTAGTACCTGGGGTACATTGCATACCTTTCAAAAAACACTGTTGCCATTTGGGTTTAACATATGTTCTGTCTTATATTTTGCTTCTTGCAAAATAGATGGAGAATTTTTATCATTTCCCTTTCTCCCTATATAAATCCTGAACTTCTCCACCGCTTCTTCCCTCTCTGAATCATCTTTAAGATTGCATCGCCTCAGAAAGACTGATAGAGTTCACTGCTCTTTTTACCAAAGTAGTTTCATCTTTCACAGAGATTGAGATTGATGATTTTCATCTTGGCATATGAAGAACTAGAGTGTTGCATCATCCTTTTTCCTCATGAGCAATCAGAATGCCAACCTGGCCCAGCTGCGTAGAGACAGTAGCATCAAGAAATTGGGTTAAATATTTCCTTGGTGACAGTTGTGTGGGCACCAATTTATCGATTGCTGTCTGCATGCCCATTTAAATTTATTGACAAAGGAAAAGTGATCTAGATTCTGTCCCTGAAATCAATGTATTTCACACTATTGTTCTCCAAACTGAGACTGGCTCCCAACACTGACCTCTCAAGGATGGGGTCGGGTCTATTTATCTTTTTTCCTCCCATCACCTGGGAGGGTCCTTCACCTAGTAGCTGGTAATAAGTGATTATTGAGAGGATGGATGAATGGATGGACCACAGGGTAGCTCGTACTAAAGATTCAGCCAATTTCTAATTAGTAATAGAAAAAGAAGACAAGAAAACTCAGCTGATTGCTTTCCTGTAGCGGCCAGATATAGCCTGAATACACACATGAACACAGAAAGCTCACAAAAAAATTAAAAATAGACACATGAATGAATCTCACTTGTAACCATTCCAAAGCTTCTTTCCTAATGGTTGATTATTTAGCTCTTCATTACTCATTTTGTCATGACCTGGTTTCAATCTGATGTTTTTAGAGAGCCTGGTGACTTGCTTGAAACTCGTCTTCTTATTCTTCATTCAGCTACAGCTTCTCTGTGGAAGTATTTAAGGAGCTGCTGTGTCAAACACTATTTCTTCAGTGTTCGGATTCATGTCCTGTGTTCTGACTCATCTGTCTCTTCTTGAATTTCTGGTTCATTTGTGATCTCTTGTAGCCAACAGCTCCAATACTACTACGCTAGAGTTCTGCATACAACCTGACTCATTTGGGTCAGCCTCCTCCCTGTTAACTCCATTTCTACTTCTGAGCTTGGCACCTTGTGTGATATTAGTTTCTACCTTAAATGCAATGACATTAGTCAATATGCATATGCATTCCTAGTTCTGGAAACAATTTTGATACAACTAAATTCCTTGAGAGAAAAAGCAGGGATTTAGTCAGTTTTGTATTCTCAGCAGAGAGTACAGTGTCTAGCACACGGCAAGGCAACTGTTAGAGAAATGGTGGTTGAAGGAAAAATTATCCGTATGTTCTTATGTCATTCAGTTCAGTTGCTCAGTTGTGTTCAGCTCTTTGAGACCCCATGGACTGCAGCACGCCAGACTTCCTTGTCCATCACCAACTCCCAGAGCTTGCTTTCCATTAAGTCGGTTATGCCATCCAACCATCTAATCCTCTGTTGTCCCCTTCTCCTCCTGTATTCAATCTTTCCCAGCATTAGGGTCTTTGCCGATGAGTCAGTTATTCGCTTTCTGTATAGGCCAACTCTCACATCCATACATGACTACTAGAAAAACCATAGCCTTGATTAGATGGACCTTTGTTGGCAAAGGATTGTCTCTGCTTTTTAATATGCTGTCTAGGTTGGTCATAGCTTTTCTTCCAAAGAGCACGCGTCTTTTAATTTCATTGCTGCAGTCACCATCTGCAGTGATTTCAGAGCCCAAGAAAATAAAGTCTGTCTCATGTCATTGGAATATCCCATTCCATCAGAATGTCATTCATCTTGGTGGCAGCGTCCTTATTTTACTATTTTAACAATATATGTGTCCAATTTTCAGCCATAGAACAATTTTAATAACTTGTAAACATCTCTTATTAACCATTTATTATGTCTAAGGTTCAGTGTAAGGTACTACAAATCTTTTATTAGGTCATCTCATACATTGCTTGTATATCCTTCTAAATAGTCTATGTCATCTGGCACCCTAATTTCTTGTTTATTCCCCTTTCTTTCCCACCTCTCTGAACTCCTTGAGGGCAAAAGTTGGAATTTATTAGTCTTGTGCTTCTAGCAGGTAATGTCCTATGTGGCTCATGACGGGTGCTCCTTAAAGTGTGCTGCCTACATAAGTGGAGGAATGATAAATGACAGCGCCAGACATGTATCAAAGAACTGTGCTGTAAGAATGGAAGAAATGCTAGATAATATGCTAATTGTCATAGGTAGGAAGGGAATAGGAAAGGTCATTATAGGGACAGAGATGGTTTTCTTCTAAAATGTTAATCCGGAGGCATTTTTTTTTAATTTATTTTTCTTAGTTCAGGGGCAAACTAAATATCTGTCTAGAGAGCTACAAGGAAAAATTAATGCCAACAGATGTTTGAAGGCAAAAAACAAGGCAACCCAGGAGAATAAGCCACAAGAAATGAAGACAGCTAATTCAAAGAAGAGTTGTTACTTTTTTTTTCCTTTTACCTGATATAGATGATCATGGGCCCTTTATTCATATCTATGCAGGAATGCCTGTCATCGAGCCAAGCAGCCCTGCTAATCTGGGGCAATATAAAAGTTCCCCTTAGTAACTGAATATACATAAGAATACGGTAACTGTGAACAATCTTCCAGCCTTTAGTCAGAATGAAGTTGGTCTTAAATTTTAGAAACTTTTAGTGTGGTGTTTCTCAACTCTTTTCAGTTCTAGAATGGACTGAAATATTGTTAACAATTTCTAATACTCCCTTTCTAATTCTAAAATGAAGTTCATAAGTAATAAAACCTACCTCACAAATAATTTATACACAATTTAAAGGGTTCATAATAAAAATATGTCAATAGGTAAAAGCTTGGGCATGACCATACTAAAAGATATAATAAAATGCTGATTGGGAGATATTTCATTGCTGAAATGACAGCTGCAAATGCAGGCCTGCACAGGCATGGTGGTGCTGTTGGTGACATTGGTGTCCAAATGGATTTGGGTTAGTATCCTTCCTAGAAAACTGAAGGTACAGTCAAATCCTTGAAAGATCCCTATGTGTAAAAGAAAGTTAGTTACTGGACTCAAGAAATTATAAGCAGGGCTTTCCTTTCCGTGAACGTACAGTGGAAAACTTGAAAGCCATGTGAAACATCAGGATAATTTTTTCATTGTGAAGGACCATCCTGAGCACTGCAAGACATCTGCCTTTTCTTATTCCTGCCCACTAAATGCCAGTAAGTATTTTCACCTTTCCAAAATCATTGGGGAAAGCAAAGGTCCCTTGCCTCAGCAGTTTCCAAAGTCTTCCTCCAGGGGGCAGTACCAACCCTGCTGACAACCAAAGCCTTCAGAAAGGGATTCTATACATTCTGATGCCTTTCTTTGTTTCTGTCCTTTCCTCTTTTGAAAATGCAAAGGGAGATAATGGAATTAAGAACCTCCAACTAACTTAAGAAGTTCTTTCCTTAGCTCCTCTGTGTTTGCTCCTTTCTTTGCACTCCACCCATGTTGTTTCTTCATTGGTCATAGTTCTTCCAAGGACATGTAACAAATCATCAGATAGCAGTTCCGTCTCCTTCATTAGATACAGAATTTCTTACTCTATCCTTTCACTTCTGTCTTTGTGTCCTCAAAGCCTGGCAGTGGGTCTGGCATAGAATCAATGTTGTTGGCTGATTAAATGAAGAAGGCATGCTACTGACTACTAAGCATTCTCCAAGGAAGTCATTTTTAAAAAGTCCACAATTTATAATTGAAATTAAATGATTATTTTACAGTACAGAATAAACATAACACATCTTAAAATTAAAAATTGGGTAACCTATCTCCTAATAGGTCAATTTAACAAAACTGGAAATGAGAATGATGGATGGAAAGTGATACACAGGTTCATTTAAATGCTGGGAACATAATTCGAAAAGTTTGGCTTCAGATCAGATCAATCGCTCAGTTGTGTCCGACTCTTTGCAACCCCATGAATCGCAGCATGCCAGGCCTCCCTGTCCATCACCAACTCCCTGAGTTCACTCAGACTCACGTCCATCCAGTCAGTGATGCCATCCAGCCATCTCATCCTCTGTCGTCCCCTTCTCCTCTTGCCCCCAATCCCTCCCAGCATCAGAGTCTTTTCCAGTGAGTCAACTCTTCGCATGAGGTGGCCAAAGTACTGGAGTTTCAGCTTTAGCATCATTCCTTCCAAAGAAATCCCAGGGCTGATCTCCTTCAGAATGGACTGGTTGGATCTCCTTGCAGTCCAAGGGACTCTCAAGAGTCTTCTCCAACACCACAGTTCAAAAGCATCAATTCTTTGGTGCTCAGCCTTCTTCACAGTCCAACTCTCACATCCATACATGACCACGGGAAAAACCATAGCCTTGACTAGACGAATCTTTGTTGGCAAAGTAATGTCTCTGCTTTTGAATATGCTATCTAGGTTGGTCATAACTTTCCTTCCAAGGAGTAAGCGTCTTTTAATTTCATGGCTGCAGTCACCATCTGCAGTGATTTTGGAGCCCCCCAAAATAAAGTCTGACACTGTTTCCCCATCTATTTGCCATGAAGTGATGGGACCGGATGCCATGATCTTTGTTTTCTGAATGTTGAGCTTTAAGCCAAATTTTTCACTCTCCACTTTCACTTTCATCAAGAGGCTTTTGAGTTCCTCTTCACTTTCTGCCATAAGGGTGGTGTCATCTGCATATCTGAGGTTATTGATATTTCTCCTGGCAATCTTGATTCCAGCCTGTGTTTCTTCCAGTCCAGCGTTTCTCATGATGTACTCTGCCTATAAGTTAAATAAACAGGGTGACAATATACAGCCTTGACGTACTCCTTTTCCTCTTTGGAACCAGTCTGTTGTTCCATGTCCAGTTCTAACTGTTGCTTCCTGACCTGCATACAAATTTCTCAAGAGGCAGATCAGGTGGTCTGGTATTCCCATCTCTTTCAGAATTTTCCACATATCTTATCTTTTTTATATTAATTTTTATTGGAGTATAGCTGTTTTATGATGTTGTGTTAGTTTCTGCTGTATAGCAGAGTGAATCAAAGTGAATCAGCTGTACGTATACATATATCCCCTCTTTTTTGGATTTCCTTCCCATTTATTTAGGTCACAACAGAGCAATGAGTAGAGTTTTCTGGGCTATACAGTAGGTTCTCACTAGTTCTCTATTTTATACATAGTAGTGTATATATGTCGATCCCAATATCCCCATTCATCCTACCCTACATTCCCCCAATATCCATACATCCATTCTCTACACCTGTGTCTCCATTTCTCCTTTGCAAATAAGTACATCTGTATCTTTTTTTTTTAGATTCCACATATAAGTGATATTGATACATCTTATCTTTAAAATCCAATATCCCATTGGTACTTAAAGTATATTATAGTATTTTCTGAGAAATTTATAACACCATGAAAATAGACAAAGTGTATCCCTTGGCATCTGAAAATAGACAAAGTGTATCCCTTGGCATCTGCACAAGAATAGGGAATAACCAGTCTGATCAGTCATCCATCTGGTAGGTCCATACATCTATCTATTCACTCTACCTCTTTGAATATGTTATAGGTTAGATACTCTGTTTCCCAAGCTATCTACCAGGAATCTGAGAAGAATATGATGTGATATCTATTTCCAAAAGGCCAAGTCCTATGAACATACAAGGCCACAGTGTGGTGTAAGATAGAAAGCTCACACTGTTGTGGAAGCATGGAGAGCCACCATTTGCATTGGGGTGATTTTTAGAGGCTTCACACAGAAGTAAATATTCATGTTTGCTTTGGAGGATAATGGTGTGGCAGCCATGGAAAGATGCACTTTTTAGATCACTCTACATGAGAGGACGATTTGCCCAGATGTGAGGAGTATGGCCAACTGCCCGCTGTTGGTGCATCCAGGATTCATCCCTGAATTGGAGCAAAGATCATAGTCTTTCTGGGACAACGACTGAGGACAATGGTGGTACAAGGGCCTAGCTATTTCCCATTCAGACAGACCTCCTCTAGTGACCAGTTATGTCCTGGAGTTTCCACTGGGTTGATAAAGATTGAAGCATTTGTGTAGTAACCAGAGAGCTCCGTACCCAACTCTGTTTTTGCCCTTTTTCTTTCACGCATGTTACTCTCTAGTAAGCCTTTTGCATTTCTAACTCCATCCTTATATGTGCTTTTGGGAGGACCCAACTGCCTCCAGTGGGAAAGTTTGGTGTAAGAAGCGTAGTTCAGGCAAAAGGAGTAACATGAGGACAGACACAGAGGTATACAGTGTGGCCTGGTCAGTGAATAGGGATAAATTTGATGTGGGTAGGGAGTAGGAAATGAGGATGCTTCAGTCTAGATCCAGAAGGTGAGACACCCAGAATGTAAAGGATCTGGCAATGGACTTTTTCTTGAAAGAAAAGGAGAGCCATTATAAACTATTTTAAGAGAAGCGAGGCATTTCCAGTGCAAAGTAGACTGAATAGAGCAGGAGATGCAAAGAACCCTTGTGTCCAAATTTTGTCAGTCTCTCTGTTTAGTATTTATTTGCAAAGCAATACTTCTTTTTCTTACATTTTCAAATCACTTCTTCATAAAACTAGATTATTTAGATGGAACATAGTGCTTCATGTCTCACATAAAGAAAGAAAGTATGCCTGCATTATATAGAGGAGAGAAATTTTATAAATAACAGTGAATGTCCTTCAGGATCATCAGAATCCAGGTCATATTAGTGACACCTTCAACGTTGGTGTTGTTCTTGGGGCTAATTTGAAGTTGTTTCTCTTCCTTTATATTTGCTCACTATCTGAATCCCCCACCCTCTCTGAGTCAGTTCTTAAATGTTTTCCAACTTGTATTTGTAAAATACTTGGTCAATTTCTCATCTTTTTTGGGCTGCATTTGGATCATTTACCATTTATAGACAAGTTTGGATTTCACCATTGATTTTTTTTCCCCTTTTTCTGTGTATAGATTTATGTAGACATTATTGACTTCGTTTACCAACATTCTTAACTGAAACATTATGACCAGGCTTATTAAGTGTTTGCTATTAGATACTTTCTAGGAATGGGATATATTATTTCTCTTTACCACATTAAAAAATTGATTTAAAGAATAGAATTTAGCAAAGCAAGGTAACTTTGAAATGTGCTTTTTTGTGTATTTATATTAATATCCAGTGAATAATTTCAAAGGTTAAACTTGATGATCCATCTCTTCAAGCTATCTACTTAAGTCTAGAGTCATTACATCACCTGCTTCCTTTATGCCATTGATTTATGTTTCTTTCAAACTGCTGAGATTGGGCAGTATCATTTATTTTTATATGACATACTCTGCACTATGAAACAGAGTTTCAGAAGGTAATGGTAGAAATACCTGTAACGCAATATAGAATTGCCTACTCACCTGAGTGATTCAGTAACATATCCATTAACGTTTGTCTGGAGTTCTCATAATACTGAAAGAGAATGAAAGGTTTTAATCAGTCTTTTTTTGTAGCAAATAAGTCAGGGCAATTTCCACGTAAGAATAGTATTCAGATACCATAATGTGTTTGTGTTTAATGTTGAGAAACGCAAAAGAGTTTTTAGAATTTTCTTAAGCCTCTCCTATTTTAAATTCTCCAGATTAGCTAAAGTCTATTCATAATGTACTGTGAAGAAATATTTGTTTCAGGAATGCCAAAATATGTATTTGACCCCTATTTTCAGAAACTAAAAGAAAAAAAAGTGGATTATTTTCAAATAAAGTGAGCTTTTGCCCAGTTCAATGGAAGGAAAATTCGGGCATGAAAGACTTAAATATTTTGCTATGTTTATATGACTTGTTAGAAAATGGTCTTAGACTAAATTGCATATCCTGTTTGTTAATCTCAGATTCTTTTCTGTAAGTCACACTGATGGGGCATCGTGTACAGGAAGGAATTTACAAAAGAGTAAGCTCATTTATTTATGCAAATTGATGTGTTTCCCTCTAGCTATATCCCTAGGAGGATATTGCCATTTTTATGTTTCCAGTGGCTCATTTTAAAGGAAAATACTTTACATATTTTTAAAAATGAGTTAAATTTTTCTGTTAATGGAAATCCACTGTTATGGTATTCATATTATAAAAACCAACTCAGTCAAAAATACAGTTTGATGAATGTAGCATCTTTATAAATTGAAGATAGTGATTTCATTTCTTCCATAGTAAATTTGCTTTAAATATTGGTTTATTATATATATTCACTTGTATTACAAATATTTCCAGTAAGCAAACACAAATCATTTTTATATTTAGCATTTAAAATGTATCTTAACTCAAACATTAAATCATCTATTAAATATTCAATTAAAGTGGGTTTTGATCCATTTTTAAAAATTAGTGGTCAGGTAT
>NW_011494638.1:1683499-1699824 GCF_000754665.1 Bison bison bison | reverse complement strand
GTATTCGGGGAAACAAGCTTGCAAGATATTTCTAAAACACAATTCACTTCATTTCTTGTTCTGTATATTTTGTCAGAGAATGCCTTAATGTAACAGAAATCAGATTTGGTGTATATTTTTACACCAAATCAAATTGTACAGGCGCCACCCTCAGCTTTTTCCAAAACATTATAAAGGATAAGATTCCACCATGATATAGCTTAAGAAACAAGTACAGCCCTGGAAGAAGCCCATACATGGAAAGTAAAGCTACAGGAGGATATGTTTTACCGGAAAAACCTCATGTCTTACAACAAACACCATTACAGAACTGGATTTAAAAAATAAGTTTACTTAGCTGAATTCTATCTTTTTCTGGAATCTGTATGTAAGGCATATATGCTGTTTTTAGTTATTTCTACAAATATAAATCATACATATAAAAGGTACTGAAAAATGTAAGAATGAAACTGCAATATAGTAGTGACTAATGATATAAAGCACTTAGATGCTTCAGTTATAACAACTACATGAAGAGGGTGAAGGCATCATAAGTCATTTTATTTATCACAATTGGCAGGGTTCCCTCCTTAGTTGTATTGAATATAGTCTCACATTCCCTGTCTGCTCCCTGTCCAATCCTCAATTTCCCAAATTCACACACACACACAGAAGTCGCTCAGTCGTGTCCGACTCTTTGCGACCCCATGGATTGTAGCCCACCAGGCTTCTCGGTCCATGGGATTTTCCAGGCTGAATACTGGAGTGGGTTGCCGTTTCCTTCTCCAGGGGATCGTCCTGACCCAGGGATCGAACCCGGGTCGAACCCGGGTCTCCCGCATTGTAGGCAGACGCTTTACCGTCTGAGCTACCACGGAAGTCCATCAAAAACACAGGAGAGTAGTAGTAAGTTTCAAAAGGATGTCAGTTGAGATCTTTTATAGATGAAATCTACTTCCTAGAAGTCAACTCGCCAATTATATGCACAGCTGGAGACAAGAGGCTGCAAAAAAAGGTCCAACTGGAAAATATCTCGGGTACCCAATTAGATCCAGTTATTCTGCGTCTGTAGATTTAAAATGATCATCATCCACGGTGGAATAGATATGTCCCTCGTTGCTTAGAAAATCCACAGCTAGCTTGATTGAGGCTACGGACATGTGTTGGAGTTGGTTCTTGAGATCCTGAAAGTTCAATCCTTCAGGTCTTGGGCAAGCCTTGATCAAATTCAGCACCTGGTTCTGGGCCACAGTGAGGCCATTTGCTGGTATGAAGTTATTCCCACCGAAGTTCCCAGCTTCACCCATTCCTGGATTGCTGATAGGTGCTCTACCTGCTGAAGGCTGGCTGTTCGACTTGCTCAGCATCATGTGTGCATTGACTACTTCCAGAATATGTGTGGTGAACTCATTCATATCCTCCAGGGGCATGATCTTAAAGGCTACCAGGCTTATCTATTCTTTTAATGGGTATCAGTAATCCAAAATTATTCATTCCTTTTATCAAATCAGAAATGAAAAGTCAAGTAAACCTTCATAGGCTTTTTTAGAACACAGGTTCTGAAATTTTCCATTTCTGATTGCTAGAAGAAAGAGCTGTGATTTGCTACTGTATACATAGTTGCTTAAATATCAGACTGTTACTATAAGATGCTTTCTATGCCATAAAGTGAGCTAGATTATTTTCTCTGTCATATGGGATCTTCTGTGTGTGTGCTCAGTAGCTTCAGTCCTGTCTGACTCTTGGCAACCCCATGGATTGTAGCCCGCCAGGCTCCTTTGTTCATGGGATTCTCTAGGCAAGAATACTGGAGTGGATTGCCATGCCATCCTCCAGGAGATCTCCCTGACCCAGGGATAGAACCCACAACTCCTGCATCTCCTGCATTGCAGGCAGATTCTTTACCCACTGAGCCACATGGGAAGCCCATGGGATCTTCTATATAGTCATAATTGAGAATTTACAAAATATTAGAAAAACAAAGCCAAGTTTCACCAATAACTTCCATCTCATGTATAAAGCATAAACATCTCTAAAGATTTTTACCAATGACTAGCTTCTTTTTGTTAACAAATGATCTAAACTGGTGTTTTAAAAGTTTCATAAGTATCTGAATCTTTTGTAAAACTGAAACAACCTGTCAAATTCTATGAATTATGAGATATGAAATTAATACATATGGGTGACAGTCATATAAACCTTTGGTCTCATACTTTAGTATATCAGTTTGGATATACTGTAGTGAAAAAATTATGATTCATGTTAGTAAGCAGAATAGCACTTCAACAGCACTTGTTTGTATAATTTTACATGAGTGAAACTGTCTGCTACTAACAGTAAAACATATACATGCAACCTCTTTGATCAATGATACATTCATAAATTTAAATATAAATCAGAAATTAATCTTAGATCTGCACAGAAATAACTATTTGGCAGCATAAATCAATGTTTATTGTTTCCAAGTTTATTAAAAATTAGTACAAAATTTTGCCTTTTAAAATTACAGTTCTTTACCAATAACTATGATGTATATTTTTAAGAGAAAAATTGAACCAGACAGTTATGAATTCCTTCTGAAAAAAGGCTGAAGTTCCATGGAAGGCAAAGTAGAAACCACTGGACTGGGTCGTGTGGAGAAGAGCTGTATCATTCCTCCTGTCCATCCCTGTGCCTACTAAAAAACTGGAGTACTATAACAAATATCCTAATTACCCCAGTTTCATTTTTTTCAATGGACTTTTTAGTTGTATGCTTTATTTTTTAAAAAGAGACCAATCTTATAATTTGAATAAGATGAGCTATTGTCTGGCTGACTCCTTTATAAAACTGAAGCTATAAAATTGTATACCATGTCACCAAGAATGCAGCTTATACTTCCCAGTGCCTCAGTTTAGTGCCAGCTGGTGCCAAACAAGCTGCTGACTTGCACAGAGAGGAATTCCAGGAAGTCGTCGGAGCGGGCCATTTTCCAATAATGCTCCCTGGCATGGACTCAGTTTAGAGCTTTTTTACAAATGGCTATTACACTGAGATCATGATGAGATTTCCTAGAAGTACACGCAATGCTTTTCACTGAAGTTTACTAATTCAAAACTTTTTGTGAAAACAAAGATTTCCCCCTGAATTCTTAATGTCATATAACCATATGTCAGTACATTTGAGTGTGCCTTTAAGATATGAAAGTGCTTAGATCTCTTAGAGACAGGTTTTTTAAAAATTAAATTATTATTTTCTCTTCACATCATTTTACTTTAGATATTTGGCTTAAGTTACATTGAATTTCTATGTCTTTTTTTCAAGATATTGAATAGCACAGGAGTACTAAAGTATTGATGATCTCTATTAATTCTGTCAATCATCAACAGTCACTGAGAGCTTGTGGTTGGCAAATGTTGCAGTAAGTACTCTAGACATGTGGGCAGCTGTCTTGAGCAATCTCAGATTAGATGGACCTATCAGAGTCTGCCATAGGACCTGCCACTAGAAGAATCGAAAGCACATAATAAATTTCTTCAGTGATACATGTGATCACCATGTTAACAGGGTGAAATTTGGATGAAGAGAAATCACGGAGTCCTCAGTTCTCCCGTGAATATAGCCTGACTCTAGCTATTGGCTCCCGTTCCTTGATCTTTCTGCTATAGGCATATCCTGATTTTTGAATATGCTTATCAGGGATAATGCTGCTTCCTTCATAGCTCAGTTGATAAAGAGTCTGCCTGCAATGCAGGAGACCTGGGTTCGATTCCTGGGTTGGAAAGATCTTCTGGAGTAGGAAATGGCAGCCCACTCCAGAATTCTTGCCTGAAGAATCTCATGGACAGAAGAGCCTGGCAGGCTACACTCTATGGGGTCGCAACACGACTGAGCAAGTAAGCACAACAACAACAATGGGTGATAAAGACAGAGATGTTAGAGATCAGTATTTGTTGTTAAGTTGTTCAGTCATGTCCAACTCTTTGCGACCCCTTGGACTACAGCACGCCAGGCCTTCCTGTCCTTCACCATCTCCCAGAGTCTGCTCAAACTCATGTCTATATTGAGTCAGTGATTCCATCCAACCATCTCATCCTCTGTCATCCCCTTCTCCTCCTGCCTTCAATCTTTCCCATCATCAGGGCCTTTTCTAATGAGTCAGCTCTTGGCATCAGGTGGCCAAAGTATTAGAGTTTCAGTATCAGCATCAGTTCTTCCAAAGACTATTTAGGATTGATTTCCTTTAGTATTGACTAGTTTGATCTCCTTGCTGTCCAAGGGACTCTCAAGAGTCTTCTCCAACACCACAGTTCAAAAGCATCAGTTCTTCAGCACTTAGCCTTCTTTATGGTCCAACTCTCACATCCATACATGACCACTGGAAAAACCATAGCTTGACGATATGGACATTTGTCGGCAAAGTAATATCTCTGCTTTCTAATATGCTGTCTAGGTTTGAAATAGCTTTCCTTCTAAAGTGAAGTCGTTCAGTCATGTCCAACTCTTTGCACCCCATGGACTGTAGCCTATCAGGGTCCTCTGTCCATGGGATTCTCCAGGCAAGAATACTAGAGTGGGTTGCCATTTCCTTCTCCAGGGGTTCTTCCCAACCCAGGGATCTAACCTGGGTCTCCTGCATTGTAGGCGGGCGCTTTATCGTCTGAGCCACCAGGGAAGCCCAGGTTTGAAATAGCTTTCCTTCTAAAGGAGCAGGTATCTCTTAGTTTCATGTTTATAGTCACAATCTGCAGTGATTTTGGAACCCAAGAAAATAAAGTCTGTCATTGTTTCCATTGTTTCCCCATCTATTTGCCATGAAGTGATGGGCTGGATGCCATGATCTTAGTTTTTTGAATGTTGAGTTTTAAGCCAGCTTTTTCACTCTCCTCTTTCACCTTCATCAAGAGGCTCTTTAGTTCTTCCTCACTTTCTGCCATAAGGGTGGTGTCATCTGCATATCTGAGGTTATTGATATTTCTCCCAGCAATCTTGATTCCAGCTTGTGCTTCATCCATAGTACTTAGCGTATAAGTGATACAAGTAGTAGGACTCATAGGACCTTTGAGTCAAGATCATTTTGAGATCATTGAGTCTAAGCCCTTTGTTTTTCTGCCTAAGAACCTGAAGCTCAGAGAAGCTCAGATATAATAGCTAGTTAAGGATTGAGACTGTATTCAAATTTCTTTTCAATATTTGCTGATTTTTTTTAATTGCCTGATGGTCCCCATTTAGGAAGGATCTCTCTCTTTTTCTCTGGTTGTTCTTACTTGCCAGTAAGCTTAATGCTTTCTCCTGTGACAGATCAACCATGTACAAAAAGATATGGAAATCAGTTTGCATACCTATAAGTCCCACTTGATGTGATTAGAGCCTCTAGGTCTTGATGAAACTTAAAAGCAAGGTGCTTTTCTTCATTTTCCCCCTTGTAGGCTTCCATCATATTCTAGCAAGACTACTAACTAACTCAGTTCAATATATTATTAGAGCAATCAGTCCTAGAGGTACTTGCCTTTCATAGCTAAAGTGATTTATAAAAACAGATTTGTTCAAATCAACTCTCCCATTAAGACCTTTCAGAAGTGCAATATTCTCTAGGTTTTTTTTGTTTTGTTTTGTTTTAGGATCAACTAAACAATTAGAATCATAAGATAATCATGCACCTTACCTGGCACCTCTTGACTCAGAAGGACAGAGATCGTGAACGACAACTTGCTTGCTTACTGACAGCAGCAGTCCAGTAGCTCAGTTCTGAACAGCCTTGTATGTCCCATAGCAAGTCCATAGGCACTGGTTTGCCAGGTCCAATCACAAGGACACCCAAAGCTATGACAGTGAGTTTTTTTTATAGTTCATTTATAATTTTTCCTAGTCCATATATGATTTACCAATGAGAAGTCATTTTTACTATCAGTAATGTCACCTTGAGATATAGTTGACATTCTGCTTTTATCAAGTTACCAAGAATCCAACTAAAGTTAGCCAAAAATCAGATTCTTATGGAGAAAAGGTTTTTTTGGTTTGTTTTTGCTTGTTTGTTTTCTTTCAGCACACATGACTTCCCTTTTCTCTTAGGATAAAGTACATATTATTTGAATGACTCACAAGAATCATTTTCAGGTGGCCACTAGATTCCTCTCTAGTCTCATCTTGACCCCTGCTACCCGCCTTTAACCCTATAATTCAGTCAAGTCAGACTCTTTCAGTTCCTTTAAAGGACCTATTACTACTTGGCTCTCAAACCTCACACATGCTATTTTATCACCCATTTATTTATTTAAAAATTTTTAGTGCCTTCAGTGAGCCAAGCAGTGGGCAAATCCCCTGAGGATACAACAAGGAAAAGGCATTCTTGTAGAATCTCCAGCCCCTGCCTGAAAACCCTTCCCCATTCCCACCACTGCTTAATGTTCATGTCCCAAACTGAATGTTACGTCTTCGAGGATTTCCTCTCTGCTCCCCACAAACAGGTTAGGTGTCCTACTCTATACTTCTTCTGTTATAATACTGATCACCCTGTATTGTCATTGCCTGGTTTCTTGTCTACACCCCCATGAGACTGTGAGCTCCATGATGGGAAAGGAATACGTCTAACTTGCTCACAGTTATATCTTCAATGCTTAGGTCACTGCCAGGTACCCTGAGGATTCTCAATAAATACTTGATAGACAGATAGTTCTAGGAATTCCAAGAAGTTTAGAACTACAATATCCTTAAAACCACAGATAATTTGTTTCTAAAGTGAAAATTTCAGGCCCTGTTATAGGTAATAAAGAAGATATTTGGAAGTATATATCCACCAGAATCTATGATATAAATGGAATTGTTTATTTTTTAATTATACTAATAAATAAAAGAGCAAAGCAATAATATACAACTGGAGTGAATGAATTTTAAAATATTGATAACCAAGAATCAAATCACTTGAATAAAAACAAACGGTTATAACTGGGATATTCCCAGTTACCTGAAACCTAAAGCCAATGCTGACATTAATGAATAAATAAAGGGAGTAGGGAGAAGAGTCAGTAAGGACTCAGAAACGAATCTAGGATTCTTATTCTCACTTAATGTAGCTTTTGAAGTTTGGCCTGGAACTAAAGCAAAGAAATCAGTTCCCATTAAGATATCATATACAGATGCATCTGTGAGGCTAAATATCCTTTCCTGGAACCATTTTTCCTGGGATTTATCACATGAGTGCCAATATAAAGCAGTGCTAAGTCACACAGTAGAATATACCTCCAACCAGTGTTTCAAAAGGTGCAAAAAAATGCTCTTAAATATGACACTTTTTAGTATCAGCCATCTATAAAATCAAAGAACATGACATTGAGCCATCTCAGAAGCCATGTCTTTGATTGACTGAGATAATGTGGTCTAAGACATTATTTTCTCATGGTCTGAGAGCACAGGGATAGAATTTGGAATAGTGTAGGTAAATGGATAATTAACATACCCATTTAGGCTTTTTCTCTCAAATATCAAATATCTTAAATGAGCTTTGGAAAGGTTCTGGATCACATTCAATTTGCAATCAAATTCCCTTAATAAGATTTTACAGTGCAGAAATTCTTTCTTGCTGATTAAAATGAGAGTCATAATTTTGAGTCAGGTACTGACCAAACTTCTTATATAAGGAGAGAGAGCACGCTGGAACCGAGTCATGAACAGCCTGGGTGCTTACAAGTAGCATGCGAGTGTATTTGAAGGAGCAAGGGATCTTTTCAAGCTCAGATGCATAGTAGTTACATCTAGAGGCAGTCCAGTTTTCAAGTTTTACAGCAAAGGTTCATACTGGTCCCCTGTGGGTGCTTTCTGTTTGATTTACACAGTAGTTCATGGGGAAAAAACTTAATTGCCACCATTTATAAACCAGAAGCTTTCATAAAATATTCTGAATTTCTGGCTTCTCATGAAAAATAGAAAGAGATGTCACACTGAGTTGTCATTTTAGTGCAACAAGAGTAGCAGTGGTTATATCAGACCACCTTTTCAGAGTGAGTATTTACCCTCCAGGTCATTGAAGTGCCCACCAAACTTGCTCTATTTAATTTTCATTAGGTTCTTACAGGAACCAAGGTTTTAACTTGCTCAACACCGTGACAAGGTAACTTTAGCTTGAAAAATTCTCTGTGTGTTTATTTGTAAGGCTGAGAGAGGAAGGAAAGATTTACCTTCAAACATTTACCTAATAAGGTATATAGATATCAAACATTTACCTAATAAGTAATAAGCACTGCACATGTTATACACGAAAAGGAGTACCTTATGGTGAGTCCTTTGCTTAGGGCCATGGTAGTGGCAGCTTTGAACCCACCTGCTTATGGAGAGCTAAGAGAAGCTAAGGAACTGGAGGCACTATACTTCTCTTTTCTGAACATTCTTAAAATTTAATTTCAAAATGTTCATCTTACTATCAACTCCAGGGATCTGTGAAGAGAAAAAATTCTGCTAACAATGGGGATTCCTTTCAAGTGTGTTTATCTTGGGATATGTGGGGAGGCAGGCACTGACTGATTTGCCCCCACTCAAAATGTCTCCCCACATGTACCAAGGTATTCTTATTCAGGGTCTTCTCTGGTAACTCAGATGGTAAAGAATCTGCCTGCAATGCAGGAGGCCCAGGTTCAATTCCTGGATGAGAAAGATCCCCTGGTGAAGGAAATGGCCACTCATTCAAGTATTCTTGCCTGGGAAATCCTATGGACAGGGGAGCCTGGTGAGCTCCAGTCCACAGGTTTGCAAAGAGTTGGACACAGCTGAGTGACTAACACTTTCACTTATAGAACCCTTATTCTTTGAGGTATAGTCCTTGGTACACAGTCTAGAGAAGGTTAGACCTCTGGTGAGCTGGAAATAGAGCAATGTCTTAAGGAGTTTGATTGTAGTACAATCTCATGGGTAAGTGGAACAGGTTCAAAAGTCGGAGTGAGACCAGTTTGTGAATTGTGCTAGATGCTAGGAAGTTTTTAGGTTTATAATTTAGATATTTCTTACTATCGTAGATGGTTTAAAGATTGAAGGGGCTAAAACTGTGAGACCAGTTGTCTCAATAGGCTTCAGAGACATCTTCTTAACAATTTTGCAGAAGATGTTGGCTGTCAGTTCTTCCCTCTGAGATAGCTGAATGAGTTAAGTGATTGCATAGGCTTAACATCAGCATTTAAATAAATATCTGTGTATATGAATATTGACAGCAGTTATTGAAATGTACAGGTTAATAGTAATCCACTTACAGGCACTAATATTCAAGTTCAGATTTTTAATATTTTGCCATTTTAATAGCAGCCTCCAAATTCTGTGTGGTTTGCACATATGTCTAATTTAATTTTGGCAAGAATTTTGTGAGCTAGGAATTATTTATCTTCATGTTACAGGTGAGAAAACTGAGTTCAGACTCTCTCCCAAGATATATGACCTGTTTGCACTGAAAAACAACACACAAGTTCAGATTGTTCCTTTCAAATATCAACGTTTTAAGACTTTTAAAATCTAGGTTGATTTTTATACCTGGTAATAAAGTTGTGTTAGGGGATATACAGGGTTACTACATTTCAAAATGAGGATGTTTATATTAGTAATTAAAACTTTATTTGCAAAACAATCATGGTTTTATTTCAGTGACAGAGCACACAGCAAATAGTATTGATTATAGACTAATACATAAAGTGTCAGTACCCAGATATAAAGCATCTCCTTGGCATATTGTGGAAACTGGCCATGAATCACTTCCCATGAATATCAAAGATTAAGTACACATTTACGCATAAAAGTACATGCTCACTTGGCAGTTTTCAAATACAATTAGCAATGATTCTCCTGTTGAATTTGGAACGTATGATATGTTAGCACTCACTTGAAAAAATCCACTACTAATTTTCCTATATTGCTTTTTGAAATATGTATCAAAGCATAACATATAAATTATATATGCACATATAAATTATTTAAAAAATGTATGTGTGTGTATATATTGTATCTGACTTTGAAGTGAGGGATTGATGTGTGAATTATTTTAATTCTACCATCTCTACCATTATGAATACCTATACACCCTTTCCCTTTCCTATACCCCACTCCTTTCTATGTCTGAGCACAGAGGAAATGAATGGAATGCATCCCTTGGAAATTCTGTGTTCATGTTTTATAGAAGAAATAATAGGAAGAAAAGAAAGTCTGGGTTTTACATCATTTCTTATATAAAACCAATATTTTACAGTAGAAATTACATCAATATAATAAAAGAAACATCTTTTCAAGGAAAATATATGAATACTAATGCATTCTGTTTGATAGAAATTTAAATAAAATTAAATGCATTAAAAACAGTCATTTAGAATATCTAAAAGACTTTAAAAGTATATCATTTTTTCTCTCCTGAGCTATGTATCTTACATAATTCTCTATATTATTTCTGAAATGTGGTACCTCTTATAGTTGAAGAACATAAGCTTAATGAGAGTAAAGATTTTTTCTGTATTATTAACCCTGTTTCCTTAGTACCTAAGTTAATGCTTGCCAGTATGAGACTGTAAGTATTTATTGAACAAATGTGAATCTAAGTTAAAGACAGTTATCAGTTGTACAAATAATGAGTGTCATTGCTTATGCATGAACTTAGCCAGGTGTAGAAGGCATTCCTTCTTTCAATTCTCACCTTCATTGAATTATTTGCAGTAGCAGCATTACTTGCAGCTACATATTACATGTTTTATAGAAGAAATATCTCTAGCTGAATCTATAGCTAAATATCACAGTGAATCCAAACTGATTGGATTTTAACTGTGACTTAATATATCTTCAGAATCATTGCACTGTGATATGGAACTGAAACAAAGTACTGCCTTAGATGCAGAAGACTGCGTGTCACATCAACTGATATATGGATATATGACTAAGACAGAATAAATGCATAATCTTTCATAAGAGATTATTATATTTTCAATCGGGATATTCTCGCAACTGAGTCATGGATTATAAAGGACTAAGAGGTTTCCAGCTGAGGTGTAAGAGGATCTACTAACTATCCTGGGATACTTCATTCAATTAAATAAATAGAAAATAACAAAACTAAGATATTAATGGACAGAAAATACAAATGAACAGCTGATGTCAAAATTAATAAAGGAGTTAAAATTACAAAAAAAAGAATAATGAAAAGTAGTTCATCAAATGACATTGTTCAGAAAGGCAGTGACCAAAGTAATCAGAAAAATTCTAGCCTTTGAATACACATGGTATTAGACGCCAACATCATTAGGATATTGAAAAAGAAAGGGTTATGTATGGTATGAGTAGGTGTATACAATTGTGAATTGATACAAAATGTGGAATATTAATGTGGAATTAATTTGGTCTAAAAACTTACAAAATGTATAACACATTTAAAATTGGTGATGTCTTGGAATCAATAAAATACAAACACACATACACACATATATACATACACATTTTGGAGAATGTCTTGGACCAAATGATGTACTCAGCAAAACAGGCAAAGGAACCAGAGATGAAATTGCCAATATCCATTGGATCATAGAAAAATTAAAAGAATTCCAGAAAAACATCTATGTCTGCTTTATTGACTATGCCAAAGCCTTTGATTGTGTGGATCACAGCAAACTATGGAAAATTCTTCAGGAGATGAGAATAACAGACCACCTGACCTGCCTCCTGAGAAATTTGTATGCTGGTCAAGAAGCAACAGTTAGAACTTGACATGGAGCAATAGACTGGCTCCAAATTGGGAAAGGGGTGTGTCAAGGCTGTATATTGTCACCCTGCTTATTTAACTTATATGCAGAGTACATCATGCAAAATTCCGGGCTGGATGAAACACAAGCTGGAATCAAGATTGCTGGGAGAAATATCAGTAACCTCAGATATGCAGATGATGCCACCCTTATGGCAGAAAGTGAAGAGAAACTGAAGAGCCTCTTGATGAAAGTGAAAGATGAGAGTGAAAAAGTTGCCTTAAAACTCAACATTCAAAAAACTAAGAGCAGGGCATCTGGTCCCATCACTTCATGGCAAATAGATGGGGAACCAATGGAAATAGTGACAGACTTTATTTTCCTAGGCTCCACAGTCACTGCAGATGGTGACTGCAGCCATGAAATTAAAAGACGCTTGCTCCTTGGGAAAACAACTATGACCAACTTAGACAGCATATTAAAAAACAGAGATATTACTCTGCTGACAAAGGTCCATCCAGTCAGAACTATGGTTTTTCCAGTAGTCGTGTATGGATGTGAGACTTGAACTATAAAGAAAGCTGAGCACCAAAGAATGGATGCTTTTGAACTACGGTGTTGGAGAAGACTTTTGAGAGTCCCTTGGACTGCGAGTAGATCAAACTAGTCAATCTTATAGGAAATCAGTCCTGAATATTTATTGGAAGGACTGATGCTGAAGCTGAAACTCCAATGCTATGGCCACCTGATGCGAAGAGCTGGCTCATTGGAAATGACCCTGATCCTGGGAAACGATTAAGGCAGGAGGAGAAGGGACGACAGAGGATGAGATGGTTGGATGGCATCACCAACTCGATGGACATGAGTTAGAGCAAGCTCTGGGAGTTGGTGATGGACAGGGAAGCCTGGCATGCTGCAGTCCATGGGGATGCAAGGAGTCAGACATGACTCCGTTACTAAACTGACTGATTGACTGAACTGAGCAGAAAAGGGATGAAGTTAAGTCAATTGATGTTTGAATGTCACCAGAAAAATGATAGAGTTTCTTAGACAATACTGGCTGTCAGAATTGGTTGGCACTGATTGAAATCTATGACCATCAGAGCATCTCTCCAATGTGAGAGAAAATGTATCACCTCCATCTCCTCTAAACCTTAACTTTAAAGGCACTGGTACTCAATATAGCAACATAAAGTACTTTCCTTTATTTGGATTTCCCTGGTAGCTCGTATGGTAAAGAATCTGCCTCCAATGCAGTAGACCCAGGTCTACTGCAAAACATTTAATTTTGAGGAAGTTCAGTGTATCGATATTTTTTCTTTTATGGATTGTGCTTTTGGAGTCAAATCTAACAATTCTTTACCTAGATATATCCTGGAAATTCTCTCCTATTTTCAAAGTAATAAGTTTTTTTCTAACTCTTAAGTTCTCCGTGTGAGTGTACAAGATCGTAAGAAGAAAGAAAAAAGAGGGTATGTACCTCCAAAAGCATATTGTTCTGGGTGAAAAACCAGCTCACTTCTACTGAGTTTTTAAGCATGAATCACCTTTATATACCTTTCATTGAAGACCACAAAGACATGTACTTTAAATGTTATTGTTTTTATGATCATTTTTTCACCACTAATGCAAAGATAACAGAAATAACAATCAAAAAACATACAACACAATGCAAATTATATCCCTTCACTCACATAGACATCCTAGATGGGCATGATGAATGAGGTCATTGTTCTTGTGACAGCAAATCTGAGTACTGTGAAAGGAGAGGCTTAATTAAGGCTACAGCAACTATAACTATTTAAAGAAGGAGGTTCATATCTTGTGGTACTCACATTCTATATTTGATCATGTGGATGCAAATAAATGCCTCATAGCCTAATGGAATTTCTGACATATGGAATTCTCATGACTCGAAGGGGTGATTCAGAGTGTAACTATTATGATGATATTTAATATGCGTTTTAGCCAATAGACACACTCTTCAATAGTATTACAGTAAACATCTCTCAGGGTGCCTGTTTAGTCGATGCTTCCTCTCACAGCCTCACCCATGTGCTTTCAGAGAACCTGTACATACAGTGCAGATGCATGAGCAACTGGTCATGTAACGCTGTGACCCTGGTCATCTCTACCCGACCAATGCGTAGAGACCTTGGACAAAATAAGATTTCTATCCCAGAAACTGGAAACTGGGAATGTTGTGGCCCAATGCAGTTTCTGTTTGATGTCAATCAGAATGATCTTATGAAGACAGAGATGAGCTGGCTACAGTAATTCAAAGAATAGAAAGCCTGTATTCAGAGAGAGACAAAGAAGGATGATCACATATGCAGAAAGGAATAGACCGTAAGTCCTGAAAAGAGGAAAGAAAGCTTTGGCCTTGTATGTTTCAATAAACTACTTACTTTGATTAAATAACTACGAATTCTTCCAATTTTCTTAATTACCCTAAGATACATTGGTAAGTTAAATATTATTTTACAATTTAAGTATATCATAATTAAAATTTCCCCTATACATTTTTCTAATAAACTCTGAAAGACATTGGATATTTGCATGTGCCAGTAATATATTTTGAGTTATATATGCTTATAATAAAGATTGTACTGATGGAAGCTAGGTGCCCAACTCCTGGGAAATAATAACCCTCATGTGGAATTTTGTGATATTTGAGTGAGATGATGTACAGTCCCTGCTAGAGAAGTTTAGTAGTGCTTTTGAGCAGGAACTGATGAAGGACTTTAAAAACATGAGGTGGAAGAATGACTAAAGAAATTCTTTGCCTCAAAAAATAAAATATTAGCATCAATTCAGTTCAGTTGCTCAGTTGTGTCCAACTTCTTGCAACCCCATGGACTGCAGCATGCCAGGCTTCGCTGTCCATCAGCAACTCATCACTTGCTCTAACTCATGTCCATCGAGTCAGTGATGCCATCCAACCATCTCATCCTCTGTCATCCCCTTCTTCTCCTGCCTTCATCCTTTCCCAGGATCAGGGTCTTTTCCAATGAGCCAGCTCTTCACATCAGGTGGCCAAAATATTGGAGTTTCAGCTTCAGCATCAGTCCTTCCAATAAATATTCAGGACTGATTTCCTTTAGGATTGACTGGTTTGATCTCCTCGCAGTACAAGGGACTCTGAAGAGTCTTCTACAACAGCACAATTCAAAAGCATCCATTCTTTGGCACTCAGCTTTCTTTAAAGTTCAAGTCTCACATCCATACATGACTACTGGAAAAACCGTAGCTCTGACTAGATGGACATTTGTCAGCAAAGTAATGTCTCTGTTTTTTAATATGCTGTCTAGGTTGGTCATAGCTTTTTTTTTCCAAGGAGCAAGCATCTTTTAAATTCATGGCTGCGGTCACCATCTGCAGTGACTTTGGAGCCTAGGAAAATAAAGTCTGTCACTGTTACCATTGGTTCCCCATCTATTTGCCATGAAGTGATGGGACCAGATGCCCTGATCTTAGTTTTTAGAATGTTGAGTTTGAAGGCAACTTTTTCACTCTCATCTTTCACTTTCATCAAGAGGCTCTTCAGTTCCTCTTCATTTTCTGCCATAAGGGTGGTGTCATCTGCATATCTGAGGTTACTGATATTTCTCCCAGCAATCTTGATTCCAGCTTGTGTTTCATCCAGCCTGGAATGTTGCATGATGTACTCTGCATATAAGTTAAATAAGCAGGGTGACAATATACAGCCTTGACATACCCCTTTCCCAATTTGGAACCAGTCTGTTGTTCCATGTCAAGTTCTAACTGTTGCTTCTTGACCAGCATACAAATTTCTCAGGACGCAGGTCAGGTGGTCTGTTATTCCCATCTCCTGAAGAATCTTCCATAGTTTGCTGTGATCCACACAGTCAAAGGCTTTGGCATAGTCAATAAAGCAGACATAGATGTTTTTTTAGAATTCTTTTTCTATGATCCAATGGATGTTGGCAATTTCATCTCTGGTTCCTCTGCCTTTTCTAAATCCAGCTTGAACATCTGGAAGTTCACGGTTCACATACTACTGAAGCCTGGCTTGGAGAATTTTGAGCATTACTTTGCTAGCATCTGCTGCTAAGCTAAGTCGCTTCAGTCGTGTCTGACCCTGTGTGACTCCATAGATGGCAGCCCACCAGGCTCCTCATCCCTGGGATTCTCCAGGCAAGAACACTGGAGTGGGCATGCCATTTCCTTCTCCAATGCATGAAAGTGAAAAGTGAAAGTGAAGTCGCTCAGTCGTGTCTGACTCTTAGCGACCCTGTGGACTGCAGCCCACCAGGCTCCTCCGTCCATGGGATTTTCCAGGCAAGAGTACTGGAGTGGGGTTCCATTGCCTTCTCTGTGCTAGCATCTGAGATGAGTGCACTTGTGTGGTAGTTTGAACATTCTTTGGCATTGCCCTTATGGGAGTTATGATTAGTGACTACCTTAGTGAAAAGGGGGAAGACTATTGGGATTTTTCCAGAAGCCAGAGCAAAGGCTATTGCTAGACATATGAAGAGATTTGTGTACAGCATTTAAGAAAAAATATTCAAATTCTTAAATCTGTTGAATGATATAATAAGCTGCCTCATCAGGTAGTGAGTTCCTTGTAATTTTTGCTATTGTTTAAATAGTGGTGATCAAGTCAGAGTCACTGTTTTGGGTATGAAATTGGTTAGAAAAGTTCTATTTTCC
>NW_011494638.1:1681982-1683399 GCF_000754665.1 Bison bison bison | reverse complement strand
CTATTTTCCATTTCACAAAAACTGATTTCACTATTTGAACATCTTAAAGATCTGTACAAAAAAACAAAAAGCTATAATGCTTATGAGCTGCTCTTTTAAGATGCTATTCTTTGTTCTAGGGTTTCAGCACCAAAATGAATGAATGAATGAATGTATAAATGAATAATAAATAAGCTGAGATTTCCACATGCATACACATAGGCGTGATTCACATATCAAATGATAATGAATTATTTTGCATTTGTTATAAATAACCCACCTAGTTAAACAAATTAGGTATCGGTTGACTAATATTTAGAAATTAAGTAGAGTTTATTGAAAGTAAATAAACAGGAGAAAAAAATGCCTAAAACTAAAGCTTGATTTCAAACATCTTAACTGATCAATAATTTTCTTTTTTTATTTAAGGTGACTGAGTTTGTTATGTTCAGGATAGTGAGCAATTGATGTTGAAGATAAAACTTGATATAATGGAGGAATACTGAATTTACAGTTTTTCCAATAAAGCTCATAAATAATTATTTCAGTGTTTTTTCCATTAATAAAGTATAAAATCTGGCCTAATATCTTAAAATATTTATTAAAAATTTAGCTATAGTTTGACTTAAGTATTAATAGTATGCATTAAATATAGAATTGTTTTTTGCAGAATATTTTAATAATATTACAATTTTGTTTACATAATTTTGGGGGGTTCTCTTCCTGTAAAGATCAGCCTAAACACCTACAAATGTGTTTAATTTCTATATTTCAGTCCAATCATAAATTTTCAGCTTTGGTATATTCAGAAGTGAAATGTGATTTGCTAATATAGAAGATAGTGTTTGTAATTTACAAAATGGGTTTTATAACCTGTTAACCAAGAAAGCTGAGTGCCAAAGAATTGATGCTTTTGAACTGTGGTGTTGGAGAAGACTCTTGAGAGTCCCTTGGACTGCAAGGAGATCCAACCAGTCCATTCTGAAGGAGATCAGTCCTGGGTGTTCTTTGGAAGGACTGATGCTAAAGCTGAAACTCCAATACTTGGCCACCTCATGCGAGAGTTGACTCATTGGAAAGACTCTGCTGCTGGGAGGGATGGGGGCAGGAGGAGAAGGGGACGACAGAGGATGAGATGGCTGGATGGCATCACTGACTCGATGGACGTGAGTCTGAGTGAAGTCCGGGAGTTGGTGATGGACAGGGAAGCCTGGCGTGCTGCAATTCATGGGCTCACAAAGAGTTGGACACGACTGAGTGACTGATCTGTTCTGATTTGATTGTTTCTTGGCTGCTCCTCCTTTGGCTCCTGTGTGCCTTCACTACTCTGAAAGGTTTGATATGCTCTTTGGAACTCACGGAAGGCCTACGGGAGAAGATTTTTGTACCTAGGAAAGTCCCACGGAGTTCTGTGGAGTTTTAAGCCCACATGCTTTCC
>NW_011494638.1:1630482-1681882 GCF_000754665.1 Bison bison bison | reverse complement strand
GGCCACCTCATGCGAAGAGTTGACTCATTGGAAAAGACCCTGATGCTGGGAGGGATTGGGGGTAGGAGGAGAAGGGGACGACAGAGTATGATATGGCTGGATGGCATCACCAACTCGATGGAGGTGAGTTTGAGTGAACTCAGGGAGTTTGTGATGGACAGGGAGGCCTGGCATGCTGCAATTCATGGGGTTACAAAGAGTCAGACACGACTGAGTGACTGAACTGAACTGAACTGAAACAAGAAAATCAGTTCTATCTCTCCAGTTCATGCCACCCACTAGATATGCTACATAGATTGTTCAGCTACTTTCAGAGAATATACCCCTTTTGAAAAGAGCTCTGTTTTTTTTACTTAGGAGAGAGTTAGGGAGAGCAGGCAGGTTGGAACTTCTTGAGACTAAATCCATCAATTGAGTGACAGTGCCTACATATTCTTCCCTTCAAACATATCGTATGAACTGCATATTACACAATCCAGGCAGTCTCAGAAAATCTATACTCATTTCTCGATTCCAAATGTGAAGGTCCCCCTTAAACCTAGAGGACTCCTGGAAGGATTTACAGGGGAAATATAACGAGACTGGTTTTCTAACACGTGTTGGACACATAGCACACATAAACCTTCGGGTAGTCCTCTGCAGATTTATACGAGGTGGTACAGGAGAATTCTCCCAGCCATTGAGTGTGACTCTCCTGCTTCTGAGTTATGTCAGGTACATAGGAATCACTCCCAGACACTCTCCCAGGACTACAGCCTTTGGCTTTAAATCCTCAATTTGACACTTTTCTGCATGGTTATTAGAGCTTTAAAGAAATGTATCTGGACTCTCAGCCAGCTTAGAGAAAGCAATTTTCCTTTGGACTATCACCTCCATAAGATGGTACTGGTGGGGTGTGTTAGTAACCTATTCTTCCCCTTTCATGAACATTATTTTCTGAATATGTGAGACAGTTTAGAAATAAAGGGGAAACGAGTATCAATAATTTATTTGTAAAATAATTCCAAGTGGTTTTATTTAGTGTTTGGTTTTTTTGTTTGTTTGTTTGTTTGTTTGACTTGGGGCTAATATTTTCTTTTGATTTTTTTTTTCTTTCCTTTCCTCTTATCTCTTGGTTCATTCTTAGTCTCTTTAAAGTTGTCCTTATCTTTGGCCTGTTTGTTAATCTTGCTCCTGGGGTGAGCTCATCCTTTCTGGTGACTTCCAAGCACAGTGACTATATTCTGACAATGTCCCCATCTGCATCTCCAGACCAGACCAAGTTCCTGCTTCTGAGATAGTAGAGACATCCTTGACCTGACCTCCCACTGGCACCTCAAAGTAAAAATCAAATTTACTCCCTACCCTATCCCTTGCTTTCCAAGTCTTTGCAAACAGTGCTGATCTGTTATTTTCCTTTATGTTCTGCATACACTTGCCAAATTTTGTCAGTTCTACCTCTTTTATAAATCCCAAATGCATCCAATATTCTCCATTCCAAACAGAATATTATCATTGTTAAAAGTACTTGCTTTGAACTAACACTTGCCTGGATTTTCGTTTTGTACTACTTGCAGAAACACAGACTTATGAGCCTCAGCTTTGTTTTGTTTTTCATCTGAAATCCAAAATAACAATACCTATCCAACGGTGTTGTCATAAGTAATAAATTAGATAATGCAGTTTACATGCTCAGCACAGAGTCTGGCATATAATTAATGCTCAGTAAACGTCTTTATCTTTCCACATGATAGATACTGGGTTATCTGTTCTAGGCTAACTGCTGCAAAGCTTTCTATACCCTTCTTGCTTCAGGTCTTACCCATTTTAATATGTTCATCTTCCACATTGCAGTGGTGGTGTATTCTTGAAGATATAAGTTGAATCAAGTCATTTCTCCTCTTAAGCCCCTTGATTTACTTCATAGAATTTTTAAAATAACAGTCAAAATTCTTCTTGAAGAGAAGGAAAACAGTCCTCTCTTACTTTGCAAATGAGACTGCACATTAGTACAGCCCCATGGAGAACTATTTGGCACAATTTGCCAACATGTTAATGCAAATGCCCCTTGATTCCAGAATTCTGTCTTCTTGGAATTTAGCATAGATAAATATATTAGAAATTACTTAGGTACAAGTTTATTCTTTACAGCATTATTTATAAGAGTAGAAGGTTAGAAACAAGCTAATTGTTAATCAGCAGGTGAATGGTCAAATAAATCGTGGTGTAGCTATAAATTGGAATACTATATGCAGTGTTTACAACTGATAAGATGTGGCCAAATCTCCAAATTATGTTATGTCAAAAAGCAAGGTTCAAAACTATGCATAATACACCTTATTCTTTAATTTTATTGGCACAGAGTGTTAGGAATATATATTGATACCAATACAATATTGTATATGTATTCAGTATCTATGGAAAGACACACAAGAAACCATTCATAAAATTTTCTTTCCAGAAAGAGAAATGAGTAGTTTCTCCAGTAGAGAAACGAGTAGAAATGAGTAGTAGGGAAAAAGACAGAAGGAAAACTTTTCATTGTATATCCTCGAACACATTTTGTTCTGTGTACATGTATTCAAAAAAATGAATGATTAAAACTAGAAACATGCATCCTTCATGATAGGTTCCTTCCAACTTCTTCAAAAGCTGCCTAAGCTCCCCACGTGCTCTCTTTCTCATGCAGTTTCCTTTCTGGGAACATCTTCCCCTCTCGTCCCTCCATTGTGCCTAATTATGCCAATTAAGTTTTGATTTCTCCACCTCATTTCCCAAAACCTTTTCTGGGCTGTTAAGATTGACTTAAATGTTTTTCCTACATACCTCAAAGCACTCAGCAGTTACTTCTAACACTTGGAAAATTCTGTAAGACTGTTGGCTATCCGAGTACATGTTAAAAAGGTGTGTTTTGAGCCCAGCGCTAGATCTGTTGGTTCAGAATCTAGACTTGTGGACCCCTGGAATTTTCATTTTTCATAAGTGCCTTCTTTGTTTTTCAGGGCAGTAAGTTTTCTATTGTACTTAACCTGCTCTCTAGTCTGTCTCCTTCCACTAGGTTGTCAGCAGGACTTGTATCTTCATGATTTTGTGCACCTAGCAGAGAGGTTTGAAAACAGGGGTGTTCAGTAAATATTGAAAGAATGCCATCCTCCTGAATAGGTCTTTGTCTAGACCAGCAAATATCATTCTTATAATACCAAATATAGATACGGATGGTAAACTTATCTTAAGTATACAATCTCAGACACAGAACCTGGAGTCAAAACCAGGCCTATTTCCTTTGTCAATCTTTTGGGCTGTGTAGTTGAGCTGGGAATAATTTTTTTAAGTTAAATTTTAAATTCTAGTTATTTTAATTTTAGTAAAGAATGCATAAGAAATACATAATATACAGCATGTCTACCAGGTAATTTGCAAGATATCTTTAGACAATTCTAGATATGAGAGCATAGTATACAGCTAAGAAATTTAGATAAACATTTTCACAAATTTAATTTTTTAATGTAAAAATTTAAATTATGAAGAAGTTGACATTTCAGGTTTATTTTCATAATAATATATAACTACTCCCCATATGAATTTTACTCCCCCCAAAATAATTATTGTATTAGACAATCGTAGCCATGCCACAATGATAGCCATTAGACACCTGGTTTATTAAACTCTATTGCAGATAAAGGTGCCAGAAATAAATTAATGACTGTTATAACAGCTGGGCTTTCTTGCTTACAAGAAAAATACCTTGACATATTTTTTGACTCTGTGATTGGTCTACATATCAAGGATATAAATTAATCTTCAGAAGATCCTAAAGAATATCTTCCCTGGACACTTCACTTATACATCAAGTTGGCCATGTTAGCAATCTAATCACAAACCTGTAATTCAGTGGACAACAATTTCTTATTGTGAACAGCATAGCAGCTTTTACTATCATTTAGGTCAGCCCAAGATTGCTGATGCACCGTATGTTTCAGGCCAGGGATGATGGATGGCTAGCTCTGATGCCCATCCCTAAGTGATTGGAAAGATTGAAGACACACAGCTCACTTCGGCTTGCTTACTATTACATCAAGTAATCAGTGTGATAGGCAAGCCTGTGCTCTCTATGTCATGCAGCCAACTTTATGCAGGAACATTATTTCACATTAAAAAAAAAAAAACTTAAGAATTGTATCCAGATGACATTCCCATTACTAGATCAAACAGCTCCACCTCACACCTGAGTGTTAATGAATATTTTATCAATACTTTGTTATAAGAGGTAGATCTTGCTTTTCTTTATTTTAATAGCTCAAATAACATATATGTGTCACTGAAGTTATAAGTGAAAGATACCAATTTGTTTCCTTTAAACTTTACTCAGGTCAGAAAAAAAGAGGCTGTTAAGATAATTTCATATTTTTTATGCCTAATTTCCAATTTAATAAATTAGACTGCTTGTTAACTTTAAATTTTAAAGTTCTAAAGATTTGTCTTCGCTGGAATGAATCTATGTAAATAGAGTTTTCTGAAACCCCTCTTGTGTGGAAAATGTTTTTTGAAAGTGATGAAGAAAAACCAAATGTATATTTTAAATTGTCAATTTTGCACTAAGGGCATAAATCACTGAGATAAATTTAACAATATTCCCTTGCTTTTTATTGTTTCAGACACTATAATTTATAACTTCAAGCAAAACATCTCATGGATTAATTAAATGTATCTTGCTATGATTTAAGTAACTTAGAGAACACAAAGCATAGAAGACCTTAAAATTGTTCATAATTGCTCATTTACTTTCTAAGCAATGTCATGATGTAAGTTTCTTTCACTTTTAGAATGCTTGCATTGCCTGCCATCACAGACCAAGTCTAATTTCAGCTTTGTAGAGAAAAGAATGCTGAGGTCCATTTATCTCTTGGGAAGGGCTCGCAGTAGGGGTTAGGAAATCACTTCTTGCTTGATGTTTTATTTTATTATCAATTCTAATTAACATAGTTTATATATCATTACCCTCTGTCCTTTCTTACCTATTTTTATTTATATGTACCCTTTTCTATTTACATAAATGATTTGAGGAAGCTCATAATGAAGACAAGTAACATAATAAGATCCATTACAATTAATGCAGCCTAGTGATCCTTAAAGCATTGTCCAGCAGCATCAGCATCACTTGGGACTTCCCTAGAAATAAAAAGTATTGGTGGCCCCAAACAAAGCTTACTGAATCAGCAGCCTGTGTTCTAACAGTCTCACCAAATGATTCTAACTCATGCTAAAATCTGAGGCCCACTTATCTTCTAGGGTCTGTTAAAGGTAAGAATCAAAAATTGCGGGGTGTGTGTGTGTGTGTGTGTGTGTGTGTCTCAGGAAGAGAGGTGACAATTAAGAGAAAACTATTTTATAGGTTGAGAAAAGCTGCAAGAGTTAAATACACAAAGAGGTTTACGAACGTAAGCTTTGTAGTCAGAGACAGGTATTTGGATTCCTGAGTGTTCTGCTACTAATGAGCTATCTGACCTTGACCCATTTGTTCAACTCCTCCTACTCTTCGTTTCCTTACACGTAAAATAGGCAAATAGCATTGCTTTCAGAGCTAAGTAAAAACGATGTATAAGAAAAGCTTACTGCAGTGAGATATATGAGATATTATGAGATATATGAGAGTAATATACATGAGATATATGTATATTACTTTTTAATTTACTGTTTGTTGCCCTTAAAAATGATAATAAATACTATAATATACACCATTTGCAACAGCATGGGTGGACCTTGAGGGTATTATGCCAAGTGAAATAAGACAGAGAAAGACAAATACTGTTTAATATTGATTATAATCGGATTCTTAAAAGAAAGTCAGACTCAGAGTAGAAAAGTGGTTGCCAGGGCCTGGGGCATGTTGAGGGGACAGGGAGCACTTGGTAGAAGGTAAAAGCTTTCAGTTATAAGATGCTGCTAAGTCGCTTCAGTCATGTCCAACTCTGTGAAACCCCATAGACGGCAGCCCACCAGGCTCCCCCGTCCCTGGGATTCTCCAGGCAAGAACACTGGAGTGGGTTGCCATTTCCTTCTCCAATGCATAAAAGTGAAAAGTCAAAGTGAAGTCGCTCAGTCGTGTCTGACTCTTAGCAACCCCATGGACTGCAGCCAACCAGACCCCTCCATCCATGGGATTTTCCAGGCAAGAGTACTGGAGTGGGGTGCCATTGCCTTCTCCGAGTTATAAGAGGAGTAACGTCTGAATAGAGCATGGTGACTATAGTGATAACACTGCATTGTATAATTGAAATTTGCTAAGGCAGTAGAAGTCAGTAGAACTTAAATGTTCTCACTAAAAAAAATATAAAAACAAAAAGATAAATATGTGAGGTGATGGATGAGTTAATTAACCAGATGGTGGAAATCTTTTCACAGTGGATAGGAATATCAAATCACCACAATGTACACTTTAAATATCCTTCATTTTTGTCAATTATACCTCAATAAGGCTGAAATGGAAAGAAAACATAATTTACCTGAGAAGATTCATGTGATTACTTGAGCTTCCTGGTAGCTACTGTGAAACAGTGAACACAACAGGATATATAGCTTTTGACTGGAATGGTGGAGCTTTGAAAAAAATACCAGTGCTTCGACCTTCCTGTCAGAAATGCTGATTAATAATTGGTCTATAGTGGAACTCTGGCATCTCTGTTTTTTTTAGATATCCTCAGGTAAACCTAAAATGCAGACAGGATTGAGAACTACCGTATTAAAGCAGCACTTTTTCAAGAATGATTGTGCATTCAAATCACCCAAGGAACTTGTTAAAATGCATAGTTCTTACTTTTGTGGGTTAAGGGCCAAGATAGTCTAAGAATTCAGCAGGTACTCTGATTAATAAGGAATTTAGGTATTGGGAAATATGCAGATACCTAGGTAGAACCAACCATTTTTTCCCATTCAGCTTTAAGAGAAAACACTAGAGCCAGAATGCAGCCAAACATGTACTTGTTTTATGTGGAGAAATACTCACATTGCTGATAGCCTTACGCAAAGTAAAGCCACTTTATACTTTGATTATGTTTTATACTTACTTTGATTTATATTTTTATATTTAGGATATGAATTTGGTTCTGGAAAGAGTAATAGCTTTCAGTATCTTCAGGAAAGCTTCTCAGGAAATTTAAAGATAGGGTACATCTTTTTTTTTTACAATTTTTACAAAATTCCTAATTTTCTGGAAAGGAAGAGATCTAATATTAGGTTTTGGTTACACACTTAAGTTTTAGAAATAATATATCCTTATCAGAATTAATTTCGGATGAAGTCTTTTTTGTTTAATGTGCTATATCATTTTATGCATTTGTTAAAGAAAGAAGTTCAGGTGCTCTGAACAGTGCCATTTATGATACTCAAAATCAAATAATATAACTCTAAAATGTCAGTAAAGGGATAGAAGATTTATAATGTTTTAATCTCACATAAAAGAATATGGTAATAATATCTTTAGAGAGGGAACTCTTATTTGAGAATGATGTTTAAAGAAATAGTGCAGAAGAATATTACCTTTTAAAATGATTCTAGAGCAAGTCTCTCCTCACTCATTCAATCTCTCTCTCTCTCCGTCCCTCCCTCTCTTTTTCTCTGTCTCTCTCTGGAGGACATATAAATAAGAATAATTCTAAAAGAATGTAGAATGACTATTTTGACATTAAGAAGTTTAGCTGACAAGAGATGAAGAAAGCTAGAGATAAAGCACAGGTGAAAATAATAAATACAACATCTTGATTCTTTGGGGAAACTATCATCTTGTAAATTAGGGTCATGGTACTGAACATCCTTGATTGCAACTCTGGAGTTATAGCATGTGTATGAAGAAGGCAGTGGGTCAGCATGGGGAGCCTACCTTAACATTCTTTGTCTATTAACTTTGGCTAAAAGAGTTGCTGGTGAGGACAGGTAAAGTATTGGAGCTTTTAATCAGTGCGGTCTTTTGTACTTTATAGTAAGCCTTTTTAAAAACGTAAAAATGGCAGACTGTATGTTAAATGCGATGGCTGGTTGGCCAAGTCAACCGTGTGCATCAGAAAGTGGCAGAATATGGAGCAAGGTGCAACCTCAATCTGAGCCATAATAAAGTAGCTGTTCATCTGTGGTCGGAGAGCACCATGAAAGACCTTGAGTTCCTTCACTTTATTTTGCAGAAAGCCATCGGACAGCTTTGCATCATCTAGCTCTATCAATCAAGGACCTCAACCGCTGCTTGCTGCTGAAAGCTTTCCTGTTTGGCTCTGTTTTTTCACAGACAGCTCAATAACTTGTCTGTGGAGCTGTGATAAATGTGCCATGTGCTTCTAAACTGTCTCTTTAACACTGGACTGCATTTCAACTTATAATGCTTGTGACTAATTGCTTGTATCAAAGCCTTTTTATTTATTTGTAATGATTATCCAATAGGCTTATCATTTATGTTTCTCACTTCTCTTTATGAAGTGGTTTTATTTTAAAGTTGCACACAGCCAGCTGTCAGCTAACTTCTAAAGTAGCAGCTCTTGCTCAATGAATAAGCTGTCAAGTTAAGAGAACATAATTGGCAAACCCTAGTATATAACCTGGAGAAGGCAATGGCACCCCACTCCAGTACTCTTGCCTGGAAAATACCATGGACAGAGGAGCCTGGTTGGCTGCAGTCCATGAGGTCGCTAAGAGTCAGACACAACTGAGCAACTTCACTTTGACTTTTCACTTTTATGCATTGGAGAAGGAAATGGCAACCCACTCCAGTGTTCTTGCCTGGAGAATCCCTGGGACGGGGGAGCCTGGTGGGCTGCCGTCTATGGGGTCGCACAGAGTCAGACACGACTGAAGGGACTTAGCAGCACCAACAGCAGCAGCAGCAGCATGTAACCAGAACAAGTACAAACTCCTAATGATTTTTCTTCTCTTTTTGTGATTGCTGTATATCAGCTATAGTTTTAAACACCAACTTTATGGCTGCCTACTGTGGCTGTCGGAACAAAAATTTCCTGGTAGTTTTGTCCTCTTGTGTAAGAACGGTAGTCAGGATCACAAAACCTTCTTATTTGGGCACAATTGCCAGTTTCTGCTAAGGAGGCCCAGAATAGAGCTATTATGGTAAATGAATAACTTCTCACTTTGAAAGAAGGTGGTTTTTTCAGATCAGGTTGGAGGTCAGTGACAGGGCAAGGAAAGGAAGCTCATATTGCAGCTGTCTGCAAATGAGGTTTTCCTACAGATACTGTAAGGAAAAATAAGAGCCTATTGGGGAGGCTGATCTTTACCTAATCTCTAAAAGCATATTTTAAAAAGAAAGGAAAACCTGTGTGTTTCTTCTTAAATTTTCACTGTAGTTTAAAAAAATGCATGCATTTGTCATCATTAAAGGTCATTCATATTGGGAGTGAAAAGTATTTCTTTTTCTAGTCCTTGGCTAAAAGAAAAAGGAAATAGCATGACATAGTCCACGTCCTTCAATCCTTAAAATGTGCTAACATTCAAGAAGAAAAAATATACTAAATTATAAGTAAATATCTATTTAAGGTTGCTATAGCTTTTTGGCTATATTTCTGTTGGCTAAATGTTTGATTTTATTCAGACATTGATAAATGGAAGTGATAACTGCTTATCTGCATGCCTGCAGAGAGAGTCTAACTCTCCAAGAAAGTGGATTTAATAAAAATTATACATGTTTTAAGTATACAAATACAGTAATGTAAAAAAAGTAGAATGCCCAGTTTTTAAAAGGCAAGAAAAAAGTCTCATTAAGAGACTTTTATTCTGAAGTCATTTTCTTGCCTCACATTAAAAAAAAAAAAAATCCTATCATAGAAATGAAATCAAAAGGCATGTGACATTTACTACAGTGAATCAGAATATGCTAGCTTTATACATTGGCTCAGTTGGAGGAAGAAGCTGCACATAAAATCAAGAAGCCATCTACATAAGGTTTTGGAATGCATTATAAGATCCTCTCTTATACAGGAACATAGTGGGTAGACTCTAACTTTTCTGAATTTATAAATTAGGAAATCAATTCAACATTGCATTAAACATACTTTAATGGAATCTTGAATTGCTAAATCATCATTTTGAGAAGTAATCAAATAATCCTGTTCTTCCTTCACTTCACCCTAAGTCATTTCCCTAAGGATCAAAGATAGACAGTAGTATCTATGGAATAATACTTACTGAGGTTTCAGTTGTCTAATGAAATTTGATACATAGAATTTGCTTATAGCCATTCTTTTTCAGAATTTGGTTTTGCTTTTTTTAAAAAAAAAAATTTCAGGAATATCTTATTCTATTCTTCTAACTTGGTTTGGCTTGAATAGTTGGTGTATGCTGGAGCAATTACAAAAAATTGCTAGGTGATAGGAAGAGAGAATCTGGAGTTAAATATGTCATGGATAATGTTCAAAATATGGATAATTAAGGATATAACATTATAGGGTAATTGTTTGCTATTAATAGTTGGTAAAACATTAAAATTAAAATTGATGTCCATGATAAATTGCTAATATAGACTGAGGGGTAGATTTCAGAACACATCTACGGTAGAAGTGGAGCAGTGTCAATCAGTATCTCTGGAAAGATAATGGATTGGGCTCTTAGCCTGAGCTCTGCCCACTTCTTCATAGTTTTACCATTGCTACTATTTCATCATCATTAAGGGAAGATGTCAGTTTTACTCACGATTCTATATAATCCAGATACAATAGGGAAGATTCTGGAAGCATTTTCTTTCTTCAGGTTTATATACCAGGGATATCTATTTTGTTTAAGTCAGTCTCAACAAAGACCTTGAAGTTCATGCAAAATAAATTTACATATAGTGCTTCCTACTTGAGACACTCTTACTAAAGGCATCAGTCAACTTGCTTCTCCAAGATTATCTGATAGGTCAGAAAAACTCAGTGAACGATGAAACAATGTGGCTTCATCCATGGAACCATGGAAAACAGGGAAGAACTCGCTAATGTTAGAAAACTAAGTACAGTACACTGTAAGTGTTCATCTTGCCCTGACTCGTGTGTGGCAGTCCCTCGTGGCATCTAAGCTCTCTGGATAGCCTGATAATCTAAAAGTTAATGAAGTAAATTACCTTTTAAACTGTAGTTTCTTATTCTGGCTGAGGCAACCTTGGCATTATCTATTGGTTAATAGTTGAAGTTAGATTTCTACTGTTAATAAATTTTTTGTTCCTGTTTTCTTTTTGACCTGTTGAGAGTGAAACTTCTTTTCCTTGTTGCTCTAATAACCTCAATTTCTTCAGGTTGTTACGTGGGTTTAGTATACATGTATGTTTTTATTGTATATATTGTATTGGCATATATTATATGACATTAGTCAGTAACTTTTCTACATGTGCTTAGTATATTTTACACCAATAACTTGTTTTTTCCAAAGGCCTGATTTATGTATGTTTTGAACCAATCTATCTTTTTTGTCTTATTTTAGATGGCTTGTTTGGCCTGCTATTGTGAATCAAATCCGGTCAAGATATTGCATTTTGAATCATCAGAAAATATTCTCTATGATTTTCCAAAGCAATTATATTTATTCTTTGAACTTTTATCTGGATAGACAGTTTACTGGGCTGGGTTCATCAGATAATTGCCCGCTAGGTGCCGAGACAGGCTTCTTCACACGGGTGATTTGGGTGATGTAGGTGACAGTTGATAAGTCAGTTCCATCCATCCATGTACAGGAACACTGCTGAATGTCACCCTTGCTGATTTCCAGACCCTAATGCTTCTAGAAACACATGTGAACTCTATGAAGCAACGGATTAGGAAAAAAAGTGACTTCTTTGTATAAAAATAATAAATAACAAAAAACGAAATGGGAGTCTGAATCCTTAGTTCTAAAGCAGTTTTCTATCTTATGGTTTTTTCCTATGCTGAAAAGTTTAAATGGTTTTATCATCTTAACCCATATTCTCATACAAATGTTAATTTAGTCACCGTTATTAATTAACTACTAGTAAAATGTTTTCTTCAAGAGATGGATATTGTATAAGCCTCACTTATACACTGCCTCTCGATTATGCCTTTGTGAAACATCTAACTGGCAAGTAAAGGAGAGCATTATTATTTGTTTTCTCCATAGAGAAATGCTAGAATGTATTCTGATCCATTTGTCTTTAAAAAGTATTTAAAAATGTAGTGTACATTTTGATTTTGAAATAGTGTATTATAGTGAAAGATATCAGAGTAACAATAGAGAAACAGAGATTGAAGCTTCAGTTCATTTCTCTATTTGTTAAAGATAATTACCTCATTCATTTTGTCTTCCTTTTTTTGTAAGATTAAAATAATAGCCCTTTTTTGAAGGAGTACTGTAAGACTTTTAGGTAATGGGTGTAAAACCCTTTGTGTTTTTTGCAAAGTAATACCATCACAAAGGGATGGAAAACAGTTTTTTAAATTGCAAACTGTGGATCCAGAAAAATTATCAAATAAGCGTTCTGAATGTAAAACAAATAAACTAAGCCTCGCTTTAACTTATTTGCTTTGTGGGTGATAGGGTGGGAGTGTGGGAAGGTTGAGAAGAATATGAAATAGTAGATGGTTTTTAGTTACATTAACATGGATTAGAAAACTACACAGAATACCACAAATGAGAAATGTATTTAGTGAACTGTGAATTAGAGAGAGAATAAAAGCGGAAAGTAGTGAATGAGCCAAAAATGGAAAAGCAAATACACATCCAAAAAGACAGTGATTAAAATGTAATAGAATCACAGCCCCTACTTGCGAAATTTTAATGTATTAGAGCTAAAACCTCCAACTATATCTTGCCTTTTATTAATTACAGGAATAAATCAGGATATTATCTTTAATCTGCTTTATTGCCCTGATAGGAATCCCTGGTGGCTCAGTGGTAAAGAATACATCTGCAGTGCTGGAGACGTGGGTTTGGAAGGGAAGGGAAGTCAGGGAAGATCCCCTGGGTAGGGAAGATTCCCTGGAGAAGGAAATGGCAACCCGCTTCAGTACTCTTGCCTGGGAAATCCCATGGACAGAGGAGCCTGGCAGGCTATAGTCCATGGGTTTGCAAGAGTCGGACATGACTTAGTGACTAAACCACGACCATTGCCCACGTAAAATTAAGTCTATGGCCAGAGGTTCCTTACCCCTGCTCTTGATGTTTAATGCGGAATTCTTTTCACTTTCACCAGTGAAAAGAAACTACCAAGCTCTCTTTAGTAGTTCAAAATCTACCAACAAAGCCATTTTGGACCAGATTTGTTTTACAGTTTTGCCAGATGAAAACAAATTTAATTATCATCTTGTTAACCTGGCTTTACTTTGCTTTGTTTTTGAGTAGGTGGATTGGACCATTTGCTTCCTTCCTGCCCTGCACCCCCACCCCTAATGGTTCCTTTGGTGTATAACCTCAGATCCCTATTTTTCTGTTTCTGCCCCGCCACAACCGACCTTTCGCATCTTTCCCCAGCTCTCTCTACTGTTCTTTCCTCTGTGTCTCTATCTTTCTCTCACACATTGCTTTCCCCTCTGTCTGTGTCTGCACTCAAATCTCTGTGTCAATATGCAGTTTCCTTACTTTTCTGGCATTTTTCTTTTCTGTCATAATTGGCGTCACAGTATGGAAAAAGGAGAAAACCTCAGGACTTGGTAGTAAAAGTCATCTAGTATTAACCCTGCTATTCTTTATGACTTCATCTCAAGTCAGTCCCTTAGTATCTTCACATCAGTTTTCTAAACTCCCAAACAAAAAATCTAATATCTGCCCTATATCTAGTGGTATGATGGAAAGAGCTACCACCAGGTCATGAGAGTCAACTGTGTACATCTCTTCTTGATTCCATGATTAGTGACATCACTTGGTACCTTGAAATTGATTATGGTGGGAGTATCACACCATGAAAATGAGCAAATGGTTCAAGTTAGTGTTTTGTTTGTTTGTTTTCAAGAGCAGATTGTTAACCATTTATCAGCACACAGCTGCAAATATTTCACATGAGGGTGTAGTGAGGCTAAAATGAAAAGAAATGTGAAGTGACTTAATGAGACAAAGAGGTGCTTCCCAATACTTACCAGATGTCATTTTATTCTTCTCAAGCCTGTCAACTCATTTCCTTTCCTTCCTGTATAACAATCCAGCTGGTATATGCCTATATAGAAGCATTGTTTCATATTATTAATTAGAATATATCCTCACCATAAATTTAGATCATGTGCTTTTACTTTAGAAAATTTGCAGCTTTGCAAAAAGTTCAATATGCACGAGAAAATATTTTCACATAACAAGGATGCCTGTGAAGACCTTGCATACCGAAAGTGTTCAATATGTATTTATTCAGTTGAATCAAGTTGAATAAGCTTGATATCAATTGAATAATAACTAGCTTTGGCTACCATTTGCCTTTTAATTTTCAGCACATATTGGGAATTGTGATGAATTTATATAAGGTCTTCTTCAAATCCTCCAATAATAATTTATTTCTCCCTAATTTATAGTAAATAACAAAAAATGGCTTAAACACTTCCTACTCACCGGTGTTGTGTTACTGTGAGGGGAGATAATGTTATTTTACTAAGTGGCCCTTCTGCAATTCACAAATTGGCAAGAGTTTAATATGAAGAGTGAAGAAGAATATCATTTTCAGTTGAAAGCTGAAAGGGGAGCTAGTAAGAAAAATGTAATTAGCTAAACTGGAACCTGACCAGACCCCTGACATTTTTTTGTTTAAAAGAATATGAAGTAAACACAAATTAAATGCACTATGAATGTTCTTAAAGAGGTCAAAACAAGGACATATTAAAGGATATTTACTAGAATAATGCAAGCATTTACCAAGCTTACTTTATAAGAACTGATTTTTCCCAAAAGCAGTGCTGAAACAATTTAAACATTAAAGTCATAGGACAGATAGTTTAGTTTAAAGCCATATTTCTGTTTTTATTTGTGTTGAAACTTTAAAATTTCTAGATTAGATCACTATGTCATTCGAGTAAGCTTAAACATTTTAACTAATTACTATATCAATAATATCTATATAGCTTAATACTGTGTACATCTCAATCCTTTATCCAAAAATGAGGACTCTTTGCAGTAAAATGAAGGACAAAAGTCACATCTTTAGAGATGAGTAGGCTCACTCCTATATTCAGAAACTTCTTTTGAAATCACCTTACTGTAATACAAATAAATAGAGCAAAAGCAACTTTTTTTTCCTAGGACTAAAATAACAAATAAAATCAGAATTAGGAGAAAAAAATTAGCCATTGCTTAGGTTTCTACTAAATTTTACACCTACGTAGAAGCCATAAAAACCAAGAAAGACAATAGAAACATTTCTATAAATATCTCTTTCCATAACACAGCGGCTTTAGAAACCTTTTCTCCCCCTCATGCTACATAACATGAAAATACTGTAGCACCTACAGCCTGCGCTGAGGCAGCTCATTAGCTGAGCTGTCTGTGTGTGTCTGTCTGCCATCAGCATCTGGTGAAAGGGGAAACACTGACCCTGCCAGATCTGGGTCATGAGGTCAACAGGTCTCATTTATTATTCAAAATTGCTTTCTGACCTTTTATCTACTAGGTCAAAGGATGTTGTATTCTAGTTGGTTGAATTTTTTAATGATGAAGCCACTATCCTGCCAGATAATAAAATTATTTCTCCCTTCTATGGGATTATGATATTCTCTTCACCTATCTGAAAATGTAATATTCTGAATTGTTGGCTGTGGAAATATCCTCAAAAGGAAGTCATTAGTTTCTATTTTTCCTTTTTTTATAAGATATCTAGAGATTTAAATGCTATTGACTGTTGACAGTGGTTGTAGTCATTTTTGTGGCTGTGATTCGAACCTCTCATTCTGCACTTGGAATTCCACCACTTCCGGTGGCGCTCCTGTACTCCACAGACAGTAACATGCACCATGCTGACCCTCCCTGAGTTTGAGGAATCATACTATATATTTCCAAAACAAAAGAGGGTGAAATCAAATGTCATTAGATTTTTACTGGTTAACATTTGTTTCGGGAAGAGAAGTAAGTGGCAGACAGATGTGCAGCTTGTCTTCCAACTCAGAGGATGTTTGGGAGCATTTTATATTGCACTGGTTCTTTATCATTCAACAAGAAGAGTTTTCTAAACCAGTTCATTACTTTCTGTGTCTCATAATGCACAGGAAAGAGAAGCAGCTTAAAACCCACTCAGAGAATAGATTTGAAAATATTTGAACATCTAGTTCTATACTATAAAATTAAATATAAACATTTAGCAAGCAATTTTGCAGAAAACTGAGATTCCTTTAATAGATTGTTTAGTTGTGCAGATAGACAATGTTCCTAAAGAGTGATTTTATCTTTTGTAAAACAAAAAGTCAAAGGTCACATTGGTGCTGCCCTTGGAGCAGACATATGAGATCTGACCATGTGCTTTGTGACACAGTGTATGATGAATAACGCTGACAAGCTAGTAAACAAGTATTGGAGAATACGTGGCATTCATGAGCCCAGTGAAGGCTCATGTAATATACTATACAGATAAAGTTACAACTCTAACTTTGGCATCATTATGAAATTACTTGCTATGACTCTGTGTATTTACACATAATACTGTGCATACACACAAACATAGAGATAGATGTAGAACAATTCATTTGGGGATAGTCTAAAAATGTCAGGTGACACTTATGGGGCATTCCAAGCAACCACACTCTGTCCTTTCTCTCAATATACTCAGCAGCAGATGGTCAAGAGGTTACTTCACTTCCTCCCTTCCCCACCCTGACCTCAAGGACTGTGACATTAAATGGAGAGCAACTGACAGGTCAGAAGCTTCCTGCCCAGCAGATTGTATGTGTGTGTATGTCTGTGTGTGTGTTTCTAGTCTGTCTTCTTCCATATCTGAATTAACACCCTATGTTTATTTTTTTACCACTCCATTCACTGGTACCTTTCATTAGCAGAATCCTCTTCAAGGGAGTTGCCACCTCTGGTTTCCTTTCTTTGACCAGATATCTACGGTTTGAATCCTAAAGTAATGGTTTTATATGATAACTCTATGATTCATAAATGGGGTTCTGATTTTTTAGTTTGATATGTATATAGCATCATAATTGTGCATTTGTACAGGGAAACAAAGTTTATGGTAAATTTATGTCCAGTTATACCCTTGGAAGGGAGATAGGACTTTCTGCCTATACTTATCTCTGTACTTTGTACATAGTTGCTTAAAGGCACTTACTTTCCCCAGAGAAGATGCTGGAAAGAGGAAGAGGGAGAGTGGTTTTGATCTGGTCTCCCTTCTAAGCTATTTTTCTAACACAGCAGTCAGAATGATCTTTCAAAAAGGTAAATCTAATCCTACTACTCCCTGCATAAATTATTTTGATGTCTTCTCATTGCATTTAGAATATGACACAAAATCCTTAATGAGTTCTATTAGGCTTATGGTTTGATCCCTCTGTCTCTCCAGTTTCAGTCCTTGCCAGTTACTTTCCCATTTTCTGTGTTTCAAGCATGCTGGACTTCTGCCAGTCCCCAGACTGGGCCGAGCTGCTTCCTGCCTCAGGAATTTCAAAAACTTTTGTAAGGTGCTCATTCAACTGTTTTCCATACACTGTTTTCCATCACCCACTCTTCACCTAAATTCTATACTTATTCAGATCTTACTTTATAGTTTGCCTCCTTAAACAGTTTTTCTCTGGCCTCCAACCTTCTTTATGTTTACTTCATTTCCATTCTCATAGCAACCTGTGATTTTCTTTCAGATCACTTATTTTCATGTGTAATTAGTAATTACTTTCACATGTAATTAGTAATTATCCTTTTTATGTTTATATAGCTACTGTATGTCTGCTAGTAAGATTCTCAGCTTTACACATCACCAGGAATGTGCTCTTGTCAAAAATGACCTCTCCTTTCTTTTTCAGTCTGTGTCCTCCATATTTTTAAAAATCTCTTCAAATAAGAAGGAAATGGCAACCCACTTCAGTATTCTTGCCGGGGAAATTCCATGGACAGAGGAGCCTGGCAGGCTACAGTCCATAGGGTTGCAAAGAGTTGGACACAGCAACTAAACAACGGCTATATATTTATATATATGGCAAAAGCAAACCTTCTGAGAATTGACTTAATAATTTTTGACATCTTAATTTTTCAGCAGAATCTACCCACTGCATTCTAGTTCAATCAAGAAACAAAATGGTCTTGCCATTCCCCTTGCCACATTTTCCAAAAGCATTCTGTAATCATCCAACATGATGTTTATCACATGCAGTGGTAATTCCTTGTTCACTCTCTTCCCTGTTAAACTGTAGATCTATGAGGACTTGGTTTATTGTTTTCTCCTCCCAGAACCTTGAATAGTATCTGATTTACTAAGGTTCCACAAATGTATAAACTGTTCAATTAATAATATACTGAGTAAATAAAATGTTAAGTGAAATAAAATTCCTAAAAATAATATTGCCCATACCTAACTTCCACATAACCTGCTTGTACCTAGATGTGTGTGTTCTGTATACTCAAGGCACAGCTGTTGGTTCTCTTTCTCCCCTAAGTTTCCCGAGATTGTTTTTAGAGCTTCTTGCCTGTCATTCTGAACCTTCCCTGTGTTGGTAGTAAGAAGATGAACACACAAATGTAAGCACTATTTGCACTGCTCTCCATATGCTAATCTCTCTGTGTTGATTTTGAATTCTAAAAATGTCTTCGGTAATTACCTATGACTTACAAATCCCTTCTACCAAATGGCTCTTCCATTTTTAAGTACCCAGAACTGACTTTTTAAAAAAAATCTTATAACCAGTTATAAACTACTGAACAATATGTAACTTTTTACAATCAAGCTATACATTTCCCCCCCAAAAAGCACAGTGGGTGACGTGATCGTAAAATGATTAGCATTCAGTACAGACAGTTCCCTCGGTGTGTACTTTTTTACCTCACCCCAATTCCCATTGCCTTTATAAATTAGTAAATGGAGCTTATCAAAGATTAATGTCTTGCTTTCTCTTTTTGGTGACTCTCTCTCCTCAAAATCACTTCCTTTGAAGTCAGCTGAAATTCTGCACATGGTCCAGATGCACATCAGGGATTCTAAGCCTGGTGTGTGATGGAAACAAAGCACACTGCCTGGTAGAGCTCAAGTCCTCACATAAGGCCTTCTCTGCTTATCCATGGCAAGAAGGTGGCACTGGCCATTTCTCTTCTAAGTCGTGTCCCACTCTTGCAACTGAACCACCATCATATTCCTGAGCTTTCTTCCAAATGTCCTTTGGTGAGGTATTTCTCTTATGTTAGGCTTCCCAAATAGAGAAATGGCCAAAACCACCTTCTTGCCACGGGGTAAGCACAGAAGGCCGTACGTGAGGACTTGCGCTCTACAGTGCTGTGTGCTTAGTTTCCATCACACACCAGGCTTAGAATTCCTGATGTGCATCTGGACCATGTGCAGAATTTCAGCTGACTTCAAGGAAAGTGATTTTGAGGAGAGAGAGTTAGTCACCAAAAAGAGAAAGAAAGACAGTAATGAATGAGTTGATGAATACCTTGTGATCAACTTTATACTTGCCAGTTTTCACTGGGTAAGGTGGCCTCAGATTAAGTATAGATTCATATAGCAGACAAATCCAAACGGTCAATTACAAAAAAAGTCATACAGTTTACCATATCAGCCTCGTGAAATCGGTGACATTGTCTTTTTTTGCAGCCCAACATTCATTGCTGCCATGAAAGGACCCCATTTCTTTTGTGCATTTCTGCAAAGACAATAAATTCAATTGTCCTCCCATTTCAGATGCCATAGGCATGCTTGGAGCGCCTACCACTAGATCAATTCCTCTATCATTCCCACAGAGTGGCCAAGAGGTGGGCAAGTGCCATTAACTCAACCAATCAATTAATCTTCTGAGTCTCAGAACTATAAGCTGAGTGGGGCACAGGCAGAAGAAGTGGGTTAAATCCATTCATTCCAGGAGCAGAATTCAACAGAGACCAATGAAGTTCTTGCTGCAATGAAATTTTGGACATTCTTTGTTCTGTCTGCTCTGGATCTGGGTTTCCAGCCTGCCCCTTTACCCTACGGTTAGTATCCTAGGAAATGATCAATGTTTAGTGCTTAGACCACTGAAACCTGAGTAGAGATTACCACTGAAATACAGAGACTGATCACCACTATGTACCCAACACCTCATACAGGACTTGGCACTCAGTTAGCACTCATTCTATATGGAATGAATAGTATGATAATAGTAATGCTTCAATTATTCTGCAATATTAGAGCATGAACTATTCCTGTAACTCCATTCTAGCAGAAATCAATTGTAGACATTTTAATGAAAATACCCACTCTGTTTCAATTTTATGTTTAAAAGCTGTATATATATATATATATATATACAATTGTTTAGTTCCTCATATGATGAATATTATAATCCTCAAGAGGCTGAAGCTATACTGAATATTAACTCCTAAGTTCAGATCTAAGGCCATGTTCTCCCTCTAAAAAAGCATCTCTATGACTTAATATCCATAATTGTTTTAAAAAATATTATTATATGATAGGACTAGATTTGGAGAATTAAATAATCCTATTATTTAAACTTTTTCCTTATAAGAATAAAATACATCTTGCTGTTTGTCCAAAGCTGCCTTTGTATCTTTTAAGAGTGCTTTAGAGTTTTCCCCCATACAAATTTTGAAGATTTCTTTAAAAAAAATTATTGTAAATAAAACTTTCTTTTAAATTATATCTTCTAACTGGTTTTTATTTGTATATTTTAAAACAATTTGTATATGCATCTGTAGCTCAGCTGGTAAAGAATCCACCTGCAATGTGGGAGACCTGCGTTCAATCCCTGAGTTGGGAAGATCCCCTGGAGAAGATCCCCCTACCCCCTCCAGTATTCTGGCCTGGACAGTTCCAAGGACTGTATAGTCCATGGGGTCACAAAGAGTCGGACACAACTGAGCAACTTTCATACTACTTTACTAAATTCTCTTGTGATTAAGATGGATAGGTGCATGCTCTTTTTAATGGTTTAACCTAATTTTCAAGGGAAAGAGTTGTTTTATTTTTATTATTTGATATGATATTTTATGGTGCTATCCATCCTAGAAACGAGAGAAAAGAGGAGGCTCAGTAGCAAGTAAGTCACTGTTTCAGTGTTTTAGTTTTGTACTCCATCAAGTGACCATCCTCCGGTAATGTTTTTGCCTTAGATGGAACTAAGCTAGATTAGACTTTTAATTTCAATACTGGCATTTTCTCAAAACATATATAAATGGGAACCAGTAAGAAACCTGGCAATCAAGGATTATGGATAAGTAATACTGAAAGATCTGTGAATGGCTTCCCTGAGTTATGAGTATGAGAAACCAGTTTTACTTCTTTCCTTAGAATCACAGATGACTTTGTGTGGAGTTTTATTTGGTTATAGATAACATCAAATGGATACCAAACCCATGTGTTCCCTTAAACTATAGTTTTAGATGGGCCACTAATATTATCTTCTAGAGTTCTGAAATTTTAAGTGAAGTGCAAGATTATATAGCTATTTAAAATATTTCTTTGATTAGATCTGAGAAATCTTAAGTATTACTAGATATGTATGTGTGTTAGTCGCTCAGTCGTGTCCAACTCTTTGCAACCCCATGGACTGTAGCCTGACAGGCTCCTTTGTCCATGGGATTCTCCAGGTAAGAATACTGGAGTGGGTAGCCATTCCCTTCTCCAGGGGATCTCCCTATCCAGGGATCAAATCTGGTTCTCCTGCACTGCAGGTAGATTCTTTACAATCTGAGCCACCAGGGAAGCCCATATAGATAGTAAAATAAAGTACCTTGAATTGAAGGCTAAGCATCTTATTGCCATTTATAGACAGTTCTAGGCAAGGACATATATAATAATAGTAATAATACTGGATTTATTTACCTTTTGCTTTCTAGCCATTAGTCTATAATCTACATTGCAAGATTTAGCTCATTTAATTGTAACAACAATCCCATGCATTTGGTAGAATTATCACTATTAATCATTATTACTATTTTGTAGATGAGGGAACTGAGACAGAAAGATTAAGTAACTTGACTACAGTTATCCAGTTTGTGGATGAGCCAGAATTTTATTTAAATTGTCTACTTTAATAGCATATGGATAAATTCCTATAATAATAAACTACTTGTATTTCAGTTGTGAAAGCTTTTTCTTTTTTAAAGCAAAGTCCTAAAACTAAATAGTGATCTTAAAGGTTGAAAAAAACACTGATAAGAAACTAGTCAATTACAAAAGAAAAGCAATGTATGTAATCTAATCATACTATATTTTTCAATTAAATCATCACTCTCAGAAGTAGAATCCCTGTATTGCCAAGTACAATCCTTGCCAAATATCCAGACACAATCATGGGCTTTAAGGATTACAAGTCACATAATAAAGGATAATGACCTAAAATTAAGCACAGCAATATAGAAAGCTTGGACTGCCATGCTCTGTATAAGTCAGCAATCTGTTAGTTTAATGTGAGATTAAGGAGCTGTGTAAACCACAATTATGCTGCTTTTCATTAAGAAAAAATGTGATAATGGTGTTCTATAAAATTCTTCCTTCTATTTACTTCTGTTTAATTGGATTGGGGGCTGCTTAAACATCTTTGAATTGGAGCTTATAAGAAGATGATCCCAGCTGTTTTTCAAAGCTTAAGGCAGCAGGCGGACAACATGATCATGTCAAGGCTCATGCAAAAGCCTTAATCCTACTTTTTTTTCATCAACTAGCTACTGCAGCCCAGTGTTTAACCTTCTAAGTACTAAATATGCTTTGTCACTGCTTTGGTAGATTTGTCGCTGAATTGTTGTTGTTTAATGCTGTTAGCTTGCCTGCCATTAAAAGATCTTCTCATTTCCCTCTGCCTTTGGACATTGACCATGTTATCATTAGAATTCTCAGTATGCAGTTGATGTAAATGCTGCTGATGTAAAACAAACATAAAAACCTTGAATTATATTGAATTATATATATAAACATATATTTATATATATGCTTTTAAAAAACCTTTGTTTTGATTCATTAAAAGAAAAATGGCAGAGTGTGAATTCTGAGATAACCCATACCGTTAGTCACTTTACATTCTGCATGTAAAAAAAAATACACACAAATACATATAATAGAGAATATTGACTTGTTCATTCGTACATTTATCCAGTCATTTATTGATTTGACAAATATCAAGCCCTTTCACATCTTTCCGCAAGTTCTATAGTAGATATGGGAGAGCAAGGATCAAGATGGTAACTAACCAGTTTCACAATCATAACATCTCAGCCAGATCTTTGGATCATTGTTGGAAGTAACTAAAATAATTTAGAGACTCTTTTTTACTTTTTTTTCTCTAGCTGAATTTTGCCTAGTCCAAATATCCAGCATCTTTAACCTTAGAACTATCAGTTGTAGTTTTACCTAGATCAGCAATATCAGAGTAGTTAAAGAGTAAAGGTTAAATTGTCAAATTAGCTTTCCCTACAGCTACACAGGCTACTTGGATGGTGATGCACTTTCTTTTCTCTTTTCCTTTGGAGGATGAGTTGTAAAGGAAAGAGGGAGTGGCTCTCTGATGTGTCCCAGTGGCAGTGAGCAGCCAGCAGAAAAGCAGATACAGTTAATGCTCAGCTGCTCAGACCAGTCAAGCAAACTACCAAGTCCCAGCTGTGCCTCTTGATGTTTTCTGATTGGACCTACTCCTCAATCTGTGAACTGTTTTCTGGACTCAGATTCATCAAGCGCCGCTGCTTTAAAAACGCATGCAGGCAGGCATCCTAGGATATGCCATTATAAGCTGCTGCCAGGGGATCTTCCAAGAGATAAATGGAATCTGTGTGAAGTAAATTAGTGTGAACCAGTCAATCTGAGTGTCAGCCTTGAGCCACTTCCATGGATAACTAGCTGGCTGACTGCAGTCCAGGGTCTTTTGCCATAAGTAGGTTGGGATCCCTAAGACTCTGTTCCACAGGATGTGGGGACATTGGGGGACTGCTTATTCTTGGAAGAAAGTCAGTTTGATCAGTGTTTTATATTTGTCAATGAAAAGGACTTGTAAAGTATTTTTGTTCAGCTCCCTACTCTGGCTGTATTGAATATCTCCAAGTTGGACAACTCCTTCCCTGTAGGAAATATGAGAGAAATGCCCTGGAAAGAACCGCTTCCTCCTTGCTTAAGCTGCCATTCTCACCCAACCATTATGGTTGGTCTGAGCCTCCTAAAATCTTTAGGGTTTTAAAACAAAGTAATAACCATCATTTGGCAATGTGTTTAATACAAATCTCCTCTCCCTTTTTGTTTTTTGAAGAATAAATCTGTGTGATCTTTAATTCATGAAGGAAGGGGAAATTCTATGCAAAGCCTGACGACTGTGGTTCCCTGTAGATACCCAGTGTGGAAAATCAAATTTTGGCCATTAGGGGAGGTAGGAGAAGCCCCTCAATAGCAATAGAATGAGAAAGCCATTTAAAATACTTAAACATTCCATGAAAATAATTCAGAGATGAAAAAGCATGTGAACCAATAGAACAGTAAGAATTATGTAATATGATTAAATGGTAAGTGTAAATGGTTCTATTATGTAAAAATCATGTTTCCATAATTCAGTATTTCTTTAGAGATCATAGTCTGTTCTTACATTAAGATCATAAGAATTCATTTTATCTAGTTAAATTATGACAAATCATCTTTATTTCTTTTTCCTTTATTACATTAATAAAAATTTTTATCACTTCCCTCTCTGTAGAATGAAATATCAATGAGATGGTTACACACAGAATAAAAATGTGTAAAATAGAATGAGAATAATTTTAGGTCTCATATTTGGGGGAAATGGTTAAGAGTATTTCTACCCACATCTCCAGGAAAGCAGTTTGTAAAAAGAAAATAAAAAAGTCTATCTTGGAATAGGAACTCGGGCAAAATAATAATTGTTTAACTATTCAATAATAAGTATTTTCTATTTCTGATCACCTTTTCTGAACTTATGCGCTTGAAAGGCAGTTTTTGCGTATTTTATGTGAAGGTACCACTATTATGGTGTCCGTGGAGACACATTTTATATATAAGAAACATTTCAGTATATAGAGTGTGTCTGTGGATGTTAGATGGCATGAATCATAGTAAAGATCAAACCAAATGCTTTAAAAATTGAGTGACCCTTTCCTTGAACTAATGAAACAAAAATGGGATGTCCTGTGAGAACAAAATTTGTTTTATGCCTGTACATTGAGTTCAGAGGAAGGAAGTCCCTAGAGGAAATTTAACTTTATGATTTATGAGGGTAAGGAAAAGAAAGTGGAAATCAGTGCATTTTCTGTTGTCGGGCAGGCATAGTATTTTGCAATGTATGATTCTTATTTTATGAAGTTCCTTGAAGGGAATGAAAGTGAGTGTTGTATAAATGATGCTATGGCCTAGAGATCTTGCTTAACATGGCCCACCATTGTCTACATAACCTCATCACTGCTGAGAAAGCAGACTTCTTAGCCATTGCTGTCCATAAGTAAGCTGTCCCATGATCATCATGTTTGTGAAGCAAGCGTGTGCCTGTGTGCTAAGTTGCTTCAGTCATGTCCGATTCTTTGCGACTCTATGGATTGTAACCCCCCAGGCTCCTCTGTCCATGTGATTCTCCAAGCAAGAATGCCTGGAGTGTGTTGCCATTCCCTTTTCCAGGGGATCTTCCCAACCTAGGGATCGAACTTGCATCTCGTTATGCCTCCTGCATTGGCAGGTGGGTTCTTTACCACCAGAGCCACCTGGGAAGCATACTAATTATAAATTTCCAACAGCCAGAGATAAGCTAAGAATTACAGACGTGGACACACTAGGTCAGCCCTATGGTTCTTCTAGCCCAGTCTTCTGATTGCAGCACCAGAGGTTCTGTTCTGGAGAAGCAAAGTTGCCTTGATGGCATCAGCCTCAAAATAGCAGGATGTGTCTGAAATAGCTGGCTTCCCTATTAATGTAGACCAGTGAGGTAGTCAGACGAGAGAACCAAAGAATGGGATAAGAAGAATAACACAGGCCAATAAAATGCTAGGAAACACAGAAGAGAGGAGAAAAACTGATGTTAATTTTAGGTTGTTGAAGACTAAATGAGAGACAGAATTTGAGCTGAGTTTTTAATAAGGGGGAGTTTTGGGCAAGCAGAGAACTAGAGCTTGGTGTGAGAGAGGATATCTCAAGGTGGGAACCTAAACAAAGCACCAATGTAGAAAATAAATGGCACATCCAGGAGACAGTGAGCCCTGTCCAGCTGTAGTGTATAATATCAAAGTCTAAGGTGGGGACAGAATCTAGTGAGAAGCCTCTAAACATGAGTTGAGACTGTGTCCTAAAAGTCCTTGCCAATCCATGGCTCCAGAATTTCCCATTGCTGACTGAATAGAGACGATTACAGAGTTTTTACATAGAAGCTACATGACCAGACCATGGCCTTAGGGACATGACTTGTTTCAGTTTAAAGAATTACTGCAGGGAGAGACACTTCTTATCAAGCTATAAAAATACAGGCGTGATGGAGAGTAGGGTGGGAGTATAAGCTTCTTGAAGAGTTGGAGGAACTGGAGGTGAGTAACAGTGGTGGTAGATATAGAGAGTTTCTTGGCAATTTTACAAATATTGGTCACTTTCTTCTTCAGATTTACTTCCTTTCTGGAGTCCTTGTTGTTGTTGTTCAGTTGCTAAGTCATGTCTGATTTTTTTTGACCCCCATGGACTGCAGCATGCCAGGCTTCCCTATCCTTCACTATCTCCTGGAGTTTGCTCAGACTCATGTTCCTTGAGTTGGTGATGCCATCGAACCATCTCATCCTCTGTCACTCCCTTCTCCTCCTGGAGTCTCAGTCTTCCTAATTTCTTCTTGAGATATTTTGATAGTACATAAATTCTCCTGCCCTCAACTTGCTCCCGGACCTTTGGTTGGCCTCTTAAATTCCACTATGTCCTAGACTGGCTGTAGTCACTGGAGATACATGCAGGGTTCCAGGTGCAGAAGCCCCCTGGGTTTGTTAGTTGGTTTTCTTGTGGTTAGTTTATCATGTTGATCATTCCCTTCCTAAAATGTCAGGCTTATATTAGCTATTTGTTCACATTTGTAGTTTGACCTAATGTCCTTAGGGGTTTCCCTGGTGGCTCAGTGGCAAAGAGTCCACCTGGCAATGCAGAAGACACAGGTTTGATCCCTGGGTCGGGAAGATCCCCTGGAGGAGGAAATGGCAACGCACTCCAGTATTCTTGCCTGGGAAATCCCATGGACAGAGGAGCCTGGCTGGATACAGTCCATAGGGTCCCAAAGAGTTGGACATGAGCAACTGAGTGACCAAATAACAGCAACAATGTCCTTAGTCATAACATATGATAGCTCAGTCATGTTCTTGTTACATATATTTTGGATCATGTTTTTATTTTGAATGTTTTCCAGAATTTTGTACTGAAATGTGTATGTAGCATGTATTACCAATGATTCAACCTTACCATTGTTATCTATAATTAATCTAATCAACCTAACATTTTACAATTCAGGAACCTTTAGCTTCGCCTGTAGTTCTGAAGGTTTTACCACATATTCTTCAAAATAATTTGTAACAACCTATTAAGAGAAATGTTTTACACTAATCAGGACATTCGTTTATACTTTCTTATCTAGAAATATCTGCTTGTCTCTAAGCTTTTGTTTCCTGTTTCTTAGTTCTGTAATTTTAGCATCTCTTTTATATCAAACCTAGTTTTCCAAAAGTCTCATTAGATTATATTTGCTGATTTCCTTTTACCCACTGCATGTTTGCTATTTAAAACTTTGCTTCTTTAGGTGTGTTTCCTTTATCCTTTATTTATAGATGGAAATAGCTTGTCTGGTATCAAAATGAGACTCTCTACTACTTGCTGCTGCTGCTGCTAAGTCGCTTCAGTCATGCCCGACTCTTAGCGACCCCATGGAGGGGTTGACCCTACCAGGCTCCTCCATCCATGGGATTTTCCAGGCAAGAGTACTGGAGTGGGTTGCCATTGCCTTCTCCAAACTCTACTACTTACCAAAGTTATATTTGTATTCTATTGTATTATAACCATCTTTTGGAGATACTAGTACAAATACTGAGTGTTATGCAGTGACACAGCCTGAGGATTTGAAAAGGCAACTTTCCATTATTTATCCCCCAGCAAAATTAATATTTTTAAATGCATGGCTCCACTTTATGTGCCTGACATAAGAGGCAGTCAGTGCCAATGGACCGCTTATATTTTCTATGTCTGGTGTGAGTAGATGTGGGAGAAGAGTAATGGTTGCTACTGACTATATTATAATACAGTGGTAAAGCACATTATTATCATCCATACATGACTTCAATTCAATTTCAATAAGTTCTCTAGTACATGCACTAACATGCCATTTTGATGTCATTCAAATAAAAATAAATCACATTCAGAGTACCAAGCCTAATGATATAAAATATGGTAACTCAGACCTTTTCTTCCTTGCATCCTTCTTAATGTTGACAAAGAATCAGAAAATGAAGGCATAGTCTAGATAATTTGATTTCCTTAGTTTCCATTTCCTACCTAGGAGATGAAAGAGCTCTGACACTTGACTAACCATCTGAGACAAGCATTTTCCCTTGAGACAGAGACAGCTATCAGCTGGGAATTTGAGACTGCCTGCCAATCGTTTTCTCCATGCTGATGGTGTCTTTTTAGGTTCAGCCTATGGAAAGGTTGCTGCTCTTACAAATTCCAGTGGTAGTGCCATTTGACAGTTTCTTCTCCCACTGATTCTAGAGAAAAATATTTTGGTATTTTTCCTTATGGATAACTGTAGACTTTGTTCTGGTTTAAATTGCCCTATGCTGTGAATCCTTATCTTAAGTTCATATATAAATCATGTTTATCTCTAGTCTCAAATGCTAGCATGAGGCTCTTTTGATTGAAGGGTCTCTTTTGTTTTCCCGACCTTCTTCTAAATTTTCAAATGCAAGCTGGGAAGTGTACTACAAATTCCTCTTAGAATTCTCCCTTTACTGACTGTTCTTCAATTTATCAATATATGGGAGGGAATCCATTTGTTTTCTTCTTTGAAATTTATTCCTGCTTTCAATTTCTTGAATTTCTGAACAGTAAAAATGCACAGGGTTTTGTCCTTATAAGAAAAGTCAAATGACTTTTACAAAATCTAAACTGCATGAATAGTGTAAGAGTTAATTTCTAGACTTTCTTAGAGCTATTCCATCACCTGTACATCCTTTCAGTGATGAAGGGGTCCTTTCAAATAAAATGTTGCTGAGTCCCTTTGTCTTAAATAATTATCTCTATGGTTTACTGTATAAAGCTGAAATTGAGCTTGCTGATTTGACCAGTTTATTTCCTGCATTAAGAAATTACCTTTACCAAATTTTAGATAAATACAAAAATAATAATATGTAATATTTCCCTAGATTATTTCCACTCTGAATTTACTCAGTATTGACCAGGGACCAAAGCTGTAGAAATTATTTTTGATTTGATGATAAAAAAGAAAAAAGTGCTTACTCATCCACTCACCACTTTTCTCCCTGGAACACTCCTTGCCAAGGAAAAGGTACTCTAAAGGACACATAAAAAACTCCAGACAAACTTCTCATAGGTAACTCTAGGAACTGCCTTAGAGGGTGAGGAAATGCAACAGAAATAGGAGAGAAGTTTGCATTGTTCCTGGTTCTTTCCTTTTCTATTTCCCAAACTACACATTTCCTTCTTCATACTTTCCCCATCCTGCATCCAAATGTCTCTACAGTCTGTTTCAGCTGAGAGTTTAAACAATTTGATTAGAGTTGGTTTTCATGCTAGGCTTGACTAAGACAAATCACTTCATGGGCTTCAGTTTTACATAAAAAAAGAATAAAAAAAAATTGGGTTCTCTTGATTCTCCCCTTAGAGATTTGACAGGAGGAGAAGACTATTCCACAGGAGCACCACATCTCTATAACCATATGCATTCAAACAACTATTGAGAACCTCTTCATGTTTGGAGTCCTGAAGCCAAGTCTTCAGAGGAGGCTCATGCCATTTCAGCCTAACCCAGTCCAGACCTAACTTCCACACCAGGGTTTTTTCCACTGCAGTTTTGCTTCTTGCAATTATTTCATGGATCCAATTAATTTAGTTTAGGTTGATTCATCTTGTGCTGAAGTTCATATTTGCCAGATTGTTTGAGAGATATAACTTATTTTTTTAAAGTTTGGTTTTAAAGATTTGTTTTACACCATTGGCAAACATCTGATAGATGCTTCTGTGCCAAGGTGTCACTGTGTTTGTTCTCAGGAATAGCCATACTGCAGCCTCAGTTCTTGAAGAAGGAAATGGCAACCCACTTCAGTATTCTTGACCGGAGAATCCCATGGATGGACGAACCTTGCAGGGTACAGTCCATGGGGTTGCAAGAGTTGGACACGACTTAGCGACTAAACCACTACCACCATCAGGCTCAGTTCTGGCTTCGTCATCTTTCAATAGGGCCCCCTCACCCTGGCATTACAGTCATCCAAGCATCTCTCTGAAGTTGCCCTGATTTCCTCTGTCCCTCAGTCAGATGAAATCACTTATAGGAAAATAGCAATTTTAACTCAGAAAGGGCCTCAAAAGCCTTCATTATTTCTAAGATTACTCTAGTAGTCACTTATACTCTTTGTATCCTATTCAGTGATATACTCAGTGGTCAGTTGGTCTTGGATTCTTAACTGGCAAAATATTCAGGTCTCAGGACAGGAATATGTCAAGGAAGTTGTCCAGTCCAATTCTCTCACTTTATTAGTGAAAGCACCAGAGTCCAGGTAAGTGAAAGGACAAGATCAAGGTCATACTATTAGGAACAGAAGTGGAATGAAAAATATATTTTTGGGTCCTATTAATTAAGCTTTTTGCCAGTACAACATGCCCCCCACCCCCACCCTGGGGAACTAAGAAGTTCATCTCTGTAAGGAAGTCGTTGGTATTCATCTTTGCTTCAATTAAAACATATATTTTGGTTCAGTTAAGTGGCTCAGTCACGTCCAGATCTTTGTGACCCCATGGACTGCAGTGCACCAGGCTTCCCTGTCCATCACCAATTTCTTATATTTGGGTAATAAAGAAATGAGGAATTTTATTTTACCCAATGCCTGACCTTAAGAGTTTTCCCTTCAACTACAGGTGAAATTAGTTATTGCTTTTTTAATTCTTAAAAATTCCTGTTAGCAGTTTTACTCAGTAATTTCATAAATGGTTCAAGTATCTGTCTTGTATCTTGCATTAGGCTAGATGTACTTTCTTATTTATCAGCCTTACCAAAGCAGCCTATTGCTCAAACTTCCTGGATAACAGGAAAACTTTTATATCTTAGAGGAATAAACATTATTTTAAAAGATGAAGTAACCAACTAATACTACTTTCTCATCCCCATTTATCTTCCGTCAAATTAGACACCTAGTTATACACCTCACTGTAGAGACTGGCTAGAGACAACAATTTTTTCCCTTGGATAGTAAATAATTTGATCTTCTGTGTTTATGTATTATATGTATCCCAAAATATCTCATGCTTAAAGCAATTCACACTAGAAATTATCACCAAGAAAATAATATTCTGTGTCAGATTATACTTGCAGAAAGATAATAAAACACATAAATCTAATCTTAACTCATTTTGCTGAACTTGTCCATAAAAGTTATTTCTTAGTTATAAAGCAGCACTAGATATTTTATTTATTTCTAGGCATTAGTATATGTTTGTTTGTTTGTTTCCCAGTCTCCAGTCTACACTGAACACAAAGTAAGCCTGAGGTCTGATGCAGGATGTAGCTGTTGCTATTTAAATATAATCAGGAGGTCCTATCACTTGTTTATCTCAGTAGATACTCTTTAAGTAGGGGTAATATGTACATAGCTCTTTAGCTACATATGTTTTTCTGATAAGACATCTGTCCAGAGAGAATCACTCTGTGAACTGAATCTGTGGTCTGTTCAAATGATATCTTCTTTGTTTCCAACCTTAGTGTTATCACTTACAGTCTTTTCACTGATTATCCCTCCTTCTAATTTAAAACCTATTGCAGTTTTCTTGTGATCAGTCAGGGTTGCACTAGTGAGTGTTTAATTCTACTTGAACTTATTGTAGTTTTTCTTTCTTAACCTACAGAAAGATTTTTAAAATTTATTCACAGTGATTTCTTATTATTGAGAAGACATCTAAATTATCAGCAAAGGAAGTGATCAATTCTTGGCCACCACATTGAGCTGGTAGATTGTAACTCAGGTCTTTGACTTCTTTTCCACTACTCATTCCTAATTGAGCAGAGTTTTAGTCTTTCGTGACCTCTGCAACCTGCGCATTATTTTTATGCCTTTGAATAAGATGCAAATAAGATTTTTGTCTGAGTTTTATCTGCTACTATAATGGTTTATTCTACTCCATTGACCAGCATTTCAAACTGTTATATTTTTGTTAATGATTTTCATATCACTATCTCCAGTACTTCCCCAAACTCCATACATATACCAGATGGGATTTATTTTTCAATCACTTATAAGTCATCATATTGAAAACATTATTTGCATTACAAATTTTATTCACACTGTGATTGATATGGATTTTTAACAAAGGCTCTGTATATACTACAGTCCTGGCCCAGCATGCAAGAATCAACTACTGTTTGTGGAGATGATGGAGATTCTTCCCAGTGGTCATTCTCTCACTATGAATGGGGAGGATGTTTCTTGAAGTTGTTTGTTGCCTTGACCTAGCCATCTTCATATTTTAATGAATATTTGCATTTCTGCAAATGATGAGAAAAGGTAGGAAGGAATTTTTACACATTAACTGAAACCAAAATAGAGAACAGAGAGAGGTAAAGGAGCATACCATAGTGGCTAAGACAGTGAAGAATTTGCCTGCAATGCAAGAGAACTGGGTTCGATCTCTGGGTTCGATCCCTGGGTTGGAAAGATACCCTGGAGAAGGAAATGGCGACCCACTCCAGTGTTCTTGCCTGGAGAATCCATGGACAGTGGAGTTACAGTCTATGGAGTCAAAAAGAGTTGTATATGACTGAATGACTAACACTTTGATTTTTCAAAAGAGCATAACCACTGCTGACCCTGTCGCCATATTTGTCTCGGTAAATTCTTCTATAGAGTCCTTGTCATAAAATTTTCCGTGCTTTTCCATTATATGTTCTTAAGTGTAATTTAAAACCTACTTATTTTGTATTGTCTACAGTTGAACCATTTATTTCTTTAGGAATTTCTTTAACACTAATAATTAAGCACACCATAGTCAAAGGCATCTTTACCAAGTACATGGACTTTCTCCTCTATCTAGCTTCCAAAGGTACTACAAAGATATTTAGAACACCAGCCTTGTAGTTGTCAATATTTTGAGGTGTGTGATGAGTAAATGGAACACCTTACATCTTTCAGTGGTAGAACTGTCAAAGAGTGTTTATCTTTCTTGCCTCTCACCCCCCAAATGTAGACTATTTCAGAATGCATTACAGAGGAAATAAACAGTTGATTTTAAGTTAAGGATGAGCCTAGCAACCATTTGCACTATATTGATGTCAAAAGTACCTCTCTGCCAAGCTCTAAAATGCATCTTCAAAAACTACTGAAAATATCCAAGAACTTTAGTGATGAGCTACAAATGGACTTTAGTATTGATAAACAAAAGTCAATATGTATAGTGAAAGGACAACTTACTGTGATAAATGGGCCCACCATCGTAAAGATCAAATTATCGACTATCTACGGCAAGGAGAAACCTGTCTATAGCTAACTTCTACAGGTGAGAGGAATTCGCCACAACAGCAATTCAGGGAAAGCTCAAAGCAACGTGTAAGGAGAATTCATTAAAAATACATACAAAAGTAGGCAGCAATACTCTGTTAAATATATCTGTGACACCAGGCTACTGTATTTCTTTGGCCAGGCTTGAGTTCACATCTTTTCCTTTTGCAGAGAACAACCTCCTTTTGGGCTACTCATATTACTTCTTAATGAGATTTAATTCAAATTTCACTTCCTAACACACCCTATTGCAGGCGAATCACCTCTGCATTCCTTAAAAACCATGTTACTCTTGGAATATTCTCTCTAATGCTCCTATTAGTTAGTTTCTATTGTAACTCAACTATATCACAAGTTGTATGTGGGCACCTTAGAAATGCCTCACTTTTTCATCCCTTCACATGATCTAGCACAGAGCTCTACCCTGTGCCTGATAATCACCAGATCAATATTTTTTTTATTTCATCATTTTTTAAATTATTCACTACAGAAGCCTAGGCCACACATCATGTCAGAGTTAAATGACGAAACGTCACACATCACAAGAAACACCCAAAAGAATAATTGCAAACACTGGCCTATCAAAAAAAAAGGTGGAATGGCAGTAATTAACCTCTTCAATGTCTATTGTTCCTAATTGATAGAATGTAAGAATTTCTTCCACAGTGAATTTAACCGGATACTCTATAAGCTACCCAATAAAAACTAAAGGGCAAATCTTGTACCATCTCTCCAATTTGGAAGCAAAAATGCAATTAAGCCAAACATCTAATGAACAACCCTTTCTACTCTATTACTCTATTCTACTACTCTACTCTACTCCCCCCGCCACAAACAACACCCTCCAAAATCTTTCTGGAGACAAAAATACCTGCAAAGGTACCTTATAGTGTGAGTTAAATAAAGTTCATGCAGCTAAAACTATTGATACATCTAACTTTCCTGTTTTATTGAAAGATCTGGAATGTCAGTTCATCCTGGGACTACTTTATTGCCACTAAATCTGGTGGTAGGCATGGACTTTGTTGTTCTAATACCATGCTCTCTTCAGCTCTTTGAGGCCCCTGTATCTAGAAGAGTGTTTTGGAGGAATGATTAGATAAATGAATAGATGCAAGTTTTAGATGAAAGAATAATGTGTGGGATGACAAGTATGATATGTTTACCCAAGTAAACACAGATGCTGCTTCATTTTCTGTCAGTGTTATGGTTAATTCCCCATTATAAATACCAACAGAAGTATCTCAGAAAATTAACAAGATATATAAATATAAAAAAAATCAAGAAAGTAAACCAGAAAATTTTGACCAATGTAATAGTATTCTGCAACTTTGATGCATTTAATTATTCCACTTAAACATTTCAAAAAAATCTATGGATTCAGAAGTAAACTGAAGTATGATCCAAACTGAGGAAAACTAAAAGCAGTGACAGCAAAATAACTACACGGGCCATACACGCTACTTAGCTCTCCTTCCAAGTCATGGACTAACCCAACACCACCATACACACTACTTAGCTCTCCTTCCAAGTCATGGACTAACCCAACACCACCATACACACTACTTAGCTCTCCTTCCAAGTCATGGACTAGCCCAACACCACCACTTTGTACATATACATCTTTCATCTCAAGTGGGCCTAAACAAGAAGCTGAACAGGTCAAGCTGAAGATACAGCATATATACTCTTGAATCAGAAGGACATCCAGTATGGTACCTCTGCTTCATTCATTTGTTTATCTATTTACTCATCACACAAATCCTTAAGAATACTTTCCATAGCCTAGGGCATACACAGGTGAACAAAACAGACGTGGTACCTACTTCCATGTTTGTTTTCAGAGAACTCAAAATGAAAAGTTGTGCATATTTATTCAAAATCAGATATAGTTTTTCTCATATTTTATTCCCAAATAAAAAGTGAATTCTAATTCTGTGCTTGCCCTTCCACACAACAAAGCGGCATTATTGGTATTCTGAGAGGGTGGGTGAAACTGGAGAGGATATTTAGAACAGAAACATGTCACTGGTCTCCTTTAAATGTGTGTTTATGGGTTTCAGGTTATGGGCACCACTGCTATGCACAGTCCATGAAAACAAGACAGGAGTCTGGGAAGTGTGAGCTCTCCTAAGGCTACTTTGGCCCTCAGGCAGCCCTCTGCATCACTTATTGAATGTGTGAAGTAACACAAGCTCTAGCCTCTGCATTTGCTCCCTCATCTCCTAAGGGAGGCTTACAAACAGCAGCCAGCCCACTGCCCTGGGCCAACAGATTATTTCTTGTTAAATATCTATGCTAAAGATATATATAAACATATTATGACATAAATATATATTTCCTCTATTGCATTTATGGCTTATAAATAATATGTTGTGTGTGTTATCAGGACCTGAGGAGACAGTGGTAATTTTCACCAAAGAAATCTGTGACAGACAAAAGTCCTACTGCTTGGCTTTAGATGAGTATGACATAATTTATATTATTTAAGGCTTGCTTTGTTTTGTTATTCAGAGTGTCTTCATGAAGACCACATCTGCTTTTCCTGATTAAGTGATTCCTTGAAGAAATATAATAGGGAAATATGTTACTTGTAGAAAAATGTGGAAACTTAAGCCTGTGCTTCTCTAACAGAGCTAGTAGTTGTAATGTGTTTATAGGAAATTTTATATTCCTATTTTCGCTTTTGTTTCTGTGCATAATTCCTACTCAGAAAATATCTCATTGTAGTTGTGTGAAGACCTGCCATTCAAAAGACCACCTCTCCTTATTATCATTTGCAATGTATTTATCCTATCTTTTAAAATTTATTTTTATAGGGATTTTTTTATTTGTGTTTGGAACCATCATTTTTAATTTGATGAAAGAAAACCAAAATGCATGAAAAGTGTTCATCCACTGTGATTTGTGTGACAAAAAGAACCACTGCACCAGGACAGAGCTGGTCCTGTTGCTGTTAATTGACTATACTCTTTTAGATTTATGCATTAAAAATATGCTTTCTGTTTCGAAGAGATCACTTTGTTACTTTGTGGCTTTTAAGCTGATGCTACAAACTTATTTTTCTTCTAAGATAAAGTCTCATCTATAGATTTTCAACTAATTACACGTCTGCCAATACGTACTTAGAGGATACATTTTATTTCAATTTATTATTTGTGTTTATGTAGTGTGTCCCTGGAAATATCTGTGGAAATGAAAGGAAATGTTTAATGGTGTTTATTACTACTTTCTCATTGCCCTTTTTCTCTTTCTTTGCTCTCTCTCTTTTTTAATAGCTCCAGTCAGTTCGGTCAAGCATGACAGCAACTCAAACTCGGCAAACTTCCAAGACACCGAGGACATGCCTGACAGATGTGTCTTGGAAGAGTCTGAGAGTCCAGGTGAAAGCCATTTAAAAATAGTCAAGTATAAATGATAAATTTGACACAGCTTTGGGGTCCTTGGAAGGGGGTGGGGGGAGAGGACATTGTAATGCTGTTTTCTTTTAGCAGCTGCACTGTCAAATTAATGGTCACCTCCAGGGGTCACAGTGTGGAGCTGTTATCTTTTCCTCTTTCATCAAGAATTCAGTTGGAGGAAGTACAAAGGCTTTATGACTGAGAAGGGAAGCTGACACTATTAGTTCATTATCATCAATTTTAGGCTAAACTGGTTAATAGAGGCAGAGGTTGGAAACTTGAGAAATAGCAACATTTTAAAATATTTCAAATGATGGGATCAAGAGGAAGTGGAGAATTAGGGAGAAAAGAGAAAGCATTCAATAAAATTTACCCTCTGTCCAGGTTACTGATGTTTGTATTTTCTTTATAGAAAGAATAGACAGAAATGTACTGGAAGGATATGTCCAAGAAAACTTAAGCATGAGTTTTTCTTTCTGTTTTGTTTTGAAGCCTGCCTAGTCTTAACAACGAATTAATTAAAAGGGGAAACAAAAAACTTAAGAGAGTTGAAAGACAATTCCTGGCTCACTATAAAACCATTAAATGCTAGAAGATGCCTTATTACCATGAGCGATTTAACTATCTTCCCTCCCTGAACATTTTTCTTTGCTGTTTTCTCTGGCTGCTGTGTACCCTCTACCCTCTCGCATCTTTGTGTGCTGATCCATGTATCAGATTTTTGATTCATCCTCTCTGTGGTCTGTCAGCTTAGTTAAGAGATTTCCAAATCTTGTAGCCTTCGCTGACAGGGGGCAGCTGCAAACAGTCCCCTGATCCTTCCCCGAGGAGAGCTACTGAGATTTAATTTTCAGTGAAAGGTGCAGCCTGCAATCTATGTCAGGTCCCCTAAGTCATCTTGGAACCCCAGTTGGCCCAGTGGCAATGGCTTGTATTTCCGTCTCCTCCACTACACCAAGATTCCTCAAAAGACGGACTGCTGCTGTGTGTCTGTTCTCAGCCACACTTCTGCCTCAGCATCCATGGACTGAGAAATGGCGTCTTTAGCAATGACAGAAATTTTTCATCAGCACAACAGCCCCACCCACTGCCTTATAGATGTGTCCCACGTGAAAAGGGAGAGAGTAGTGGTAGCATTTTAAAATTACTTTTAGTTCTGACTACAATTGTCTGATTTTGACTAGGTTTTTAAACTGTGTTAATCAACAGTTTTCTGTCAATCACCTTATCAGGCAGTTAAATCCATGAGTGAAGTTTTTACTGAAGTGTTCTTTGGGTTTTTTTTGCAAGAATAGATCAGCTTTATGCTGTTTTAAAAGTAGAATAAATTTCGATTGTCCCTCAGTATGAGTGTAATTGTGGTGATATTCAAATATAGCACAGTCTATCTGATTGGCATAAACAAAAGGATATATCAAAAAAGAAAGATCAATTAGAAAACAGAAGTGTTGATAAAGAATCTTAACTTAAAAAGTGAGTACCATTCTATACATTGGACATCATTAAACTGGTAATAAAGAATGAATTACTCTGGCTTTTTCTTCTGTCCATTCCTGCATTTTAAGACATCTAGCCTTATAGGCCTAGAAACCTCTGGAGAGTTCACTACTGGTCTCACTGCCTTCCACTGAGAATTTGTGGCTTGGTTGTCATGGAGACATCGTATTTCTCCAAGAATTGCTCATATTGATCCGTGGCCGGGCGTAAATGGCCAAGCGAGTGTGAGGAATAAAGGGGGCTGGGCAGTCCTATAAAATGACCAGGGCTTGTGGGGTGGAAATAAGCTCATAGCAAACACTTAGGTAAAAAGAAAGAAGCAGTTTTATTTTGTTTCAAGGTTTCTTTCTGCACTTTGGGCCATTGTCTTCCTTCTCTATGAACTGAAAGAAACTTGTTAGTCACTTGTCATGTCAGATCCTTGGTGCTTGTCCTGACACAGCTGTCAGCCTCGCAGCTCTGTGCAGTTCAGGGACACACAACAAAGAGGCAGAGGCATGAATTATTTATTGCTCCTCGTGTGGATAAAATTCTGTGATAAGAAATTAAGACACTTCTGACAGAGATGCTTGTTTAGTAAGAAAGATTTTGATGATAGAGTGCATTTCCTTGAAGTATGAGCATTTGAGAAACAAAATTCTTAAAACTGAACATGAAGGGAGATTTGTGAAATTGGTGGCATGGTGGGACTTCCCTTGAACCATGAAAATATGACTGGCCACTTCTCAACGTCCAAAAATCAACTTCAAAATATCAAGTCATTCAAATGTAGAGCTCCAAAAGTATAAACATTACTTTGGTGGTCTAGTGACCTCTATTTACCATGTACAGGTGGTGTTGCTCTGGAAAGCATGTTAAACCACCTTTGTTAGAAGAAAAAAATAAAATTTGGGATCTTTAAGTGGTAAGGTTTGAGAAGATGTCCTCGAAACAGTAGAAGTGCTTTGGTAGCTAAGCTTATAACTGCATTATTATATTCATTATTTCTTGTATGGAAAGAAGCATATTTAAATCTGAATGAGCTAATCTTACCATTTTCACCTGGAATATTTCACTTAAAATTATTTTTAGCACTTTCATATGTATGCAAATCCCCTAGTTACAAAGGTGGATGTGATCAGTCTTTTGCCTTTAATGGATATTGACCTTACATGGCTTTATTTATGCAATTCTAAATAACTAATATATTTATTACATCATTTTTAATGAATATGCCAGTTGTTCAAACAGCATCCAGAAAGTGAAAACAAAATCATTTTTATACTCAAGCACAGTTCAAGAGTATCGCATCATATATTGTTCTCTCCAAGTAAAGTCTTTTCTTGGCAAATCCTCTAAAACATTATTTTACTGAAACTTACATAGCTTTATATTGCTCCTATCAACTAGTTTGCATCTGCAAGGAATAAGAAACTTACAGTGCAGAGAAACTAATTTTTTTTTAATGAAGTTGAAATTTTTAAACTGTTGATGGAGCATTTAAAAATGCCAGTAATAAAATCAAATTTTTAGAATTTATATAAAACAGTAAGATTGACTTTGTGAATTATCTTTGAACAAAATGGATTTTAATTCAGTATGTAGATTATTTTTTCGTTGACATCACTGCTTCACCAGCTGGGATGACCCATTTGTAAATGGGCTGGAGCTTGCATATAGGTCACAATTTAGATGCCTGGTGGAGTGGTCATTCACCTCCTCTAGAGGGCTCTACCTTATTCATCATGCCATTGTGATCTCTTTATTGGTTCAAGTTGAATACCCAGGTGAGTGCGTGCAGTCCATTAAGGTTGGGCAAAGCAGCTTTAGACCACAGCATTCTTGTTACTCTGACCCTGCCAGTGAACCTGGAGGTCTTGTCTGATAGGTTAAAGTCTCCCTCAGCAGTGTCTTTTCTTTGGAATAATTCATTAGCAAAGACTTTTGACTCACAGGTGAATCCCAGATTGAAGTTTCTGGCTTAGACTCTGTGAAGTCTACTGGCTTCTTCACCAGCATATATACATTCCTGGAACCTGTGGGAATAACTTTGATGTCTAGTAATAGAAGCACTGAGACAACATGTGAACTTACAGCTCCCTTTTTTGTGTTTTTAGGGCCATTGGGCTTTCTTTCTTTGGTTCTTTAAGCCCTGGTCACTTCTGAATCTGAAAGATGTTATCACAAAAATAGTTCAGTTTAGTATTTTGTTGGCTAACTTCTTATTAACTGTTTAATGCACAGTGATTGTATATAGTCCAATCCCTGATCTCCAGAATATTAAAAAAAACATGTTCTTGGCCCCTTATCTTAAAAAATATGGTGTGAGGTTCACAAATTTTATACAAGTGTTAATGAGAAACCTTGAGCTTTTATCAGCTTATTGGCTTGGAAAACTAAGCATTTTACTTACTAGTGCACCAGGGATAGTGCACTTAAATGTGGCTTCAGCTGAAAATAATAGTGACAAAGAAGGGTTTGGAAGTACAAAAAAAATGCATTTTCAGATAAGCATTTTTATGTCATTCTGAAGTAGTTTATAATCAGTATGCATTCTGCCATTAACAGAACATTTTAGTGGTTTTTATATAGCACGTTATGTGTGTATATCTACATACATCATTGTTAATCAATATTATATTTGCATGAATCTGATGAATAAAACTAGGTTTCTTACTGTTTCGTAGAGGATACTACATTGTGAAAAGCGAAGCTTTTTTTTTTTTTTTTTATACTATTCTGGCTCATGAATCACCAGCAAAAATCAGGTAACAGAAAGTAGGACAGATTCAGGAGTGGAGTGTTGGAGATGGCTGATGATGATGCATGAAGCAGAAAAAATGTAGAATGTGTGAGCAGCCCATCAGTCATAGCCTTCAAGAACACACTTCTCATGACTAGTGCTAAAAAAAATGTTCTAGAAGAAGTAAGAACAATTTCAGTGGTAAAAACATGTAAGCTCTATCTTCCAGTTGTGTGTAACAACATCAATATTTTAAATAATTTACCAAAAGGGAAAAAGCATTAATCTAATAATTTTTAAAGGATATAAAATTCTGGGCATATATATGTAATACATATATAATACAATATTGAATATTGGTTTACCTAAAGTAAATAATCAGCTTTTTGAGTTTTTGCCAATAGGAATGGGAGTTACTATGATTGGTCACATTATTAATATAAATGTGTTTAGAAGTAGTTAACTGAGGCACAATGCTCTAGTCAAATTAATTTAATCAAGTGATTTTTTTTTTTTAGCCTGCACTCTGAGAAATACATTCTCTTTAAGAATGCTATAGCTCAAACCATATTTCAACTGATATTTATACCATTTTGTCCTAAAACTGCCATGGTGAGCTTCTCCAAGAACAATTCAACTGCTTGAAATTTATGGAAATTTATTAATTTCAAACTCAATTTATCTTGTTGACAACTGCTGATCTTCCTCAGTGATTAAAAAAATATTAATAAGATGTGCAATTAAAATAGTTACCTGAGGCTTGGCTTATAAGAATTTCTTTATTATATTAATATTTTATTTATATAGAGAAATAAATGTAGAAATTATGAGTAATTGCTTTCTTCTTTCCTTCTTCCCTTTCTTGCTTTATATTTTTCTTCATATTCTCCCTCCTTTCATCCTCCTTTCTCTTCCACCCTTCCTCTTACACTTCTTTTCTCCTTCCCTTTCTGCATTTCACCATATAACCCAAGATAATCTGTTTTCTTTCCAGGTAAACGAAAGCATCATTTATGGATAGAAAAGGTGTGCTCCTGCAAGCTGTGCTAATTGTAACCTCATCGGTAGGAACTGGATTTGGACAAATTAAGAAAACCCAAACATGCCATTTGTTTATCATTGTATATATAAGCTATGTTATTATTAGTCTAGTTATTAATTTGTGGTAGATTTGCCAGTACTTTGTTCAGAGTCATTACTGATCAAAAATATTCAAATTCCTCTAGTTTTAAGAAATCATTGTCATTTTGTGATTCCAACAAGTAGAGCAGCCCACAGACACAAATTTAATACCACTTTAGATTTTTCTTCCAGTTTACAGTTCCTGAATTATATAATCCCATTTGCTTTTAAACAATATAACAAACAATGCTTTTAAATTTAATGTTGCTTAAATGTACTTACTCTAAAACTTTACCAAATTTGTTTGATTTGTCAGGTGAGGGCATTTATGTTTTAGTAGATGCTTTAATTTGAATCAATCATCCTGTAGTAAATCTCATCTTTAAGCATGAAATGTTGTCAACAAAGTAGCCAATTCCATTTAGTCATCAATTAGCCCAAATAAGTGATACACAGTATAACAGAGACCAATCTTGTGCAGTCAAGTTAATTTAGACTTCTAATGACATAGAGGCTAATGTCTTTAGCTAAAGGTTGATTTTGTTGGCCATATAGATGTGAGCTAGGGAAGGGGAAACTACTGATAACACATCACGATTGATCCTTATTAAGTATAAACTCTGGTAGTTCTATTCCCAGAAAGAAGCTTGACTTTCTATTCCCAGAAAGAAGCAGGAATTCTCAAACTAAAATATGTGAAGCAATATAAACAGGAACAGACATAAAGTGCTGATCTATTAAGGCCTTCAGTGATCTGATTTATTTGCTGTGATTTATATTGTATAATTCCTGAATTTATAGAAAATCACAAAGAAGATTATTAGTGTGCACACGAGTACAAATATTGACTAATCCATAGAAAAATGGAATTAATATGTTAAATATATGATACATATCTTTATATATCTATCTAATAGGGAAATTCTAGTCACTTCAACAAACATTTTTTGGGGCACCAGCATCAGATTCTGTGCAAGGGAGGATGCAAAGAGCAAGGTATAGGGGGAGATTAAAGAATAGAACTATAAAATTGAAATAGTGTGGTCTCTGCCCTTAAGGACCTTACAATTAATTACTGACCTAAGTGAATATACCAGAACTAGACATCAGGTGACTGTGACTTTTTAAAAATAGATAAAAATATGTGTTGTTGTTGTTGTTTTTTGCCCTAAAAGATGATATTACGTGGAATTACTTTTGAGTTTTATTTCAGTAACATATTGTTAAATGAATAATGATGGAAAACTATCATCCTTTGAAAAAATTATATATATGTATGTACTTTCCTCAACCTCTGAGAATTGTCAAAAGCCACTTAGAACAAATTTCAAAATAAAAGGAAGGTAGTAAGCTAAGCAATAGAACAGTTTCTTGCATGCTGTGTACTGGTTCTGAAAGCCATTACAAGGAGTACTCCCTAAAATATTTTTAATGATAGTAATATCAAATAAAGATATATCTTCTCAAAAGGGCAATTTTAGTAGTTGTAACCATTAAATATGCTTATTAAAAATAAACTTCTTTGTTTTTATAGCAATGTTCTATTATTCTTTTTTCAAAGAAGAATAAAAATAAGTTTAAATAGTTGCCATATTAAGCATTTTTTCAGGTCCAAGGAAATCAATATTGAACCCTTGATAAATGTTTTATTATGTCACTAGCTATAGGAAATTAGAAGTAGCATAACTCTGGCATCACTAAAAGAGATTTTAAAGATTTTGTTGGTATCACATTTTATAGTTGCTAAAATTTAAAAATTCCTATCAAATGACTCCTTAAAATTTCCTTCTATTAATATGAATTCTGGAAACAACACCATTAAATATAAAAACTTTTAATTCCTAAAAATGAGAATTTTAGAGATAGACACTTAAATAACATTCCCTAATATCCATGTGCAAGTGTATCTATGATACAGATCCATTAGTCTGTTTAAAAATAATGATATTGACTTATGTTCAATATGTTTCAGGAATTTCTGTTGCAAAGAGAATTTGAAATAGTAAATTGCCACACAATTAAATAGAACACTCATAGGGTACCACAGCTAGAAACTCAAAACTGATTACCTCTTATCTAAGTGTTTATCCTTTTGTACATCCAGTCTTAGGTAACAATGCAGTAATTATATTAGCAAAAGAAACTGTTTGTATTTAGAGTCTTCCTTGTTACTGTAATTAATAAATCATTTGAAAATTACACTGAGTTTCTTTTCTGGTAATAATCTTGATGACGCTTATAATTATATATTTTCTTCCATGGAATTCATATTTTCAAATTTGCAAGCCGGGATCTGTTATGCATTGTGGAGTCACACACTGGCTATACTGCATAAGGGAAGAATCTAGGTTTACATGTCAAGATTTCACTGCCATGTGTCCAGGCAGTGTGTCCTGCTCTGCTTCTCAGAGCCTCGCTTCCCCGTTCATGTGGAGAACTCCCTCACAGGGCTCGTCCAGAGGCCCTCCATGAGGTGGTTTATGGAAAGCAATCTGAACACTGTAAAACAGCTCAAATATATGGTAAAATTTACAGCATTATAAACATAGAATGGTGGCCTCAGGCCTGAAATATTCTGTTGCTATTTTAGAAACTAAGTCAAGACTACGTCGAACATCTCACTATTAGAAAAATGCTGCTGCTGCTCCTGCTAAGTCGCTTCAGTCGTGTCCGACTCTGTGCGACCCCATAGACGGCAGCCCACCAGGCTTCCCCATCCCTGGGGTTCTCCAGGCAAGAACACTGGAGTGGGCTGCCATTTCCTTCTCCAATGCATGAAAGTGAAAAATGCTAGGGAATATTTTACTAAGTATTAACATTCTATCTCAAGGTAGTATTTGAGTTATTTTTTACTTCCTTCCTTGTACATTTTCTTCTAGTGAGATGTATTTAAAAGCCTTTTATAATTATTCATATGAACTTTTTAGAAAAGATATACTTTCTCTTCAATCTTTGGAGGGCACATTATAATAATTGAACTTTTAAAATTTAAGTTTTATACCAGATGTTTTAAATGAAGGCTCAGAATGTATTAATTCCAATTGACTTTAAAGTCTTATTTTCATAGACTGGACTCATTCATGTAGTTTTAAATTTTCTATATTGCATACATTTTTATTACACAGTTATTTAAATGTAGTACTATATATCCTTTGGTTCTCCACAAAATGCCCTTTTACATGTAAAATGCTCAGTTGCGTCTAATCTCATATGGAAGTCATTGCTTTGTAAACATGTACTTAGTTAGCAATGTAAAATACTTTCAAAATTGTGAAAATTAATTCAAAATTAATTTGAATTAATTTTAAAAAGTTGCCAAGTTAAAACTTTGTTAAGTAGATATCTTTCTGATGAAATTACATGGCTTCATGTTCAGTGGTCCCCAGACCACTTCACACTGATTTCATCAACAAAGACCCTACAGATAGCATGTATGGTAAAACTGTAAACTGGAAATTAACAGATATTCCAGTAAGAGCATGCCACGGGAAACTCTTATTCAACTGTGACCCTTGAAGACAGCATGTGTCATTTCATGTCACTGGCAGGGCAGGGACTATAGTGAGCTCTGTCCTGGCACCCCTCTTTCACTTCTCTCACCCTCATCAGACCTTTGCAGATCCCAACTTTATTGAAGATTTCAGTGTCAAGCTTTTTGCATTATTTTGATTTTTATAAATATTCCATTGAAATACATTTATCTTGATTACTGGGATTTCTTTGGAAGGAATGATGCTGAAGCTGAAACTCCAGTACTTTGGCCACCTCATGTGAAGAGTTGACTCATTGGAAAAGACTCTGATGCTGGGAGGGATTGGGGGCAGGAGGAGAAGGAGACGACAGAGGGTGAAATGGCTGGATGGCATCACTGACTCGATGGATGTGAGTCTGAGTGAACTCCGGGAGTTGGTGATGGACACGGAGGCCTGGCGTGCTGCAATTCATGCGGTTGCAAAGAGTCGGACACGACTGAGTGATTGAACTGAACTGAACTGAATTTTTTGTTGTTTTCTAGTCTTAGACTCTATTCATTAAGTCTAGGATAAATAACTTTTATCCCAGAAAGTATATTGCAGGAAAATAGATTGTGACAACTCCATCATCATGCACATGACTATAAGCATGCAAATAGTAAGATATACTTTTTTAATACTATATGAAAACCAAAGTCACAGACCATTGAAAATGCTTTAAATGGCTTATTTCTATCAGTATACAGGGGGAAATGTTGAGCACAAATGGTGCTTCCTTTTGACATTGCTTCCCCAAACGCCTTTTTCAATTCCACAAACCATGTTTTCTCATTATCTTTTTAGGGAACCTTTCTGTCTTCAACATGTTACTAACTGTAAACGTAGCAGTGATCTTTTAATTCAAGGATACAATGTTTTTAACACTGAAGATAATTAGTACGTGTTTAGTAAACACTATGCCTAAACCTGGAAAGTGCCAAGTGCCAGCAAAACGCCAATATTTATAACATGATGTAATAGCAATAATTGCTTGGTACTTGGTTACAAAACCTATCATTTATTCACTTAGCAATTATTTTAATTGCAATTATCTGTAAAGTCATCAATCGGCTTTTCAATCTTACATGTGTATTTTCCAGGGAGAAGGTGTTTTCACATAGCCTCAGTCACTGAGCATCATAGTCTCAGATGATGCCATCCAAGATAAAAAGAAGATCTATGACATGTTCTTCATATCACAAATTTCCTTTAGACTTTTAAAGAGATAGTTCTGCAGTGACAACTGCATTTCCTATCAGAAATAACCTTTCCTATTTATATTTAAAGATTTCTTACATTTATGTTATTTCCATTTGCATCAATTTATAGTTATAGTGGGCTTCCCTGGTGGCTTAGATGGTAAATAAACTGCCTGCAATGCAGGAGACCCAGGTTCAGTCCCTGGGTTGGGAAGTTCCCTGGAAAAGGAAATTGCAGCCTACTCCAGTATTCTCCCTTGGAAAATCCCATGGACAGAGGAGCCTGGTAGTCTACAGTCCATGGGGTTGCAAATAGTTGGACACAACAGAGCAACTAACACTTTCACTTCCATAGTTATAACGGGTCTTCTGAGGTGGCTCAGTGGTAAAGAATCTCCCTGTCAATGCAGGAGACCCAGGTTAGGTCCCTGGGTTAGGAAGATCCCTTGGAGAAGGAAATGGCAACCTACTCCAGTCTTCTTGCCTGGAAAATCCCATGGACAGAGGAGCCTGGCAGTATATAGTCCATAGGATCGCAGAGTCAGACACAACTGAGCATGCACCATGAACATGGTAGCTACAATCAACTGAGGAGACATTTTACTTATTTCTTCCTTTTGTATTTTAGAGCTTGTGTGATTAGGGAGAGAAAACTATCAGACAGTAAGATTGGGAGCCTTCATCCTCTACCTAAGACAGTCATAGTCACAGGGCTCAAGTTGCGCTTTGGATTGTTTTGATATTAAGGAAGATTTCATTGGATCAGCCTTTATTCCATACAACTGGTGTATTCCCACCAATCTAAACCAAGCGATTTGCTCCAATTTCTGCAAGAATTTGAGATACAAAGTGAGATCAAAATAGTATATACTATCACTTCAGTTGTGATTGGGATAGTCAAATAAAGAAACAAATTTGGGGATTTCTAAAGTATGTTTTCATAGCAAGTATACTACGGCTGATGCATGTCTGGAAATGGGTTAGGTTTTGTTTATAGTCTTCCTGCCATGTAGGTGGCAGCAACACTCAAGGCTAGAAATTTTCTTTCACATTCTCTGAGCTCTAGACCAAAGCATATATTTACTAAAAATCTTTGTGGAAGAGAAAAGGTTTAAAGTGTACAGGCAAATTTCTCTATGTCTTCACATATCTCTAACATACTATTTTAAGGTTGTGCTAAAGCTGTTCACATCGTGTGAAAACATTCATCATTTCCCTTAATACAGAAGTCATAGTCTACTCTCGTACATGCTGGTAGTATTAGGTTTCTGTTTCTTTATTTACTAGGATCTTCCTTCTTCACCTTCTCTCAGGCTAAAGCCTTTCTTTGAAGAAAAAGGAAGAAAACACTGCTTTATTCCACTACTACCTAAGCTTTATTGGGAAATGGTGAAAGTCTGTCCCTTTATTCTTTGCAATATCTAAGGAGTCAAAGTATTTAGTAAATGTGGAGAGATTTTCCTTCCATTATCCAAATGAAGCCATTTTCTCTGACTGTCCTAACTAGAGGTGACTGCATTCCAGTTAGTTCTATGTGCAAATCAAATGAAGGCTCTGAGCAGAGAGGCCCAGAGCACCTAGATTGAGGCCAGAAGACAAAAAGAAAGTGTTGAGCCATTGCATAGATGGGGGGCAGGGTCACTCCCTTGCAAAAGCAGGTGGCTCCTGCACCCAGGCATAAGTGAAACCAGGAGGACCACCTTTATGTAAATAAGTGGGCCCTCCTTTAGTATCAGAAACTGAAGAGAAGTGAGCTTTTCTTTAATTCCTGGCATTTTGCTAGAACTAGGACATGTGATAGTAAGCACAGGTAGCTTTTGTGAGGGATTCTTCAGAGTGTTCTTTTTGTACGTGGTTGGTCAACGTGCCCAATAGCAAGCAAATATACACCATTCCAGGCACAGGTGAAGCAAAAGGTGAGGAGTGGTTTCTACATTTGGTATCTTTTAACCTGGTTTTCACTATTCCTTGTTTCTTTTGTTCTTCATGTTCTTGATCACTTTCCTCAAATATCTATGTAGTTAATACAGGTATTTTGCATTGCAGCAGGCATTGCACATAGATGCTTTAGTACTAGCATTGCATCTCACTCCATCACTTTCTTACTATCTGGCATGACAAAAGTAGTTTCATATACCTTGAACCTCAATTTTCTCATCTATATATTGGGAGTAATAATTCTAGTCTCTCAGCTACCATATGTATATACAGTATTACTTAATATAATAGTATAAATAATTGAAATTACTACACATACCAAAAAATGCCTGCTTTTAAATCTCAACTACAGCCAAGCATCATGGCACTCCAGTGCTTGAGTAAGTGCTTTAACTCAGATTGGGGAGAACATTTTGGCATAAACAAGCTAAATAGTTTGTTTTCATAAAAGTCTTTTCTTTCAAAATGTTTCATGTTAACTGAGTACTCCCAGGATAAAGGACTAGTTTCAAAGTTTTCAACAGTTTTTTTAAAGGTCAATACTGTCCCCAGGTTCATGGGTGATACTTGTTGTTCAGTCGCTCAGTTGTGTCCTACTCTTTGAGTCCCCATGGACTACAGCATACTAGGCCTCCCTGTCCTTCACCATTTCCTGGAGTCTGCTCAAATTCAAGTCCATTGAGTCAGTGATGCCATCCAATCATCTCATCCTTTTTAAAATATTCCCCCAAAGTAAAAGATAAAAGCTCTCAAACACATTCATTATGAGCCCAGCATTACTCTGGTAGCCAGGACCTGAAAACAATAATGTTCAATTTGTTGGGTAATAATAGTAAATAGTTTTTCTTCTGGCTTCTGAAAGACAATCCTCTGGGAATGTTTTATGTCAGAATAGGACAGGCCATGGTCCATCTAAGCCTATACAAAATGATAGCTAGCTTCCCTCCTGACTTCTATCAGTCTTCATATTATCAGATGACTCTAACAGCCATGATTCTATAGCTTTATATGAGTGTGATGAATGAGACCAAACCAAAACACATATGTACTTTTAAAGCAGTATCCTAAAACTTAAAAAGCAGATAAATTTCCGAAAGATTTTGTAAAACAAAACCGTGTATATTGAATTTTGCCTTCCCATTGAGGATGGTATATAATAGAAAAGTTTTCCTTTTAGGAACAATATGCAAATAGATGAGCTGAGCAGTAAATCTGAGTCAACGAAGGGCTAAAGTGGGAAGTTGACCATGACATCAGGAATATTAAACAACAACATAATTGGGAAGACATGCTCATCCTTGTTTTTCCTTTGAGAAAGCTTGGTGGAATTTCTCATGAGAGTTCTCGCTTCTGTCCCTTTCTTTCCCTTAAATGGAAAAAAAGGGTATGGATTACTAACAGTAATGATTGGCAATAAAAATAACAACTATAATAAGATGATTATATCTACTACTGCAGGCAGGAATCCCTCAGAAGAAATGGCGTGACCATCATGGTCAATAAAAGAGTCCAAAATGCAGTACTTGGATGCAATCTCAAAAACGACAGAATGATCTCTGTTCGTTTCCAAGGCAAACCATTCAATATCACAGTAATCCAAGTCTATGCCCCAACCAGTAACGCTGAAGAAGCTGAAGTTGAACGGTTCTATGAAGACCTACAAGACCTCATAGAACTAACACCCAAAAAAGATGTCTTTTTCATTATAGGGGACTGGAATGCAAAAGTAGGAAGTCAAGAAACACCTGGAGTAACAGGCAAATTTGGCCTTGGAATACAGAATGAAGCAGGGCAAAGACTAATAGAGTTTTGCCAAGAAAATGCACTGGTCATAACAAACACCTTCTTCCAACAACACAAGAGAAGACTCTATACATAGACATCACCAGATGGTCAACACCAAAATCAGATTGATTATATTCTTTGCAGCCAAAGATGGAGAAGCTCTATACAGTCAGCAAAAACAAGACCAGGAGCTGACTGTGGCTCAGACCATGAACTCCTTATTGCCAAATTCAGACTTAAGTTGAAGAAAGTAGGGAAAACCACTAGACCATTCAGGTATGACCTAAATCAAACCCCTTATGATTATACAGTGGAAGTGAGAAATAGATTTAAGGGCCTAAATTTGACAGATAGAGTGCCTGATGAACTATGGAATGAGGTTCATGACATTGTACAGGAGACAGGGATCAAGACCATCCTCATGGAAAAGAAATGCAAAAA
>NW_011494638.1:1592502-1630171 GCF_000754665.1 Bison bison bison | reverse complement strand
GCCAACATCCACTGGATCATGGAAAAAGCAAGAGAGTTCCAGAAAAACATCTACTTCTGCTTTATTGACTATGCCAAAGCCTTTGACTGTGTGGATCACAAGAAACTGTGGAAAATTCTGAAAGAGATGGGAATACCAGACCACCTGATCTGCCTCTTGAGAAATTTGTATGCAGGTCAGGAAGCAACAGTTAGAACTGGACATGGAACAACAAACTGGTTCCAAAGAGGAAAAGGAGTTCATCAAGGCTGTATATTGTCACCCTGTTTATTTAACTTATAGGCAGAGTACATCATGAGAAATGCTGGACTGGAAGAAACACAAGCTGGAATCAAGATTGCCGGGAGAAATATCAATAACCTCAGATATGCAGATGACACCACCCTTATGGCAGAAAGTGAAGAGGAACTCAAAAGCCTCTTGATGAAAGTGAAAGTGGAGAGTGAAAAAGTTGGCTTAAAGCTCAACATTCAGAAAACGAATATCATGACATCCGGTCCCACCACTTCATGGGAAATAGAGGGGAAACAGTGGAAACAGTGTCAGACTTTATTTTCTAGGCTCCAAAATCACTGCAGATGGTGACTGCAGCCATGAAATTAAAAGACACTTACTCCTTGGAAGGAACGTTATGACCAACCTAGATAGCATATTCAAAAGCAGAGACATTACTTTGCCAACAAAGGTCCGTCTAGTCAAGGCGGACTGTGGTCATGTATGGATGTGAGAGTTGGACCGTGAAGAAGGCTGAGCACCGAAGAATTGATGCTTTTGAACTGTGGTGTTGGAGAAGACTCTTGAGAATCCCTTGGACTGCAAGGAGATTCAACCAGTCCATTCTGAAGGAGATCAGCCCTGGGGTTCTTTGGAAGGAATGATGCTAAAGCTGAAACTCCAGTACTTTGGCCACCTCATGCGAAGAGTTGACTCATTGGAAAAGACTCTGATGCTGGGAGGGATTGGGGATAGGAGGAGAAGGGGACGACAGAGGATGAGATGGCTGGATGGCATCACTGACTCGATGGACATGAGTCTGAGTGAACTCCGGGAGTTGGTGATGGACACGGAGGCCAGGCGTGCTGCGATTCATGGGGTCGCAAGAGTCGGACAGGACTGAGCGACTGATCTGATCTGATCTGAGAGGGAGTTTTGATTAAAGTGGCAAACTTAAGACACACGTTTACCTCCACCCTCTCCTGAAGCCCCACTGAAATAATGTGATAAAAGACATAATTTCAGAGGAAAATGAGAGACTGTGAAAAGGAGTAACCAAAATAAAGTAAAAATTTTTAAATTGAAAAGTAAAAAATGCTACAGGGGATGATGACAAAAAGTGCGTTGACTGGTGTTGCAGAGTTCCTTAAAGTCTCAGAAATTAGAGTCAACTGTTACCTCTAAAAGTGAAAGTACAGGCATGGCTGAAAGCGGAAAACCAAAGAAATAGTTAATATCTTTAATTCCCATCCTGCTTCTCTCCCTGCCCATGCTTGGAGGTTCCCTCCCTGAACAGGGTGATCAAGAGGGATTCTAGACTCAGAACACTAAACCTAACTGATAGCAGGAACAACATCTTGGAAAGGAGGGATGGATAAAACTCTGCACACTTATGGCCACATCCCAACTGCAACTCCTTTCTTCTCTGTTCCCAAAAGGTGGATAACCATTTTTATTAACCCTGGACAAGAGACCGATGAATTTGTTTCTGATAAAGTAACAAGCCTAAGGCCAATAAGCATATAAAAAGATACTCAACATCAATAATCATTAGGGAAAATGAGATACCACTGGACACACATTATGGATGGCTACTATATATAAAAAAAAAAAAGCCAGGTAGTGACAAGTGCTGGTGAGCACGTCCAGAAACTGCAACTTTTATGCACTGTTGGTGGGAATGTAACATGGTGCAACTGCTGTAGAAAGCAATACAGTGGTGCTGCCCAAAATGCAGAATAGAGTCATCATATAATCCAACAATTCCACTTCTGGGTTTATAGCCAAAAGAATATCTGAAAGCAGGATCACAAAGAGATGTTTGTACAATTGTGTTCATAGCAGTATTATTCACAACAGAAAAGGGTGGAAGGAATCCAAGTTATTTTATCCATTGATAGATGAATGAAAGAATGAAATGTGAGTTATATATAAATCAACCTTAAAAATTCTGACACATGCTACAGCCTTAAAAATTCTGCTACAGTAAAACCTTGAAGACATTAAGTAAAATAAGCCAGATACAAAATGACAAATACTATATGATTTCACTTATGTGAGGAACCCAAAGTAGTCAAATTCATAGAGACAGAAATGATGGTTACCTGGAGGAGGAAGGAAAGTAGAAAGGGAAAAATGAATTATTGTTTAATAGGTATAAAGTTTCAGTTTTGCGAGATGAAAGAGTTCTGGAAACTGGTTGCACAGCAATGTATATGTATCTAACACTACTGATCTTTACTGTACTGTACAATTAAAAACAGTTAAAACGGTAAATTTTATGTTATATATGCTTTACCACAATTAAAAATTTGAAAAACAACCTGAGAAAAAAAAGATTTACAGATGTGGCCCATTCAGGCTGCTCCAGTGAAACATCAAGAGCCAGATAACGCAGGGTGAAGCTGGGCACTCTAGCCTGCCCAGGAACACAAAATACTTTTGTAACTCACTAGTTGGAAAGCTAAACATCACCAGCCATATTAAGAAAGCTTTCAATATGAAAGACAGAGACCAAAACAAACAAATATAAAAAAGACAGCAAAAGCAGGCTATATAGGGTATTACAGGAGAATCCTCAAACATCTATAATTAATATAATCAAAAAGATAAGTATCTTTAAGAAACAAAAGTAGGAGGCTAGGAAAAGGAACATTCAGGAAGTTAACAATATGTGATGACATTCATATATTCATTTCAACATTTAAAAAAAAATTACTATGTGCAAGGCACTGTTACAGCCATTGAGAATACAGCAGTAAGCAAAACATACAAACACACATTGAATCATTAGCAATGTTTTTCCCCCCTTAAAAAGCCTGGAAGATGTAATTAATGAAATCTCCCAGAAAATAGAAAATAAGAGAGATAATAAGAAACGTAAAGATTGGTTCAATGAAAGGAGGTCAAATATTAATAATAATAATGAGAGTTCTGAAAAGAGTAAACAGAGAAATCAGAGGGAAGCAAATTATCTAAAATGAAATCAAGCAAATTTTCCAGATATGATGAAAACAAATTCCAGATTAAAAGAATCCACAGTGTGCTCTACAAAATTTATGAAAAAGCTCCACACAAACATTCTAGTGAAAATTCACAGCACTAAACACAGAGGTGATCCTTAAAACTTTTAAAAAGAGAACTTTTGTCCTGTGTGAACAATATGGGAGCAGAATAGCATTAGACTTCTCAACTGGACTTCAGGATGCTAGATAAAAATGAAGCAAAGACTTAAATATCACAGTGAGAACCATTTCCATTCTGGAATTCTTTACTTAGCCAGTATATTGTTTCCATGTACCTTTCCTCATAAAATTACTGGGGATGTGATCCACCTTCAAGAGGACGTAAGTTGAGAAAGAGCCGTGTATACAACATAGGAAAGAAGGAAATTCCCCAGGAGACCATGAAGGTAGACTTCGTGTCTACTGCTGTCTGCAAGCCTGGAAAACAGCTGGGTCTGTTGCAGCAGAAAGTCAAGGGTTCTAGTAGGGAGAACAACAAAACTGGTAGATTACTGATAGGTCTGACTATACTGAGAAAGATCTCAGGGTTCTGTCAAGGGGCTTGGTAATGGATTAGTGACAGGTATTGCATAGGACAGAAAACTAAGCAAATGAAAAGAGAGAGAGAGAAATGTAATCATAGTGGATAATGTAGTTCAACTGTGAACATTCGCGTAATAATTATTACATAGTAATCATTACTGTAACAAAAAAGATAATATAACTATCAGGAGGATGAAGGGATTGTATGAAGGAAGTGGGAAGTGGAGGAAAGGTAAATGATAAGCAGTCACTAAAATTGATAAATACAAATAATCTGAAATAATGGATATACTACCACGTTACACATTTTGTTAAAGCAAGTGTTGGTATATTGAATTAATTTACAATTAAATTACAATTTTTCAAATTAATTTACAAATACAGTTATCTGGAATCTTTGAATGTCCCTCAGCTGCTTGCCCTGCATGTGTCCTAACTTTGTATCTCTCTGGTTATTTAGGACCATAGCTCAAAGAATTACCCAGGTTGTATGGTTCCTCTGGACTCCGCAGTGATGTCACGTTTGATGCTGTCCTACCACAGCCAGCTGTAACCAGCGTGCAGAGTGATCCAGCAGGAGTGACCTTCAGGCAGGGGATTTTCCTAAACATCTGGCCACAGATGTTAATGATCCTCCTTTGTAGCATGGTTAATGAGTGTAATGCTTGATTAATGAGTATGGGATAGTGAAACCAAATAGCTGAAAAGGATATTGAGAATGTAGTTATTCACAAGATTTTTTTTGAAATCTAAGTGTATTGGTCAAAAATATTTTATGCCTACATAGGTATCCAGTGGACTAGAAGGTTACCTATATGCATGCTTCTCAAAAGTTTATCAAAGTATTCTCAGAAAAAAAAGAAAAATATTACACAAAATATCCTCAAAGAAGCACACTATAAACGTGAAATTTCTCTGGCATCTTGAAATTTATCTTTAAAAAGCCATTTAAATTTGGCATCCATGTATATTTACATTTGTTAAATATGTAAAATTTTACTTTTAAGTAAAATTGATTTTTGTTGAGGTACAACTATGCAATATTATATTAATTTCTGGTGTACAAATGGTGATTCAATATTTGTATACACTGTAAAATGCTGCTGCTACTGCTGCTGCTAAGTCGCTTCAGTCGTGTCCGACTCTGTGCAACCCAATAGACGGCAGCCCACTAGGCTTCTCTGTCCCTAGGATTCTCCAGGCAAGAATACTGGAGTGGGTTGCCATTTCCTTCTCCAAAGCACTAAAGTGAAAAGTGAAAGTGAAGTCGCTCAGTCATGCCCGACTCTTCTCGACCCCGTGGACTGCAGCCTACTAGGCTCCTCCATCCATGGGATTTTCCAGGCAAGAGTGCTAGAGTGGGGTACCATTTCCTTCTCCGACACTGTAAAATCATTACCATATTAAGTCTAGTTACGGTCACCTTACAAATTTAATACAATATTCTTGACCATATTTCCCATGTTGTACGTTATATTCCCATGACTTATTTTGTAACTGGAAATTTATATTTCTTAATCCCGTTTACCCATTTTCATCTCCCCTCAAATGCCCTCCCTGTTATGGCAACCACCAACCTGTTCTCTGTATCTGAGTCTGGGGTTTTGTTTTGTTTTGATTGTTTTCTTTTCTTTATATTCCACATATAAGTAAAATGATGAAGTATTTGTCTTTCTGGCTTTTTTTTTTTTACTTAGCATAACATCCTCAAGATCCGTCCACATTGTTGCAAATGGCAAAATTTCATTCCTTTTTTATGACTGAGCTGTATTTCATCATGTATATATACCATGTCTTCTTTATCCAATTACTTGTTTATGTACACTTGTATTGTTTCTAAGTCTTGGCTATTGTAAACGTGCAGGGAAGCCAGGCATGCATATTTATTTTCAAATGAGGGTTTTCCTTTTCTCGTTGGATCATATGGCAGCTCTATTTTTAATGTTTTGAGGACTCTCCATACTGTTTTCCATAGTGGTTGCAGCAATTTACATTTCCGCCAACAGTGCTGGGGGATTCCCTTTTCTCCACATTCTTACCAACACTTGTTATTTCTTATCTTTTAGATAAAAGTCAGTCTGACAGACATAAGGTGATATCTCACTGTGATTTTGATGTGCATTTCCCTAATGACTGGTGATACTGAGCATCTTTTCCTGTATCTGTTGTCCATCAGTATGCCTTCCTTGGAAAAATGCCTATTCAAATCCTCAGGGAAAAAATCCTTTGAAAAATTTGAATTGGTGGTTTTTGTTAGAGTTGTATAAATTTCTTATATATTTAGGATATTAACCTTATATCAAATATGTGATTTGCAAATATCTTCTCCCATTATGTAAGTTGTCTTTTCATGGCAGAGTGTCATGGAGTGTCCCAACTGCCCAAGTGCACAGACTTTAACTACGGAGCAGTACAACGCTGCCACTGTTTCTGTTCACACACTCCTGCCAGGGAGCACGAAAGTGCTTCAGCTAACTGCCCTGTCTAACCACTGGGATAAAATAATGCCTGACCTGATGATTCTCCTACATCCATTTTAGAATGGTCAGGGAATGGTGCTTTGGGTGGGTGGAGGCGGGGCACATCCAAGCTTGTAGCCTATACCATCAGGTTGGGTTGAAGGTGCAATGATGAAATTTGCCAGAGCCTCTATCACTAGGGAGAATTCTGACAATACCCACCTCTCTAGCCAATGCTTTTAGGTAAGCAAATGAATCTGCTTCCATATAGTCTAGGTTCCTTTCAAACAAGTGGTTTTCCCACTGGGTCTCAGGCTAAGTGAGAACTCATGCAAGCCTTTGAAGACTGGAATCTCAGTTTTCTTCAGCATTCAGGTCCCTCAGATCAGCCCTGTTGCTTTTCTAAGCCAGATGTTTTGGGGGCTTGTCTCTTCACTGCAGATCCTGGGGTTGGGGTGCCTGATGTGGAATATTAACCCTTCTCTCCTCCAGGGGAAATACCTGTCTGGTGAGATCCCTCCCCATGTTTTGAGATGCCAGGGGTGAGTCTTGATGTGATCCTTTATCCCTTTTTGAAGAGAGCAGTTCATCTAGTTCTCAGATTCTTTTCAGAGGAAAATAATCCATATATAGCTGTAGATCTGCTGTGTCTCTGGGGGGAAATGACCTCAGGATGAGTTCCTATGCTGTCATGTTAGACTCCTCATAAAATTTTAATAACTCACATTTACTGAACATTTTGGGGTGTGCTATGCTTAGTACTTTCGGAGAAGGCAATGGCACTCCACTCCAGTACTCTTGCCTGGAAAATCCCATGGACGGAGGAGCCTGATAGGCTGCAGTCTATGGGGTCACGAAGAGTCGGACACGACTGAAGCGACTTAGCAGCAGCAGCAGCAGCAGCATGCTTACAAATAATTTCTTTTCTTTGCATAGTATACATCAAAGATAAACTCATATATCAATTCTATACAATGGGGAAAGAAAAAGAAAGCATTAATTTGTAGACAAAAATCTTATAGTTGAACAGAATCTGTAAGATAATTGGATCTACTAATTGAAACTAATTGCTGGAGTTTCTATTTTTTATTTTATTCAATTTAGTTAAACTAAAACAAAACAAAAAATAGTTCACCCATTAACCATTTCTTACTTAATCTTAACAGCCATTTAAAGAGATAGTTTCTATCCTCATTTTATAGATAAGAAAAGCATGAATCTGTTTTATCTACTTCCATTCATTATGGCAGAAACAAATAAAATCAACAGCAAGAATGTCACCACTTTTAAAAAATAATGATAAGCAAATAACTGACCTGATTTAAAAAAAGAAACAAGTAGTATCATTATCCCAGCATTAATACTGTAAATATCTCTGTGCCCTTAATAGAGGATCACCTTGGAAGCAGTGGTTTGGGCTCCACTGGTAACACGTTTTACTAGCTAGGCTCCCAAAGCACACATAGATGGGATTTATTGAGAGTCTGCTGTGTGTCAATCACTTGGCTAGCTCTGCATGTGATAGTTTACTCTCAAACACAGCTCTCTGAAGCAGCTATTATTTTCATCCCTATTTTACAGATTACAAAATACAGCACTTGAGAGGGTAAGTAATTTGCTTAAAACTACCCAACTAACCTCAGATATGCAGATGACACCACCCTTATGGCAGAAAGTGAAGAGGAACTCAAAAGCCTCTTGATGAAAGTGAAAGAGGAGAGTGAAAAAGTTGGCTTAAAGTTGAATATTCAGAAAACAAATATCATGGCATCTGGTCCCATCACTTCATGGGAAATAGATGGGGAAACAGTGGAAACAGTGTCAGACTTTATTTTGGGGGCTCCAAAATCACTGCAGATGGTGACTGCAGCCATGAAATTAAAAGACACTTACTCCTTGGAAGGAAAGTTATGACCAACCTAGATAGCATATTCAAAAGCAGAGACATTACTTTGCCAACAAAGGTCTGTCTAGTCAAGGCTATGGTTTTTCCTGTGGTCATGTATGGATGTGAGAGTTGGACTGTGAAGAAAGCTGAGCACTGAAGAATTGATGCTTTTGAACTGTGGTGTTGGAGAAGACTCTTGAGAGTCCCTTGGACTACAAGGAGATCCAACCAGTACATTTTGAAGGAGATCAGCCCTGGGATTTCTTTGGAAGGAATGATGCTAAAGCTGAAACTCCAGTACTTTGGCCACCTCATGCGAAGAGTTGACTCATTGGAAAAGACTGATGCTGGGATGGATTGGGGGCAGGAGAAAAAGGGGACAACAGTGGAGGAGATGGCTGGATGGCATCACTGACTTGATGGACATGAGTTTGAGTTAACTCCAGGAGTTGGTGATGGACAGGGAGGCCTGGCGTGCTGTGATTCATGGGGTCACAAAGAGCTGGACACGACTGAGCAACTGAACTGAACTGAACTGAACTGAATTCTTTACTTGGTGGGGGCTGTCCTATGAATTGTAAGATTTATTTAGTAGCATCTCTAGACTCAGATGCTGGTAAAGTTATGACATCCAAAAATGTCTCCAGACATTGCTTAATGTTTCCTGGGGGGAGACAAAATTGCCCCCAGTCAAGAAACATTCATCTAAGGTAAAATTCTTCCTACATAAATACCTAAACAAAAGTTTATAATGTGTTACGTTGTTTTATTTATTTCAGAATAACACCTCTAATCTGACTTTAACATAAAGCTTACTCAGATTAAATTTACATCTACTAAGAGAGTAAGAGAAAGTAAACACACTATATTTTTCTTCTTTTTTTCAACACTTAACTACTTTCTCTAAATTTTATATCCCAAGCCTCTAAGTTGTATTTCCCTCATAGACATCAAGTACCAAATGCAAAAATTCACTTGCAAAACCATCATCTCCTTCTAAACATCTTACAGGAACCTCAAAAAAAAGTGTCCCACCCTGAACTCATTCTCTGTTTCCACAAATCTCCTCTTTGTTCCTCACTCCAAGGATAAAATTGGTTTCCAAATATTTTTTATTTGATTTCTTGAATGGCTCTCAAATCTGACCTTTGGCCTCCCCATTGTCCCTTCCTCAGTTCATAGGCATTTCCCATTAAAATTGTCACAGGAGCTCCTGACTGGTCCTTCTGCCTCCAGGCCATTGTCCACACTATTGCCCCAGTTAACTCTCTAAAACACAAATCGCATTCTTTCACGCCTTTGAAATTATTCCAAACACCTTAGCTAGTCTTTCAAAGACCTTCATAAAGTAACACTTGCTTTCTTCCTTTTTATAATAATACATTAGCGAGGATTACATTTGCTCCTAGAATAACAGCACCAAAAGAACCTGAGCTAGAAATAAAATAAAACATATTATGTAGTCTACCGTATTCAAGTAATGGTTTGTGCACAGTGTAATGCTTGATGTTTACGTGCCTTTATTAGGAAAGTTATGAACTTCTGTACACACTCTTAGGTATGCCCAAAACTCAACTATTTTCTCTATGGTAAGTTTCTTCATTTGTGTCCGACTCTTTGAAACCCTACAGGCTATAGCCCACCAAGCTTCTCTGTCCATGGGGATTCTCCAGGCAAGAATACTGGACTTGGTTGCCATGCCTTGCTCCAGGAGATCTTCCCGACCCAGGGATCGAACCCACATCTCATGTCTCCTGCATTGGCAGGTGGATTCTTTAATACTAGCACCAACTGGGAAGCCCTATTTTCTCCATAAATGAATCTAATTTCTATTTTAGACTTTTCCCTTTATTTTTCCACTTTTTCTTACATATTGCTTCTAAATTTTGAGGGCTTAAGTAGGTCACACAGTTTTTAGGGCAAAGTATGACATTTTCTTGACCCAGATAACGACAATGGTGTGATCACACACCCAGAGCAGATATCCTGGAAGGCGAAGTCAAGTGGGCCTTAGGAAGCACCACTACGAACAAAGCTAGTGAAGGTGATGGAATTCCAGCTGAGCTATTTCTAATCCTCAAAGATGATGCTGTGAAAGTGCTGCACTCAATATGCTAGCAAATTTGGAAAACTCAGCAGCAGCCACAGGACTGTAAAAGGTCAGTTTTCATTCCAATCCCAAAGAAGGCAATGCCAAAGAATGTTCAAACTACCGCACAATTGCACTCATCTCACATGCTATCAAAGTAATGCTCAAAATTCTCCAAGCAAGGCTTCAACAGTACATGAACCATGAACCGTGAACTTCCAGATATTCAAGCTGGATTTACAAAAGCCAGAGGAACCAGAGATCAAATTGCTAACAACTGTTGGATAATAGAAAAAGCAAGAGAATTCCAGCAAAACATTTACTTCTGCTTTATTGATTATGCCAAAGCTTTTGATTGTGTAGATCACAACAAACTGTGGAAAATTATTCAAGAGATGAAAATACCAGATCACCTGACCTGCCTCCTAAGAAATATGTATGCAGGTTAAGAAGCAACAGTTAGAACCAGGCACGGAACTACAGACTGGTCCCAAATTGGGAAAAGAGTACGTCAAGGCTGTATATTGTTACCCTGCTTATTTAACTTAATTACAGAGCGCATCATGTGAAATACCAGGCTGGATGAAGCACGAGCTGAAATCAAGATTGCCAGGAGAAATATCAATAACCTCAGATTCACAGATGACACCTCCCTTATGGCAGAAAGTGAAGAAGAACTAAAGAGCCTCTTGATGAAGGTGAAAGAGGAGAGTGAAAAAGCTGGCTTAAAACTCAACATTCAGAAAACTAAGGTCATGGCATCCGACCCATCTCTTCATGGCAAATAGATGGGGAAACAATGGAAACAATGACAGACTTTATTTTCTTGGGCTCCAAAATCCCTGCAGATTGTGACTGTAGCCATGAAATTAAGAGACACTTGCTCCTATATAAGGAAAGTTATTTCAAACCTAGGCAGCAAATTAAAAAGCGGAGACATTACTTTGCCAACAAAGTCCAGTCTAGTCAAATGTATGGTTTTTCCAGTAGTCATGTAATGAATATCAGAGTTGGACTATAAAGAAAGCTGAACACTGAAGAATTGATGCTTTTGAACTGTGGTGTTGGAGAAGACTTTTGAGAGTCACTTGGATTGCCAGGAGATCAAACCAGTCAATCCTAAAGGAAATCAATCCTGAATATTCATTGGAAGGACTGATGCTGAAGCTGAAATCCAATACTTGGGCCACCTGATGAGAAGTGACTCACTGGAAAAGACCCTGATGCTGAGAAAGATTGAAGGCAGGAGGAGAAGGGGATGACAAAGGATGCGATGTTTGGATGGCATCACTGACTTGATGGACATGAGTTTGAGCAAGCTCTGGGAGTTGGTGATGGACAGGGAAGCCTGGCGTGCTGCAGTCCATGGAGTCACAGAGTCGGACATGACTGGGCAACTGAACTGAACTGAAGACATTTTTGAGGATCAAAGGAATTGCTATTTAACAGTTATGCATGAGGCAGCCAGTATAAATGAGGAATATTCCAGGTAAATGGAGATATATGATCACTTTTGACTTAAGTAATATTAGTCTAGTAATAGAGGGGTGTGAGTGTTTGGAATGTTCAGTCATCATCTCTCCATGCTGGCTGTTTAGATTTTACATCCAGATACACAGTGTTTAGGAGGAAAAAAAATGTTCTGCCTCACTCTATCTGGTTTTGGGGCATCTGTCCATTTATATCTCAGCTGCTTTTGCTCTCTTTTTTTTTAACAATAGACATCTCTGATCTGGCTTATTTTCAGGTCCCCTCTAAGCCCTACTGAAAGTGAAAGTCACTCAGTCGTGTCCAACTCTTTGCGACCCCGTGGACTATACAGTCCATGGATTTCTCCAGGCCAGAATAGCGGAGTGGGTAGTCCTTCCTTTCTCCAGGGGATCTTCCCAACCCAGGGGTCGAATCCAGGTCTCCCACACTGCAGGCGGATTCTTTACCACCTGAGCCACAGAGGAAACCCTGCTGAGGTGGACAGAAAAGATTCGAATGTATTGCTCTTCACTGGAACATGATTATGGGTATCTCTGACATTTCTACTCAACCATGTCTATGTCATGCTACATTCTGTGGTATTCTGTGAACATGCAGTCCTCCTGACTTCCACCCAGAAAACAGCTCTCCACAGTTCTTGAATGCTAAATTCTCTCAAGTTTTTATTCCCTGCCTGACCCCTAACTAGGATGCAGATTATGCATTAGACATAGGATTGCTTTTTAGGAATCCATCTGTGTCTGCATTATTTGCTGTCTGCTCTTTTCCCTTCCTATGTAATCTTCATCTCTTCCACAATGAGAGAGCCTGACGTATCTATTTTCTTAGATTTGTTATTTGTGACATAAATATTTTACCCTGGTATTATAGGGCTAAGGATTTTTAAATGCAAAAGCTTATTGAAACTTAAAAGTATTTTCTTTGCTCAGGTGTCTTGTCATCTTTCCCCTAAGACAATGAATGCTGCTAACAATAGAGTGAAAAGCAAAAGTTATTGGAAATTCTAAAAAGCAATACAACTCAAATCTTTGACAAGTATAAAAGCATACTCAATTTTTTCATCTACTAAAGGCAAATTAATTCTAGATTAGAAGAAAAGAATATGGGAACTGTGATGGCTAATTTTGTATGTCAACTCAGCTAGGCAATGGTGGCAGTTATTTGGTCAAATATCAGTCTAGGTCTTGCTGTGAAGATATTTTTTGTTGTTCAGTAGCTCAGTGACATCTGACTCTTTGTGACCCCACTGATTGCAGCACACCAGGCTTCCCTGTCCTTCACTATCTCCTGGAGTTTGCTCAAATTCATGTTCATTGAGTTGGTGATGGTATCTAACCATAATCACTGGAGGAGGGAATGGCAAACCACTCCAATATTCTTGCCATGAGTATCCCATGAACAGTATGACAAGGTATTTTTTAGATATGATCAATTTTGGAAGATTCTAAGTAAAGCTGATTAATGTGGGTGAGTGCCATTTAATCATTGACGGCTTTAAGAAAAAAGTCAGGTTTCCCAAAGTAGAAGGAATTCTCCTTAAAACTGCAAAATAGAAACACTGGGTACCAGCCTGCTACCCTACCATACAAACTTCAGACTTTTCAGAATCAACTCCCACAATTTCATGAGCCAATTTCTTAAATCTCTCTGTCTCCATCTCTATATATCTTATTGGTTCTGTTCTGCTGCTGCTGCTGCTAAGTTGCTTCAGTCCTGTCCGACTCTGTGCGACCCCATGGACGGTAGCCCACCAGGCTTCCCTGTCACCCGGATTCTCCAGGCAAGAACACTGGAGTGGGTTGCCATTTCCTTCTCCAATGCATGAACGTGAAAAGTGAAAGTGAAGTCGCTCAGTTGTGTCCGACTCTTAGCGACCCCTAACTAGTACCAGAGTAAAAATGAAGTTTTATTGAATTCTATACATCAGTATACCTGAATTTTTATAATAGCGCATGGTGATCAGCAAACTTTTCAATGCTGATAAAGAGAGTTAATGAAGTCTGTAGAAATCTGTCTTGGTAGGACTTAAAGAGTACAGGGTGATTCATAGTGTCAAAAATCTGCTAAAAAATAAAGGAGAAAAAAACTTTTCAAGAAAGCTTCTGTGGGCAGTCACTGCAAGTAGACTGGCTAGGTCTAATTAAAAATTAAATGCTAAAAATAGGCAAAATGAGGGGAGATATCACTAATTCTAAGACTTGAGCACACAAAGAGAAGAGAAGAGCCCAAGTTAGAAAGAGCTGCCAAGTTTCAATTTCTCAATTATTTGGCTTGAGAATGGGGCTATCAATCTGAAAATCATTGCTTTTCCCCCTGCCAAGAAGGAGGGCCTGAGACACTGATGGTAAAAGGGCTAGATTTTTCTTTGCAGTAACAGTGAGAATTCCATAGGGTACCACTATTTGTTTGGTTGAACAATAGCTGATGAAGAAGAGTTCAATGATATGAGTTTAAAGTTATGGTCACATCACTCTAGTGGCTTCTTACAGAAACTTGAAAGACAGAAAGCTAATGGACATAAGCTAATGGACACAGCTGGGTACCACAATTGGCCGAGCCAAGGAATTCAGGGTCCAGATGATTGTCCTAAAGGTAGATTTCAAAATTAAATGAAAACCTGAAGATGTGCCATTACACGGTATCTTCTACCAATAAAATATTCATGTTTCCAATGATAATGGCTGCACTGTCAGAAGATGACAGCATTTACATTACAGGTTTTAAAAGAAAAATATTACACTCTAGTAATTTTTTTAACTTCTTGTTGTCTAACTTTACTTACGGTTCCTCCATGGAAATTCTTTCCTTGCTGTTTGTTGACCTTGACTATAATGAGAAAAATAGTCATCTTTCTACTTTAAAACCTTGTCAGCAAATATTTTCCTGTCTTGTTCTAGGCCAGCAAAATATGAACAAAGTATATCAATAACAAGGCCATTTACACTGCTATTCTGACTATTATAAACAATAGCTATCATTTCTAAGCTGCTCAACAGTGAGTCTACACCAATAAGTGGAAACATTTTTTTGTAAGTGCTGTATAATAATATTTGACACGTATATAGCACCTTTTATCTGTAAGAATCCTGAAGTGCTCTGTGGAGTATCCTGGGATCACTTCATCTACTAAAGACACACAACAATCTCAGGAGTACTAAGTGGCAACCCTTCCCTCCATGTAACATTCCACAGTACTGTTATTCTTGCGGAGAGGGCAAAAGGAAACACGCTTTACTCTTCTATTGAGCCTCTCCTGAAATCATCTGGCTTCCACTTTAGTTTCATGTATACAGTCATGGCCCCAGAAGGTAAACTCTTCTATTTCTTCCTTTTCTGCTTCCATGGGAAGGCTGATTCTTGATCATACTGTGCCTTTTATTTATAACTAAACTGCACCCTTTATAAATAAACTGTGCCCTTTATTTATAAAAGAATTTGTGGAAATTAATTAAAACCCAATATTAGTAGAAATGTCTCTGAACTTGAACCACTTTTAAAAATTAAAGTTCAGTTGATTTACAAATGCTGTGTTATTTTCTGGTGTACAGCAAAGTGATTCAGTTATACATCTATATATATTCTTTTTCAGATTCTTTTCCATTATCAGTTATTATAAGATATTTAATACAGTTCCCTGTGCTATACAGTAAGACATCGGTGCTTATCTATATGGTAGTGTCTATCTTTTAATCCCAAATTCCTAGTTTATCCCTTGTACTCTCTTCTCCTTTGGTAACTAAGTTTGCTTTCTATGCCTGAGTCTGTTTCTGTTTTTTAAATAAGTTCATTTGTATCACTGCTTTAGATTCCAAATACAAGTGATATATGGTATTTGTCTTTCTCTGTCTGATTTACTTCACTTAGTATGATAATCTCTAGGTCCATGTCACTGCAAATGGCATTATTTCATTCTTTTCATTGAATTGTATACCTATTCATCTGCCATTGGACACTTAGGTTGCTTCCAAGTCTTAGCTATTGTAAACATTGGGGTGCATGTATCTTCTCAGATTAGGGCTTTCATCTTTTCTGTATAAAAGAGAGGGATTGATGGATCATATAGTAACTCTGTTTTTAGTTATCTAAGGAACCGTCATTCTGTTCTCCATAGTGACTGCACCAGTTTACATTCCCACAGGCAGTGTAGGAGAGTTCCCTTTCCTCCACATCTTCTGCAGAATTTATTATTTGTAGACTTTTTGATGATGGCCATTCTGGCTAGTGTGAGGTGAAACCTCATTGCAGTTTTGATTTTCATTTCTAATAATTAGCAATGTGCAGAATCTTGTACCTTTTGATCATCCATATGTCTTCATTGGAGAAGGCAATGGCACCCCACTCCAGTACTCTTGCCTGGAAAATCCCATGGACGGAGGAGCTTGGTGGGCTGCAGTCCATGGGGTCGCTAAGAGTCGGACACGACTGAGCGACTTCACTTTCACTTTTCACTTTCATGCATTGGAGAAGGAAATGGCAACCCACTCCAGTGTTCTTGCCTGGAGAATCCCAGAGATGGGGGAGCCTGGCGGGCTGCCCTCTATGGGGTCCCACAGAGTCGGATACGACTGAAGTGACTTAGCAGCAGCAGCAGCAGCAAGTCTTCTAAATAGAGAAACATCTACTTAAATCTGTCCATTTTTGTTTGGGTTGCTTGTCTATTTGTTTGATACTGAGTTGTATGAGTTGTTGGTATATTTTGGAAATCAATCCTTTGTTGGCCACCTCACTTGCAAACATATTGTTCCATGCCATAGGTTATCTTTCTTGTGTCACAGTTTCCTTTTTTGTGTGTGTAAAAGCTTCTACGTTTGATTAGGTCCTATTTATTTATTTTTGCTTTCATTTCTATAGGCTTTGGAGATTGAACTAAAAAAATATCACTATGATTTATGTCAGAAAATGTTTTGCTTATGTTGAAGCATTTTTGATACCCATTTTGCTACTTTCTAGCTGTAGATTTGGGGCAGGTTTCTTAATTTCTTTCAGATTCATTTTTGAAAATGGAGATGCTACTATCTAGTCCAAAACGAGCTTATTAATTTACAATGTCTAGTAGAGTAGTCAGGACAGTGTAGGCACAAAATGAAAGTGTTTTTCTTCATTTATACAATATATGTCTTTAGGAAACAGTAAGTCTGTTGATTAAATCAAGGTTCGGGAGTTATGGAGTGAGGGCTCTAATAGACAAGTTAACTTTAGTAATGGAGTCATGCATTTGATTTAATTATTTTTGGGTGTGTCAAGTCACTTGATGCCTCCAATTAGCCCTGTCTACTAAAAGGAAAAAAATAATAACCCCTACTCTTCTTACTAAAGATGTAGGATAAATTGAATAGTGTTTGTAGTACAGCTCTGCTTCCATAGAAAATAGTGCTGTGTAAAGATAATACAACATTACTATGGTTGTAATATTGACCAAACCCAAGTTAGAAGTTAATGAGTGTAAGGAAAAGATTTATCGAGTATATATTAAAGTAAACATATGAAAATCAGTACAAATGCTATCTTAAAATGACCCCTTGTCATTCCCCACTCTTCCCTGTAAAGTTCAGAGAAATATAGAAAACCAATAGAGGGTGAGCCACCTGGTTTTTCTCGACTATATAAGATATTCATTTAGCAAATATTTATTAACTCATTCTTCAAAGTATGGCAATATTTCATTTTCAGATCAAACAAAAAGATATTCAGTTTTACTAGTATTCCTCAGTATCTACAATGGGTAAAGTGCTATGCTTAGTCTCAGTACTAACAAGCTAGAAAGATGGAAAAAAACTTCATCCTCCAAGAAGGTATCCATAGCTATTTCATACAAGGTATGACATAATTGCAGCTCTGGAATTGGCTAGTTGTTTAGAAAACAGTTCCACCATTTACTAGCTATATGATTTTCTCTGAATTCTCTGTTTCCTCATACGTAATGCATAGAGACATTTTAAGCATGCAGTTAAGTGTACGTGAGAAAGTGCTTTCCACAGGACCTGTTGTGTGGTATTTGCTCAGTATATATTAACTTTAAATATGGTAAAATTATTATTATTATTTATTAGTAATAGGGAGTATAGTGAATTTAGAACTGTGACAACTTGGAGTGATTTTGCCCTCCGAGAACATTTTGTCACTGTTGTTGTTCAGTCACTAAGTCCTGTCTGACTCTTTGCGACCTTTGGTGATATCTTAAGATACTTTGGTTGTCAAACTTGGTAGGATGGAATAGGGGAGGAGGGAGAGTATCTGATGGGTAGAGAGAGGTCAGGGGTGCTGTTAAACATTCTTCTCTAAATGGAGCAACCCCTCACAACAAAGAATAATCCAGCCTAAAATGTTACCAGCTCCAATGTACAGAAACCCTGATTTATTAGAGGAAAGTATCATATCTATCTATTATCTATCATCTACCAACGTTTCCGTTCATCCATCAATAAAATTGGTTTTGATCAACTGAATTAATTTAGTTGCTATTAGTTTGATTGAAAAAACCCAAAAGCTACATTTCTAAGGTGAACTTCAGAGTAGGTGTGAATCATAGAGGGTGAGAACAGAACATAGGTTCCAGAAAAAAATATTGGTACTGTTGGTGAGCAAAAGCTGAAGTCCATTACTATTAAAACACTAAACATAGGGACTCTCTGGTGGTCCCGGGGCTAAGGCTCCATGCTCCCATGGAGCCCAAGGGGGCCCGGGTTATCCCTGGTCAGGGAACTAAATCCCATATGCCACAACTAAAGATCCAGCATGCTGCAATGAAGATCAGTGATACTGTGGGCTGGAACTAAGACCTGGCATAGCCTAAATAAATAGATAAATATTTTTTTAAAAGAACTAAACATAGAAACCATGGTATCGCTGTTGAAAATGTTAAAAATATTAGTGATACTTGCTACTCTGTCAATGAAGGGAGAATAGGGAAAAAGAAAAGAAAAAAAAAACAGTCAAAACAGAGGCTACTAAGGCCAATGAAGCGCACATGAGAGTGACATGTTTCAAACCCAGCCTCCAGAACCTGCTGCTTAACTAAAGGGAAAATGAGACAATCTGAAGTACCATAGAAATAATTTCTGGTCAGTCTCCTGGGGGAACCAGCCTTCTATTCAAGTAAATAACTCTTTTGTGATACAGAGAGTGAGAAGGATGTAACAGTACAATCAGTCCACTGGGCAGATAGTAGGTAGAGAGGCTAAGACAACTGGTAGCTGAATGTCTGGTCTTGGGAGGGCAGGAAAGAGAAGCAGCCAGAAGCCAAAGGGAGCACAGCAGTGTCTAACCTGGAAAGCAGTGAATGCACAGGGAGGGCAGGATCCCTGGATTGTGTTTTATGTAACTGCAGTGAAGAAAGTTGCAGAAAAGAAAAGGAATTGTACTAGGGTAAGGAGTGTTGAGCAAAAGGGGAAACAACCTATCTGAGAAAGATTTGTAGCCAGAGCCCAGAGCTCTAGTAATATCAAACACTGACACTGAATTAATATAGAGAAACTTCCTAAGTGCAGTTAGAATACAGAGAATAGGAAGCATCATCCCAACCGTCTGAGACAGCAGGACAGAGACTTTGAAATATTCTAACTTGTCTATGGGGTCGCACAGAGTCGGACACGACTGAAGTGACTTAGCAGCAGCAGCTCAGAGACAACCCATTCACTGTGCTTTTGGCAGAGTTGATAGTAAAGCTTAGCAGGTTTGATTATAAATAGTTTTCATATTCACATTTCACAAGATTATTCAATGTAGCAAATATGAGCCTCCACTATAACCTTAGATACAGGTCCCAGTATTTACTTTAGAGTCAGGGTCTAGTGAAATGGGGTACAGTATTGGTGGTGGCATAGAGGAGGGCTAGGGAGACAGGCATAAGTAACTTATTAAACTTCAAGGGAAATGAAGCAAATATTTTCTAAAGAAAGAAAAATTAAATTCTACTGGGGGAAGTGTGAAAAGTATTACAAAGGAGGTGACATTTGAACTAAACTTTTATTCTCCCATGTGATGAAGACAATCTAAAGCAAATCTGGTTTTGATTACAGCTTAGTCTTAGCACTTTAACAAGTTAGTAAGTACAATGTGAATGGAGCCTAAATTCACAATCTGGGACTTAGAAAAAAATTCAGAAGAGAGAGAAATTGTTAGTATAACATAAAGGTACCCAAATCTGGACAAATCTGGCAATTATCCTGATTGATTCTATATTAAGAGAAGAAAATGTCAGGCTAAGGAGTTATTACAGAAATGGGTATAGATGGGCAAGCATGGACTTTCTTCATCAGGGTGTAGCTCGCCACTTAGATCCCTATTAGAAGACAGCAGAGAAGCTATTGGCAGGGCCTCTAGTAGCAACTAGGGTAAGGGAAAAGATAAAAAAATCTGTACAAAGGATCTGCAATTTTGTAACTTGAGGCCACTTAATTTAGAGGCAAATAAAACTTTTATGCCTAAAAATCTTATTCCATTTTATAAGTTATTAATTAATGCTCACAAGTAAAGACTCTGAGTCATAGCAGAAGGTTTAAATATTGGGCAGTAATTCCTATTTAAATGCTAAGGTAATATATATTTTAGACATATAGGTAAAAGATTTTTTTTTCCAGTTCCACCTGTAAGGCGCTTGAAAGTTGCTAGTCCATCCTAACAACAAGTAAAAAACCAAACAGACTGAAAAATCAACAACTTTTCTTGTATCCATAAGAGAGGGAAGAAATCAGGGCAAACCTCTGAGATTGGAGAAATAGACAGGCAAATGCAGGGAGTCACAGCTGACCAGAGCAAAAATTCAGGAGTGTTTCGGGCAGGAAACTTATACCGGGCAGGAAAACTTGAACTATAATTGACAAATTGCTGGAGGCTCAGTATGGATGATTCTGAGAGTTAAAAACTCTAGGGGGGACCCAGTCATGGTGTATGGCCCACAATATTGTCAGATTTACTTCTAGGAGATTGCCCAGATTCCCACAGTGTATCAGAGAGATTCCCTCATGGCTCTGGCAGGAAGAGGGGAAAAAGGAATCATATTTAAATACACTAGAGCATTCTATTCTCTAAGAAGCCCTGCTCCTAGGAGAAAGAAATTTACCAGAGCCTAGTCTGCTGGATCATTATGAGAGCCTAACTGACCTGGGGGAAAAAATTCCACAACTCCAGCCCACTTTAGCCATCCTGTCCCATTTAAGGTGGGAAAATAAAAAACAAACAAAACTGAGACCTACCTGTGAAGTTCACAGTCCAGAGACAGAGGCTCATTAAAAGACTCATACCTAATCATAAGACTAAAGAATGCCTTCCTATCACCACAACTCACCATCACATTGATAAAGGCCTATTTACAGGGATTCCTTTGACCTGGTACATCATGTTCAGTTATCAAAACAATTACAAGTCATATCAAAAGGAAAAAAGCACAGTTTGAAGATACAGAGCAAGCATCAGAATCAGGCATGGCAGAAATATCGAAATTATCAGACCAGGAATTTAAAACAACTGTGATTAATATGCTAAGGGCTCTAATAAAGTAGATAGCGTGCAAGAACAGATGGGTAATATAAGCAGAGACATGGAAATTCTAACAAAGAACCAAAGTGGGGGGGGAAAAAGCTAGAGATAAAAAATAAAACCACTGTAACAGAACTGAACAATGCTTTTGATGGGCTTATTAGTAGACTGGACATGACTGAAAACAAGAATATCTGAGCTAGGGAATATATCAATAGAATCGTTGAAAACTGAAAAGCAAAGAAAACAAATAGTGGGGGAAAAAAAAAAAACAGAACAGACTATCCAAGGGCTACAGAATAACTAAAGGTAAAACATATGTGTAATGAAAATACCAGGAGAAGAAGAAAGATTGAAAGGTCCCCATATGGCATATGAGACTCTCAGGTTTGCTCTTCCATAGATCATTGTCTATGTACTTTCTTTTTTTTTTTTTTTTCTGTTTGGCAAATCCCTACTCATTTTTAACATTTTGCTCTGGACAGGTTCTCTCCCATTCCTCTTCTCTTCTCTAGTCACTTCAGTCCTGTCCGATTCTTTGCAGCCCTATGGACAACAGCCCACCAGGTTCCTCTGTCCATGGGAGTCTCCAGGCAAGAATGCTGAAGACTTCTTCAGGGGATCCCCTTCTTCAGGGGATCTCCCCAACCAAGGGATCTAACCTGGGTCTCTTATATATCTCCTGCATTGGCAGGCGGGTTCTTTATCACTAGCGCCACCTGGGAAGCCCCCTCTCCTCCCTATACTGGTCTATATTTCTCAGTCACCAACTATATCACACTGTGTGTGTGTGTTCCCCAACCAAGGGCTCTAACCTGGGTCTCTTATATATCTCCTGCGTTGGCAGGCGGGTTCTTTATCACTAGCGCCACCTGGGAAGCCCCCTCTCCTCCCTATACTGGTCTATATTTCTCAGTCACCAACTATATCACACTGTGTGTGTGTGTTCCCCAACCAAGGGCTCTAACCTGGGTCTCTTATATATCTCCTGCGTTGGCAGGCGGGTTCTTTATCACTAGCGCCACCTGGGAAGCCCCCTCTCCTCCCTATACTGGTCTATATTTCTCAGTCACCAACTATATCACACTGTGTGTGTGTGTGTGTGTGTGTGTGTTTTCCTTCCCCTTGCCTGCCTTCTTGGAGGGAAACAGTGCATCTTAGCTGCCAATGTTTGGCACAGGGTAGGTAGTCACTGTTTATTGAGCCAGTGGATGGGTGCAGTAGAAAATATGCTATGGTCTCTCGGCTCCACACCTACCCTATTTTACTTTGCTTTGCCTCTGCCTAAAGCAGACGATCGGCGAAGGCAATGGCACCCCACTCCAGTACTCTTGCTTGGAAAATCCCATGGACGGAGGAGCCTGTTAGGCTGCAATCCATGGGGTCGCTAAGAGTCGGACACGACTGAGAGACTTCACTTTGACTTTTCATTTTCATGCATTGGAGAAAGAAATGGCAACCCACTCCAGTGTTCTTGCCTGGAGAATCCCAGAGACGGGGGAGCCTGGTGGGCTGCCGTCTATGGGGTCGCACAGAGTCGGACTCGACTGAAGTGACTTAGCATAGCAAAGCAGACGATGCAAGCTATCTTCCAGAGGCTCATTGTTAGGTGTGTCCAATAGGGGGCACCAGAGAGAAACTGCAAGGCTTCTGCGGGGAATGGGGGCTTGTTCCACACTTTCTGTGGGTCTCTTGTTCCTGACTGCAGCATTCCAGGAAATGTTTGCATGTTCTGTAGCAGCAGCAGCTGTATCTTGGCAGTTTTCCCCTCTCTTTGAAATACCAGAAGCACAACATCCCTCAAAACCCACAGCACCAGCCCAGCAGTCTTCCCTCTTCAGAGACCTGACTTTCCGCTCAAGAGTCTCTTCCACCAGTCCTCCAAGTTGGAACAATTGTAACCTCTTCCCTTGGTGCCTTCAACCCAAGGCTTGAAGCTGAAGTTGCTACTTCCTAACACCTCAAGAGTTCCCTTTTGCCTTTTCAGTTTTCAAAACCTAATTACAAGTCTTTATATCAAATTCTTTCTGCTAAGACAGCTAATGTGGCTCTGCCTCTTGCCTGGAGCCAAGTGAAGCTGCAGTGTGCCCACCCTCAGCAAATCCATACCTGTTCCTGGTGTGACCCTGGTCTGGATTTCTGCTCATTGTCGGCTGCACAGATGCATCCTGGGACAGTCTCTCAGGTTCTATACCAAAATCTTCCATGTATTAAATAAGCTAGCAGGGTCTCTACATGGGTCTCGGTGGAAAGGAAGGACCAGCTTTCAGCAGTTCTAGGCATGGCTTTTTTCCCTGCCTTCTGCTATTTTGCTCCACTCTCCATCTCAAAGGACCCACACTCATTTTGTTTTCATTCAAGAGCCCAAAGTACCCTCTGTCCTCACCCAGTCTAACCAAGAGCCTTTCAGGTACCCTATAATCACAAAATCTTTACATTTTTTGAGAAATTTCTCTCATATGTATCAAGCATTATGGAGGGACACTGATAATATTCAGATCAGATCAGATCAGATCAGTCTCTCAGTCGTGTCCGACTGATAATATTACCTAGCATTTAGTAAGTATTTATCATAAAACTCAAAGATTCTCTTTTCATCCTCAAAACAATCATATTTTATAGAAGAGGAAACTAAGACCTAGACAGGTACAAGGATTTGCTCCAAGTCATGAACAAAACCAAGGCTTCCAGGTGGCAGACAGGTAAAGAATCCTGCCATTGCAGAAGATGTGGGCAACGTGTGTTTGATCCCTGGATCAGGAAGATCCCCGGAGGAGGAAATGGCAACTGGCTCCAGTATTCTTGCCGGGAGAATTCCATGGACAGAGGGGCCTGGCAGGCTACAGTCTGTGAGGTTACAAAGAATTGGAAAAGACTGAGCGACGAGCACTCACACACACATGAACAAAACCAAGATTTGGCCCCAGGATGATTGACCTTTTGCTTCCTTAATGACCATTAGAACATTAAAATATTTCAGCTGTTTTTCAAATGATGATGGGGCTGAGGTCTTAACTAGGATTATGTTTGGTGTATGTATGTGTGATAGTGTATATTAGCTCTAGATATTAAAGGGCATAAATATTTAGAATTTGGGGAAGAAAATCAACTGTGAGGCTTTTCTGTAGCACACTGTAAAACCTCAGGTCAAAAATGGGGGAAGGGAGGCATGTCATAGAAAAAATATATATAACTGCCCATTTCTCTTGGCAGTACTTGGATGATTGCTGGCTTCTTGGCATTAATCATCTGTCAGAAATTACCTTCTCCACACCTGACACCCCTACCTTGACAATTTTTGCCTCCTTGCTCATGAGTGATGGGATGATGGTTAGGCCCTATCCATCATACATTTTGATCAGACTGTCATCCCTGGTGACTCAAATCTCCTGCCTGGGACTAGGCCCCAAAGATGTCAGCCCCAAAGTGAAATCTTGTGATGGTTGGGTAGATGGTTCTGGGAGCCAGATTGATGGTGATCAGGGTTTGCTGTATGTCAGCTCCAAGTTGCCTGCTGTGACACAGGAGTTGTGTGCTCATATAAAAGTACAGCCAGAGACCAAGATGGCTCAGGCCTACCTCTTTAGCATAAGAATGAGTCTAATTGGATAGGTGCTCAGCTGTGCTACATCTGGGTCTAGGCTGGGTCAGGGAAGGACAGAATTCTAAACTAGTAAGAAGGCAGAGTTTCTATGTTATCTTAACAAATGACTCAGACACCTATGGATGCCAACTTGGAAATGAGAGAATAAGAAATGTAAGAGAAGATTTCTAGGGGTCTGAAGAACAAAGAACCCTGAAGCAAAAAGATTGGGAAAGTAAAATCACGAAGATTTAAAAGTGAACTCAGATTTTAGGAGAAATAATAGTTTATAGTTAACATTATATACTCTGGATAATTAGTTATTCAAGGTCAGTAAAATCTTTCTCTAATGGGGATGCTCAAAGGTCTTTTTAAAAAAACATTTATAAGTGCCCCGATCTTTTATCAGCATTAGATACTACTGATAACCCTCCTTCTTGAAATGTTCCTCTCCTCTTCTTCATCTACTACTTAATGAACTAGACCCACCTTACCTTTTCCTGTCCTAAATCCTTATCAGGTCATTCTTACTTAAATTTATTTTGTACCTTTGTTTTATATTGTATCACTCATGTACTATATTCTCATACTATACTTTACTGAGTATGTTTTATTAGAACAGCAGATTGTATAAATCTGTTATCTGCATGTAAAGTTAGTTGTGTTTGTGTCATCTTTCTCCCAGTTGATAAGGAGGCCTTTGAGATTAAGGTTATATCGTAGCCATTTGGGATACCCTGCTGCTGCTGCTGCTGCTGCTGCTAAGTTGCTTCAGTCGTGTCCGACTCTGCGACCCCATAGACGGCAGCCCACCAGGCTCCTCCGTCCCTGGGATTCTCCAGGCAAGAACACTGGAGTGGGTTGCCATTTCCTTCTCCAAGGCATGAAAGTGAAAAGTGAAAGTGAAGTCATTCAGTTGTGTCCGACTCTAGTGACCCCATGGACTGCAGCCTACCAGGCTGCTCCGCCCATGGGATTTTCCAGGCAAGAGTACTGGAGTGGGGTGCCATTGCCTTCTCCATGGGATACCCTAGTACTTAGCAATAGTGTATGCTCTGGGAATGTTTATTGTTGTTGTTCAGTCACTTAGTCATGTCCAACTCTTTGTGACCCCAATGACTGAAGCACGCCAGGCTTCCCTGTCCATCACCAACTCCTGGAGCTTGTTCAAACTCACGTCCATCAAGTCGGTGATGCCATCCAACCATCTCATCCTCTATTGTCCCATTCTCCTTCTGCCTTTTATCTTTTCCCACATCAGCCTCAGGGTCTTTCCCAGTAAGTCAGCTGTTTGCATCAGATGGCCAAATTATTGGAGTTTCAGCTTCATAATCAGTCCTTCCAATGAATATTCAGGGTTGATTTCCTTTTGGATTGACTGGTTTGATCTCCTTCCAGACCAACGGACTCTCAAGGGAATGTTTATTGATTGGAGATAGTTATGTGCCAAGGACAAAGTCCTCTGATAAAACCTAGCACGGAGCTAGGTACCTAGATTTTAAGTAAGAGGTTATGGACAGATTCAGGTAGAGATTGATGTCTTGTATAGGACTGTGATAGCAAGCTTCTGCAGGACACATTCTCCACCTCTGTCTAGATACACAGATGCCATTGCTATGCTCGAGGCCACAGAATGCAGCAAACTGAAAACATTTCTTGGGTCTCTCTCAATGAATTCTGCAGTTGAAATGGTATTGGTTGCAAATGCCATTTATAAGAGCCAATAATAATACAAGAGCTTGATCTTGACAGCAGAAAAGTGTGTGAACTTTCCAAGTGTGCTGTGTTCACTGTAATTTTGAGTAAATTCCACTCTTTTTTCTTTACTCTTTCTACTTCAAACTGTCTCGTTTAGAGAATAATTTCTTTGGAACATTGCCCAGATTCTTGTTTTAGTTCCTAGAGCTGTCCTTAACCTAAGTGCATCTTTTTTTTTTTTTTTTTTACTTTTCCAGTGCTTACCAACAATCTCTTGTTGATTCATTCTGTTCACTCCCTCACTCATGCATTCATTCAATGTTTATTAAACACTGGCTCTTGCCTCTGACTCTCCTAGTTTTATTCTTTACTAGCTATGTGACTTTGGCCTTCTCTGTGACTCAATTTGTTTCTCTATAAAACAGGGATAATAACAGTGCCTGCATTATATGGTTATTATGTAGATTAAGTAGTCGTGTACGTGTGTGTTTTGTGTATGTTATGTAACACTTAGAGTAATACCTCCACAGTCTAAGGATTCATTATTTTTATCTTCAGAGAGCTGCACCAAACACACTGGGAAGAAAATTCTAAGTCTCCAGAGCATCTTTTTCCCTCCTTTGAATCAAAAATGTATGTGAACAACATATTAATATTCCTCAAATGCAATTTGTATCACAAGGCTTTCCTCACAAAGCTTCTCCAGCAGCAAAGGGAGGAAAACCTTAAGGTAGAGAGCTGCCTACTGTGAAAATCCAGAGAGTTCAGCACAAACGCAGTTTCCATGGAACATTTGCTCATTTATTGATCTGGCAAACTGTCCGTGTCAGATAATTCACAAGTTCCTCTGTCTGTAATTGTGATTCCTTGCCAGGTTATAGGAATAGAAAACCTGAGGTGCAGAAGGCTGCAAAGAGACAAAATGAAACATCCAAAAAATGAGCAGATGTTGAAGCCAGCATTCCCCAAACTCAGTCCTGATGTATCCTTAGAGTATTATGTAAGGAAAGAGGATCCCATGGGCAAAATATTTGGGAAACCTTAAATTTAGCACATTAGCATTCCCAATACTACTGCCTTCTATTCCAGGTTTTGAATCATCTCTTGTGGTGCTATAAGCCCACCTTGGACGCTCTGCCTCTCACTTTCCTTCCCCTTCTATTCCAAACTTTGTACTCTTGCCAGAAGAATCTTTCTAAGATACAGACCTGACCACACCACTCTGTTGGTAGTTCTGTTGGTACTGTTGGTAGTTCCCCATTACCTATTGCATATAGCATGACTCACAAAGCTCTACAGGATATGGGTCTCAAACTATATTTCCAAGCTCCCTCTCCAAACAGACCCTGCTGTCTCTGCTTGGAATGACATTTTCATGTTCATATGTGCAAGCTCATTTAATCTTCATGGCAGTACTATGACATATATACTATATGACCCCATTTAACAGTTGAGAAAGCTGAGGTGAAGAACTGTTAAATAATTTTCAGAGGTTACACATGTTATAAAGTCATTTATTTTAAATACAGACAGACTAGCTCTGAACCAGTGCCTTTAAGTCACAGGCTTCCTTGCATCTGGGAAGTTGACAGAGATCTATTCCTATTGATCTAGCTCAAGTTAAGCTTCTTTCTAATCAAATAGACTCTATTCCTCTTCCCAGAAGAATGAATAAATGACCCTATTATATTTTCTTCCACCAAGTATATATTTTTGCATACACATTATAATTTCTTAGCATCTTCAACTGCAATCGTTATTTAGCTATGCACCTCACAGTACTGTGAGTTCCTTATGAATAGAGACTTTTTACAAATATCCTGACATCCATCCTTTATCCCTAATGGCCAGGCACAACACCTGGTGTGTGTTAGGCACTTAAATCTTTATGACGGTGAATTAAAATGAATCTGCTTGAAGGAAATGGGAAGCCATGCTGATGGCCTGGTTATGGTTTCTGTCCAACAGTTCCCATGCACACAACTGATAAATGCAAACCCCTTGTCAAAAATGACAGTGTCTGCTAAGCTATGTGTTGCAAGCAAGTGTTTCTGAACTATAATTGTCACAGCAGGGTTTAGAAATGGAACTCAAAAGTCCTTTTTTTTTTTTTTTTTGGCTGCATGTGGGATCTTAGTTCCCTGACCAGGAGTTGACCCTGCATTGGAAGCATGGGGTCTTAACTACCGGACCACCAGGGAAGTCCTCAAAGTACTTTTGAGAGAGAGTCCACCTAAGTCAAGAACTCCTCCCCCTGAAATGGCCTTGGAAAAATCAATTTGGCTTCCTGTCTGTGATTTCTTGGTCACTTTTAACAGATGTAGGCATACTTGGTATGGACAGTAGCTCTTCCATAGTCCTTTCAATATTAGAATCCATCCTAAGCCCCTTGATCTGGCTCCCACTCAGTGTTTCTTGTCACAGGAAGAGCTCTCCAACAGTCCAGAGTGTACAATTCATCCACACATTTGATATCTATTGAGTACCTCTTATGCAGTGGGCTTTGCATTCAGGCCAAGGGCACAGAAGTGGACAAGACACAGCTATTGTCCTAAAATAAGCTCACAGTTTTATAGAAGGTCGGCAAAGAAGTCAATATTCTGGTATGTCACATTATGGAGCCATGTAACAGGCTGTTTTGAGAACAGGAAGGGGCCTCTTACTCTGTGGGGATTGACAGGCTGTCAACGTAGCTTTGCAGGAGACGTGACATTTGGATTGGGATTTGGAAGTGCTAGGAGTTAATCAGAAAAGAGGGAGACTCAACTTCACTGTTAACTCTACCCCCCACATATCTCTTGAGTGCATCCACTATCATTCCTTTTCTGGTCTTCCAGAATAGCCTCCTAAGTCACTATTGCAACTACTTTCTGTCTTGTCTTTCTCTAATTCATTCATCACACAGATGCCAGATCAATCTGTTAAAACCATAAACTGAGCCATATCACAACTTTGCTTGAATACAACCAATAACCTCTAATTACACTTGGAATAAAACTCCTTACTGTGGGCTATCGGCTCTGCTTCATCTGAAATCTAGCTACTTCCTCATCCTCATGTCAAGCTGTGTGTCTCCCACCCTATCTTCAGCTACACTGGACTTTATTCAGTTCAGCAAACCTGAGAAAGTCGTTCATCCTTTAGAACTTCGTATATTGTTTCTTCTGTCTCAAAGTCTTTACCCTGGGTCTTTACCTGGCACATTCTAAATGTCACCACCTCATCCTTTCATCCCCTTTCCCTTTTTAACTTCTATATCAACACTCTGGGGTTTATCCCCATTCTTACCACCTATCACAACCTATAATCATTTTATTTATGTTTATTTGCTTATTTTTGGTGGGGGAGAGACTGCTATTTTTTAAGAGCGTAAATTTTATGAGGTCTTGGATCCTATTACTTTGCTTATTGTTTATTCTTCAGTTCAGTTCAGTCGCTCAGTCGTGTCTGACTCTGCGACCCCATGAATCGCAGCATGCCAGGCCTCCCTGTCCATCACCAACTCCCGGAGTTTACCCAAACTCATGTTTACTCTTAGCCCTTGGCATAGTGTCTGCCACGCAGTATATGACCCCAAATTTTATTGAATGAGTAAAGAAAGGCATGGAGGCTTGCAGACACAGAGTACTTAGGATCTATGCTAATTAATTATACTATATCTGTGGTGATGGATGGAGGCATGAGTGTCAGGACGTGAGACTGAAAGAGGCAGCAAAGATTAGATTGCGGAGTATCTTGTATGCCATTTGGAGTGATGGGAACGTCATCCTAGAATGATGGGAAACTGCTGAAGAATGGTAAATGCCAGTGTCTTGGCACATAATGAAGTTTTAGTGCTTTGTTCAAGGTCATCTATGTAAGAAAATATGACCTTGGGAACAAAGAATGCTCAGTAGTTGCCGGGTCTCTGCCCTGTATATATCTGCAGGATGTTGAAAAGAAATTCTACTTTCTACCACTGGCCTAAATACAGCAATTATTTCCTATTTCTTATTAATTGTTAAAGATATTATTGCTTTTTCCTTCTTTCTATGCAGGTCAACTTTGGGAAAGGAAGTAAATAGGGCTATTTCTGATCTTATTTTTTAAATGTGCAAAAATTTAAGGGAAAGTGTGACCACTGTACACCATTCTTTGCCTCCATTCCCATTTGAACCATAAGAAAAATGTATATATAATTTATCATTTTCACACACTTACAAACCCTTTCCATATTTTTATTATCAAAACACTCTAAAGTGTACAAAATGCACATGATATAATAAAGGTTTTGTGTTGCTTTCTAAACCAATTCTATTGCAAAAGAACCAAACAGGCCATGTCCCAAGATACATCTGAGTACGTGGATTGGGATAATATGCAATATATTCTGGATTCTCCCTCTGCCAACCCACAGTTATTTGACCAATGGCAGTTTTTCATTATTTGAACTTAAAATATCCTTTTGATTAATTTATACAAACTTCAATTTTATTTAGGAAAGGTATTTGATTTGAGTATTTTCTAGGAAAAGCAATATATTGAATCTGATAAAACATATTTTTACTGGACAATATTTATCAAATGTAAATTATAAGAATCATACATTAATGACCTGATATAAGTTCCGTTATATTACTGAAGTGTAACTGCTATAGAGTAATTGAATTATGCAATCTAAAACCCAAATTTTCTATCATACATTTATCTAATTCCTGACAATGAATTATATATTTTTTCCTTTTGCCTTTTATCCCATTTTTAAAGAATTATCATAGCTTCATTTTCTATCAGTTCTAACATAATTGAATTCCAAAGTATTAAATAAGATTTGATTTTTAGTTTTCCTTAGCTACAGTTTTTATACCTGAAACATCTCTAATACAGTTGCATTTCCATCAGAATCTAAACAGTCCCAGAGAGTATCTATAAACATTCATCCACCTTCTCCCAACCTGGTCCTTAATGCGAGAACTTATGGTGATTGTCTGGGACAATTTATTTTCAGGAAACTATCTAGATGTGTTTTCTGGAGCAGCACAACATAGCTTTGCCCTTGATTGTCTTATCAGCTTTCCAGCTGAATACAAGACAAAGTAAACCCTCTTATAAGAAAAACTGGAAAAATTCAGGATCAAAATATATGACTCCATCTATTTGCATATATTTTGAGTCCAAATATATGTTAGACTTTGTGTATGTGTTAGTCGCTCAGGCGTGTCCAACTCTTTGCAACCCCATGGTCTGTAGCCCTCCAGGCTCATCCGTCCACGGAATTCTCCAGGCATGAATACAGGAGTGGGTTGCCATTTCCTTATCCAGGGGATCTTCCCAACCCAGGAATCAATCCTGGGTCTCCTGCTTTGCAGGGGGATGTTTACTGCCTGAGCTACTAGGGAGGCCCATGTTAGACTTCCTAGGAGGTTTAATATATGAATCTGCCAGGCTTGGGATTCTTTTGCTTTCAGTGTTACAAATTTCTGAGTGAAATTTGGACATTTCTGCTACAGTGAATATTTGGACTGAGCAACTGAACTGAACTGAACTGAAAGAGGCTCCCACAAGGTAACTTCCTGCGTTTCCATTGAAAATGCATATGCTCTTCACTCTGGAAGAGGCTGAAAGTCTACAACTGGGCAAGTGGGAGAGGGCAGACTTCACTTTCCACTAGCATTTTTAAAAAACAAACATGTTATTATCAAGTAACTCTGATATTCCACTTTCAGATAAAACTGAAATTGAGCTCTAAAAACCTCTATTGAAAAATACCAAATTTTAGAAAAGAATTCATGTTTAAATAAGGTGGCAGAGTGAATGGTAAAGGACCTACCTGCAATGCAGGAGCCTCAGGAGCCGTGAGTTGGGAAGATCTTCTGGAGAAGGAAATGGCAACCCACTCCAGTATTCTTGCCTGGAAAACCCCATGGACAAAAGAGCCAGGCAGGCTACAGTGCACAGGGTCGCAAAGAGTCAGAACCCGTGTGACTTAGTGACTAAACAACAACCAGACTTTCTAGTTTTCCATTAATTCCTCCTAGGTGAGGAGGGTTAAAGTGTGTGTACAGAATTTGAGTGGAATATCTAGCCCATCTCCCTCTCCAGTCATAACTACGATTCATTTCCCCAACATCATTGTATTTCATATCCCATAAACAGAGTATGCACTCTCCTACTGGCAACTTGTTACAGGCTCCACAACACGTATTAATAATGAAAATATATTTCTTACATTTAATACATCTTAAAAAACTGAATATTTCGATTATTTTAAAAAGATGATGCAATGTTTCATTGAATATGAATATTTATAATAAAATTGAAAAATACATACTTCACATCAAAGACAGTACCATATGGCTTTGGGAAAAAGAGACATTAAGAAGTTTGGCTGCCTTGAGAAAAGGAGTCAATCAATTTTGATGAAGCATTTTGGGAAGCAGGAGGTTTTATAAATTTCCCATTATAAATAAAACTTTCTTGCTATTTGCTATTTAGTTACTAAGTCTTGTCTGATTCTTTTCAACCCCATGGACTGTAGCCTGCCAGGTTCCTCTGTCCATGAGATTTCCCAAGCAAGAATACTTGAATGGGTTGCCATTTCGTTCTCCAGGAGATCTTCCTAACCCAGAGATCAAGCCTGTCTCTCCTGCTTGGCAGGCCAGTTCTTTACTACTGAGCCACCTGGGAAGCCATAAAACTCTCTTAAATGGACCCAAATACTTAGTTACCACTGAAAAAAATATTGTTGATTTTTTTTTTTTTAGTTTTCATAATCAGTATATAGAATTTTTCTTTTAAAATAATGATTGCTTTTAATTCTATTTTAGAGCCACTTGCAAGTCTTGGTCAATTAAATAAGCTCTGCTAGGAGCTGTAGAAGGCAATAGCACTCCACTGCAGTACTCTTGCCTGGAAAATCCCATGGACGGAGGAGCCTGGTGCGCTGCAGTCCATGGGGTCGCTAAGAGTCGGAAATGACTGAGCGACTTCACTTTCGTGCATTGGAGAAAGAAATGGCAATCCACTCCAGTGTTCTTGCCTGGAGAATCCCAGGGACGGGGGAGCCTGATGTGCTGCCGTCTATTCGGTCGCACAGAGTCGGACACAACTGAATCGACTTAGCAGCAGCAGCAGGAGCTGTATTCCTGCAAGGGTAGCGTGTGGCAAATGGCTACCTAGATGAATGCTATGAGAGAGGCCAGTGCTGGGCCTTTTCTGCTGGCCTCTCCACGTTCACTCTGTAGCCTTCTTTACTATCTTGTATACTGTGGGATTGACCCACGTGGGCAGAATCAATAGACGTCTTCACCTACTGGCTTCCAGCTGGCTCTGTCAATGAGAGGAACTACTAGTAGGTGACGGAAAGAAGGAGAAAATGAGGATGAGGGAGGTTTTCCTCAGCTCCATCTTTGCTAGGCCATAGTGGGTTGACTTAGTCTCTCTACCAGGGGCCTAGCTCCAAGTAGTCATTCTTTTCTTACATGCCCCTCAGTGGGTTTTTGAAACTGTTCTTTCCTCTTGCTTCTTCAGGATAACTGCACCAACTAGTATTAGACTCTAGGTTTTGTACAGTTTATTTTCCTAAAGTCTGTTCATATCTTTGAAAACATTTACTATATTATACTCAACTCAATTACGAGCTTAGAGTGTGCTATTTATTTCTTGCTGATAAAAAGACTAGAAGTGCTCATAAAATAGCATCGGAATTCCTTTCAGAGAAATGTGGCAGACTTAAGGTCCTTTTGCAAAAAATGTCTTATGTATATATATGTATGTGTGTGTGTGTGTATATATATATATATATACACACATAGCATCTCCCATTATCCACATCCCCCACCAGAGTGATACTATGTTTTCTATAAAAACTATGATAGATATATGCCATTATACATTTACCCAAACCCACAGAATGTATGACACTGAGAGTGAACTCTAATATAGACTATGGACTATGGGTGATAATGATGTGTCAGTGCAGGCTTGTCAGCTGTGACAAATGTGCCCCTCTAGTAGGAGATAATGGGAGAGGCTCTGCATGTATGGCAGGGAGGATATAAGGGACATTTCTGTACCTTCTTAATTTTGCTGTGAACCTAAAATTGCCCAACAAATATAAAGTCTTTAAAAATAAAAACTGACAAACTTCAATTTCAGGAGTTTATAAAAAATTCAAGGATGTCTGTATCTTCACTGTGGAATAAGTTCTTTCTGTCTAAATAAGGAAGAACTGAGAATATACCCAAAGGAATATCCAGAACCAATTAAGTTCTCTTTGGCAGAGGTCAAGAAAGCTAGTTTAGGTGGTCTGAAAACAAGAGAGAAGCTCTGCTCTGGATTCTTTGCCCCAGTTCCTAGCAGAAGAGAGAATCTGCAGGAAAAATTGTCTGAAACGTTATTTTCTTAAATCCCCTTCTAACGCTTTAACACCTGCCGTGATAGCTCTGCCAAAGCATAGCTCAGCCTTAGAGTGCACATTTCTGGTACCCTGGAACTCCCTACCTCCTGAGGCAACTCACTCCAATGTGAACTGAGCTAATAACTCAGAATGTTCTTCCTTCCATGGGTCCTCAATCTGCCTCCCTGTGGCTTCCCCCCACTGACCCAGTTCAGCCCTGTTGGGCAGCACAGAGCCTAATCTGTCTTTCCCCCTGACAGCCTTCACAAATATAAAGATAGAAATCATGTTCTCCCTACATTTTTTCATCCTCAGGCCCAAATCCCTAGTTCCTAGTGGTAAAGATGCAATCGTCTGAATACATATGATATTTGTTTTACCAAAGTTCTGAAAGAAAGTGGTATATGATCAGTATCTGACCAGCATAGAATGGTGCTACCTCTTGTACAGTCCAAATACTGTATTTCTATCAAAGAAGCTTCAGAGTATATTCTTTTTAAGCCAGCCCTGTAACACTGTTAAATGCCAAGGATGGGAAGGCATGGTTTTCAATAAGATGGGTTAACCAATTTCGGAAGAAGTTTTATAATATACTTATTGTAAAAATTGTAGGTATTGTAACACTGTAGGTATACCTACAATATACCTAGACATGCAGAGTGAGCTTCCCTGGTGGCTCAGATGGTAAAGAATCTACCTGCAATGCAGACCTGGGCTCTATCCCTGGGTTATGAAGATCCCCTGGAAGAGGGAAAGGCTACCCACTCCAGTATCCTGGCCTGGAGAATTCCCTGGAATTCTTCCCTGGAGAAGTCCATGGGGTAACAAAGAGTCAGACACGACTGAGTGACTTTTACATTCATAAGATGCAGATTCTGTCCTCAAGAAGTTTATTACGTCCTCAGATTTTAAGACTAAACTTACATAAAATATACAGAAAACAAACCAGTGTCATACCATGTTGTATTAACCATAATTTTAAAAGAAGCTGAGAGAACAGAGAAAAATCTGTGTGCTGAAGTGATTGGTAAAGGATTCTTGTATCCCCTAGGGGCAAAGCAAGATACTGAACGGTAAATATAATTTATATGGGGGGAAGAAAAGTAAGGGCATCATGAATGAAAGGTGGTACCAAGAGGAAGAGTGTGTTCATGGCCCAGTGAGCAGTTTCACCTATCAAGCTGGAAAGTAAAACATAGAAAATCAGTAAGTAAGGTAAGGACTAAAAGAAAATATGGTGGAACTTTTGTAGATTCCAGAACAATGGAGTGACAGGTGTTTGCACTTAGAAAGTACATGGAATTCAAGACTGTTCATAGTCTGGCCCAATCTTCATCACTTCTTTGTTCCCATCCAAATATTTAAGATACAAATATTACTTGACATTATAAATATTCCATGAATTTTGATGATTCTCTGTTTTTACTTCTCTACTTTCCTCCTGACTTCCTATTCATTCTTCAAGGCTCCTCTTGAAATTCTACTATCTGTGTCTTTATTAGCAGCTATTTATTGAGCATACACTATAATGCATTAGGTATGTGGCACTAGGATTTTTTTAAAGGATGTGGATATAGATGGATATAGATGTAGGTATAAATCAGAGAGAGAGAGAGAGGGAAAGAGAGAGAGAGAGAGAGAGACAGAATAAAGTCCTAGGCTTGGAATTGACACAACATGACTTCCAATGTATTCTTTTGGTCAAAGCAAGTCACAAGTCCCCATCAGGGGAAACAGGCTCCACCTTTTGATGGGAGGCATAACGTAAGTGTTCTGGATTAGGAAGAATTCTTGGTGGCCATCTTTGTAGAAAACCTCTGAACACCACTGATAGATCAAGGTAACCTAATATAGAATTGACAATCAGATTTAGCCACACAGAGGTCAGAGGAGATCCTGTCTAAAATATTTCAGTTAAGTAGTTGGGGCAAAAGCTTGAGTGGGATGGGTACAAGAAATAAAGGGAAGAAAGGGATCAAAAACATCAAGGAAACGAGAGCAGAGAAGTTATGCAATAGATGGAAAAGACATATGGCAAAAGACCAAGAAAGTGTCAGGCTTTTTTTAAGACGAGAAAAATAAAAACATATTTATTTGCTGATGGAAATAATCAAGTAAGTTGGAAAATTTTGACCATAAAGAAGATTAAAAGGGTAATTGTAGTCAACTCTTTGACAAGACAGGAAAGGATGAAGCATCATGCACAAGTGGATGATTTTGACTTAGCCAGGGGCAAGGACAGTTCAAATGGAGTAACAGGAAGGAATATGGGGAATAGGGATTCAAATGCAAATAGGTGGATACAGGAGAAGCAGAAATTCTATGCTGATTGCTTTCAGTTCAATTCAGTTCAGTTGCTCATTCGTGTCCGATTCTTTTCGACCCCATGAATCGCAGCACGCCAGGCCTCCTTGTCCATCACCAACTCCCAGAGTTCACTCAGACTCACGTCCATCGAGTCAGTGATGCCATCCAGCCATCTCATCCTCTGTCGTCCCCTTCTCCTCCTGCCCCCAATCCCTCCCAGCATCAGAGTCTTTTCCAATGAGTCAACTCTTCGCATGAGGGGGCCAAAGTACTGGAGTTTCAGCTTTAGCATCATTCCTTCCAAAGAACACACTGGGCTGATCTTCAGAATGGACTGGTTGGATCTCCTTGCAGTCCAAGGGACTCTCAAGAGTCTTCTCCAACACCACAGTTCAAAAGCATCAATCTTCGGAGCTCAGCCTTCTTCACAGTCCAAGTCTCACATCCATACATGACCAAGGAAAAACCATAGCCTTGACTAGACGGACATTTGTTGACAAAGTAATGTCTCTGCTTTTGAATATGCTATCTAGGTTGTC
>NW_011494638.1:1592154-1592402 GCF_000754665.1 Bison bison bison | reverse complement strand
CCCCAAAATAGAGTCTGACACTGTTTCCACTGTTTCCCCATCTATCTCCCATGAAGTGATGGGACCGGATGCCATGATCTTCGTTTTCTGAATGTTGAGCTTTAAGCCAACTTTTTCACTCTCCATTTTCACTTTCATCAAGAGGCTTTTAAGTTCCTCTTCACTTTCTGCCATAAAGGTGATGTTATCTGCATATCTGAGGTTATTGATATTTCTCCCGGCAATCTTGATTCCAGCTTGTGTTTCTT
>NW_011494638.1:1548772-1592054 GCF_000754665.1 Bison bison bison | reverse complement strand
GTTTCTCATGATGTACTCTGCATATAAGTTAAATAAGCAGGATGACAATATACAGACTTGACGTACTCCTTTTCCTATTTGGAACCAGTCTGTTGTTCCATGTCCAGTTCTAACTGTTGCTTCCTGACCTGCATACAGATTTCTCAAGAGGCAGATCAGGTGGTCTGGTATTCCCATCTCTTTCAGAATTTTCCACAGTTTATTGTGATTGCTTTACCTCCTCGATAAAACAGGATGCGAGTTAACATTAGTAGTGTCAGGAGTGGAAAGGTTTTTGAAGCTTTTAGGAAAGAGGAGGAAGCATGAAGCAGTTACAAAGGAGGGAAGTAATGTACTAAGAATGCATAGAAGTATTGCTAAAGGTCTATATCAACTTAAAGAACAAATTTAAAGTGAAATCAGACAGTCTGAATTTGTGTTTCCCAAAAGTTTCCACTTTATGCATGTAACCACAGAGTAAGAGGAGGATTGGATTTAACCAGAGCTAGGGATTTGTAGTGGAGAAGGCAATGGCACCCCACTCCAGTACTCTTGCCTGGAAAATCCCATGGATGGAGGAGCCTGGTAGGCTGCAGTCCATGGGGTTGCTAAGAGTCGGACATGACTGAGCGACTTCACTTTCACTTTTCACTTTCATGCATTGCAGAAGGAAATGGCAACCCGCTCCAGTGTTCTTGCCTGGAGAATCCCAGGGATGGCGGAGCCTGATGGGCTGCTGTCTATGGGGTCACACAGAGTTGGACACGACTGAAGCGACTTAGCAGCAGCAGCAGCAGCAGGGATTTGTAGAGGAGTGGGATACAGGAAGAGTTAGACAAAAGAAACTGGAATGTTATTTTTTTCACTGGACTGTGAGTTCCAGGCTGGGAAAGACTGTAACACTTCTGTGGCTTTAGCCATTGAACACAATGCCTGGCACATAATGGCCACTTTAAAAAAGAGAAAAAATTATAAAAATATGAATTGTATCAGATAGAGTTCAGAAACATCTAAGAATCTAACCAAGGTGTATTCCTCTTTCCAGATGGTGCTTATAAAGTAGCTCAAAAATACAAATTTATGTCTGCATACACATTTGGTTTTGACCTCCCTTCTTCAGATTTTCAGTCTGCACTGGAACTTGAAGCCACCTGACTACTGATTTCAATTTTACTGGTTGGTACAACTTGGAAAAGGAAAACTCTAAATGCTTTAGACCAATTCCCTAAAATATTGCTTTCCTTGAAGCATCTGTTACCTGCTGTCCTTTTTGTGGGCATTCCTTCTTGTGGCAGTTTTTCAGGTAATTGATGTTGCCATTTCAGATGAAGATGAAATTTGGGGTGGCAGCTCTGGACTGCTTCACTGGCTGTGATCAGTTGGCTCTCAGTTTACCAATTTGTGTTCCACTGAGTTGAACAGTAAAAATCTTTGGTAGTTTACCTGAAAGGCTATGAAGATGACTTATGGGACACAGCACACAATATTTCTTTTCTGTACTTTATCTAGACAAATAAGTGCTTATAACTCTGGATTCAGGGAAGACCGTTTATTCTTCAGAACTGACATCCCATTAAAAATAAAGTAAGCATCAGGATTCGTCTCCTAAGATTCCATCAAGTCTTTTGCCATGAATGTCTGTGTGTTTTTCCGTCAACTGCTCACACACAAAATGCATTTTTCATGGGAGATAATATCACGTTACTCTCTTCTTTCCCTCTCTGTATGTGCCACTATTTCCCTACCACTTCCTTTAAAAAAAAATCAAGCCATGGATTTAAAAAATAATAATAAAGGAATAAGAAACAAAAGCTCTTGTGGAGTACCAGTGGTGGCAGAGACAAGCTGAGCAATGTCACAGCCACGTTAGGGCCCAAGAAGTGAGAGGTGAGGGGAGTAGCAAAACACTACAGTGCTAAGTGCACTTTACTGGAATGGGCAGATTTTTACTCATTTCTTACTGATCAGATCAACCTTTTAGCCATCACTTATGCCAAGTGAAATCAGACAAAAAAGAATGTATTTAGCCAAGTAATTATAATGCAGTGTGACAAAGCCCTGGATTGCAGGAGAAAAAGAGAATTTGGAAGCCAATGACTTGTCCCAGCCAAAACCTGGGAGACAGAATGGCTGTTACAGATCTGGATTTCATCTGAAGTCACCTGAAATCTATCCTCTTATTTCTTTCAGGTATTTTAGCAGTAAATAGAAGGTTCCATTATTCATAAGTCAGAATGCAGGGCTGTTGTGATTTCAACAAAAGAAGCCCTTCAGAATTTTGTATTTTGGTGGAAAATTGGTGCCTATTTCCATCATCCTTCAGAGTCCACACTGTCAGACTCCAAAGCCAATGAGGTAATATTCAGTTCAGTTCAGTCGCTCAGTTGTGTCAGACTCTTTGCGACCCCATGAGTCACAGCACGCCAGGTCTCCCTGTCCATCACCAACTCCCGGAGTTCACTCAGACTCACGTCCATCAAGTCGGTGACACCATCCAGCCATCTCATCCTCTGTTGTCCCCTTCTCCTCCTGCCCCCAATCCCCCCCAGCATCAGAGTCTTTTCCAATGAGTCAACTCTTCGCATGAGGTGGCCAAATGTTACTGTGATACATAATTCTATATGTCACTTTGATTGGGCTAAGGGATGCCTATATAGCTGGTAAAGAAAGCATTATTTCTGGGTACATCTGAGAATGTTTCCAGAAGAAGTTAGCTTTTATTTTATTCTACTTTATTTTAAGAAGTTAGCTTTTAAATTCATGAACTGAGTAAAGCAGATGGCCTTATCCAATGCTGGCAGGCATGATCCAATCCACTGAACACTCGAATAGAACAAAAAGGTAGAGAGATGGCGAATTTACTTTCTTTTTGAGGTAGGATGTCACTGTCCTTCTGTTTCCTGGTTTTAAGGACTTGGGACTCAGACTGAATACATCACTGGCTTTCCTGATTTTCCAATTTGTAAACAGCAGATGGTGGGATTTCCCAGCCTCCATAATCATGTAAGTCAATTCCTATATATATGCATACTTACTTATTTACTATAAATTCTTCTATAAATATATGTTTATATACATACTGGAGAAGGCAATGGCACCCCACTCCAGTACTCTTGCCTGGAAAATCCCATGGATGGAGGAGCCTGGTAGGCTGCAGTCCATGGGGTCGCTGAGAGTTGGACACAACTGAGCGACTTCCCTTTCACCTTTCACTTTCATGCATTGGAGAAGGAAATGGCAACCCACTCCAGTGTTCTTGCCTGGAGAATCCCAGGGATGGGGGAGCCTGGTGGGCTGCAGTCTATGGGGTCGCACAGAGTCGGACACGACTGAAGCGACTTAGCAGCATATATGTATATGTGTATATAATATAGGGGCTTCCCTGATGGCTCAACAGGTGAAGAATCTGCCTGCAATGCATGAGACGCAGGAGGTACAGGTTCGACCCTGGGTTGGGAAGATCTTCTGGAGAAGGAAATGGCAACCCACTCCAGTATTCTTGCCTGAAAAATCTCATGAACAGAGGAGCCTGGTGGGTTACAGTCCAAAGGGTCACAAAGAGTCAGACATGAGTGAGTGACTAAGCACACACATACATATTTCTGTTTCTCTGCAGATCCCTGACTAATATAATTGTTTATTATCCAGAAGTGATTGGCAACTGAGAAGCAATTGGTATTGAGTTCAGAAGGCAACCAACAATGGGTGTAATATCATAAACAACACTAAGTTCATACTGTGTAGCAGATACTTCACTGAGCCCTGGAGATATGATGAATATAATTAGGCACAGACCTCAATGACCGTACAGGAGGTAAAACTGGCATGCATCATTCCTTTCTCTGAGCTTCAGTTTCCTCATTTGTTAACATGGAAATAACCACATCTTAGTAGGTCAGTGTTAAGATTAAATTATTTAACATATGTGAATTCTCCAAGTGCAGAGAAACTACTCAATTAAATGCAGGATCTGAGCATGTCCGTGGCTTTCCTGGGAGTTCAGTTGGTAAAGAATACACCTGCAATGTGGGAGACCTGGTCTTGATCCCAGGGTTGGGAAGATTCCCTAGAGGAGGGCATGGCAACCCACTCCCGTATTCTTGCCTGGAGAAGAGGAGGACAGAGGAGCCTGGTGGGCTACAGTCCATGGACAGAGGAGCCTGGTGGGCTACAGTCCATGGGGTCGCAGAGTCAGACATGACTGAGCGACTAAGCACACACTCATGCACAAGCATGTTTGAAATCAAAGATGAGCTATTAGAGTTTTGGGAGACAAATATGAGCTCACTAATAACAGAAATCTAGTATCAAACTCATGCTCCTATATTCCTTATTATGAGTTTAAGAGAAAAAACATTGTTCAAATATACGCTTGAATTTAGCTCCCACTTTGATTTACCTTTCCCACAGAGCTGTTGGTACACAAGATCCAAGTGATAGAATGCCCTTAATGCTCATTTTTTGTCACCTGAGGGTATAGTCAGTTTCTAAGCATCCCAACCCTGCATGGTTCTACCTAGAAAACCAGATGGATGGCATGGGAAGATGAAAGAGCCATTCAATCAATGCATTCTCATAAGTTTAGCCACAGTCTCCTCATCATGACACTTTCCAGAAACTCGTCACAGCAATTTCAAACATCTTTTCCTCAGCCCTTACACAAAGCCAAGCTCACAGCAGGCTATGAAGAAATTAACAATAGGACAAAGACATTTTAAAAAGAAAGTCTGTGAAAGGTGGCTAAGAGAAAAGGAGGTTCAGGTTTCCTTGTATAGACAAAATATTTTAATTTCCCCAAACTGCTAAGTAATTCTATTATGGGAAATTGTCTATCATTTCCCTCCTTTAGGTTTCTTTAAAACAAACAAATAACAACAACAAAATAAAAACACTTCCTTAAACTGAATTAGAGACATTCTCCACAAAACCTTGCTTCTGTGCATCTCTTCTCCAGACTGGGTTCCCCAGGTAGAGTTGTTTCCCAACACCCAGGAAGCTGTGACAGGCCTCAGCCTGCCATGGGACCTCAGGGCACAGGAGGAGACTCCTGTGTGGGCTGGGTCCCCTGGAGAAGTCCTGGAGCCTTCAGGACTTGGCCAGGCACTAAAGCTGAGGTATGGGCTGCAGTTGGGCAGTATGGCATAGTATACAACAAAAGTGGACCGGGCTTTTAAGTCAGGGGCCACCAACAAGTGTAGGAGAGGTTAGAAAATTTCTTTAAATTCTTGAAACTTCATCTTACACAACCCATAGAATGGGGAGAATATTGCCTACCTCCTATAGAGCAGAACAAGAAAACACATACAAGTAGCAAGCATGAACAATTACTGGAAAAACAGACAAATCTTAATGTTAGACTGATTAATCTCCACTCCCAAATTCATACACTGAAGCCCTAACCCTCAATGTGACTACATTTGGAGATAAGGCTTTTAGGAGTAATTAAGGTTAAACAAGGGAGAAGGCAATGGCACCCCACTCCAGTACTGTTGCCCAGAAAATCCCATGGATGGAGGAACCTAGTAGGCTGCAGTCCATGAGGTTGCTAAGAGTCAGACACGACTGAGCGACTTCATTTTCACTTTCCACTTTCATGCATTGGAGAAGGAAATGGCAACCCACTCCAGTGTTCTTACCTGGGGAATCCCATGGATGGAGAAGCCTGGAAGGCTGCAGTCCATGGGGTCGCACAGAGTTGGACACGACTGAAGCGACTTAGCAGCAGCAGCAGCAGCAGCAAGGTTAAACAAAATCATAAAGGTAATGTCCTAATCCAATAAAATTGGTTGCTTTATAAGAAGAGGAAAAAACACTTGCCATAAGATCTATTGTCTTAGCAAAGTGTTAAGTACAAAATACAATATTGTAAGCTACAGGCAGTAGACTGACAGTAGATCTCTAGGACTTATCTTGCATAACTAAAACCTGTACCCTTTGACTGATACTTCCCTCTTTCTTCCTCCTCCCAGTCCCTGGCAACCACCATTCCACTCTCTGCTCCTAGGAGTTTGACTATTTTAGTTGTGTTGTTATTAAATAATAATAATAATAAATAAAGAGGACAGAAGGAAACTTTTGAAGGTGATGAATATATTTATGACACAGATTAAGGTGATGGCTTCATAGATACATAATTCTCTCCAAACTAAAGTTGTATATGTTACACACGCTTATGCATAGCTTTTTGTATGTCAGCCATATACAATAAAATGGTTTCAGAAAAAGAAGAGGGGCTTCCCTGGTGGTTCAGTGGTAAAGAATCTGCCTACCAACACAAGAGACACAGGTTCAATCCCTGATGTGGGAAGATTCCACATGCCGTGGAGCAGCTAAGCCCATGCTCCACAAATAATGAGCCTGTGCTCTAGAGCTCAGAAGCTGCAGCTACTGAGTCCACATGCCTTAGAGCCATGCTCTCCAATAAGAGAAGCCACCTCAATGAGAAACCCAAGCACCAAAACTAGAGAGTAGCCCCTGCTCACTGCACCTAGAGAAAAACCTGTACAGCAACAAAATCCAGCACAGCCAAAAATAAATAAAGTTAAAAGAAAAAGAGAGATATCTCTTCTTATTACTGCACGTGCACTAAGAAAAGAGTATACGAGGATATCTGTAAGTCAGAAAGAGGGCCATCAATAGAATGTGACATACTGGCACCCTGACCTCAGGCTTCCAGTCTCCAGGACTATGAGAAATAAATATCTGTCATTTAAGTCACCTAGTTCACGGTAATATTATAGAGCTATAATCTTACAATTGCTGACTCCTCACTGCCACTCTCCCCAAAAACATCATCCTGAAATTCTGCTTCTTCAGTTCTTGCAACTAGTGTAATGCAGTAGTTAAGAGCATGTACTAGTTGTGTGACCTTGGGCAATATGTTTAACTCCCCACGCCTCAGTTATCCTATCTGTGAAAGTGGGTTAATCATAATACCAACCTCAAGGGGTTGTTATAAGGATGAAATCAGTTCATGAATATTGAGTCAATGGCAGACAATAATAGTTGGTTGTCACTACTGAATATAAATCCCTTAAGAGCAGGAATGTTCATCTATTTTGTTTCCTGATGTACCTCAAGCACCTGGAACTGTGTCTAGCATATAGTCACAATAAGTATTTCTGGAATGATTGACTAAATGGCCCTCTCCTGTTTCTAGCTGGATTTCCAAACCCTCTATCATGGTGATACTCAAGCTTTCTAATTTTCCTTTTACTCTATAACCAGTCATGCTGACCAAATAAAATTTTTTGGTCTAAGTTCTGCATTTTCACATTTCATTTTCTTCCTCCAGCTGTTTCTCCTACCTGAAAAGTTCCTGTCTTTAAGACTATCTCAAACTGCATCCATGTCAGTGAATGCTTATTGAATTTAATAGACCACCAAACTTCCAGAAGGTGCCCCACCTTCCCTGCATTCCACCTCTTATAAAGGAGCATATGCAACCTCCTCCCTGTCACACACTCACACATACACACAGTCTCAAACACACAATCCTAAAGGCTCTTTGGGAAACAGGAAGCGGGATTCTCAGGCCCTAAGAGCCCTCTCTGTCTTCAAATTGAAACTTCCTATAAGCCTGATTTGGATTCCTTGAGCATCTCCTCAAAATATTCCCCAGGGAGAACTACCTTATCAGGAAATAACAGAGATATCTAGACAGGTTATCATACATTGTAATTCACTGTCCCTTCATTTGGGGAGAACTTTTCCAATACCATTTGAAATAACCATAGGAGAGACATAAAGTGTTGTAAAATTAGGACTGATCAATCCTCAGAGCACTAGAGGCAGTGCTCACAGATGAAGGGGGTGCTCCCAACACCTTCCTTCTTTCTTCTTCCTCCTCTGCACAGATAAGCTCATGACTGCCTGTCCCATCTTCAGAATATGAGTAGCACTCTTTCTACTCCCAAAGTCATCAGTTCAGTTCAGTTCAGTTCAGTTGCTCAGTGGTGTCCAACTCTTTGTGACCCCATGAACCGCAGCATGCCAGGCCTCTCTGTCCATCACCAACTCCCAGAGCTTACCCAAACTCATGTCCATTGAGTCAGTGATGCCATCCAACCATCTTATCCTCTGTTGTCCCCTTTTCCTGCCCTCAATCTTTCCCAGCATCAGGGTCTTTTCAAATGAGTCATTTCTTCACATCAGGTGGCCAAAGTATTGGAGTTGCTGCTTCAACATCAGTCCTTCCAATGAACACCCAGGACTGATTGCCTTTAGGATGGACTGGTTGGATCTCCTTGCAGTCCAAGGGACTCTCAAGAGTCTTCTCCAGCACCACAGTTCAAAAGCATCAATTCTTCAGTGCTCAGCTTTATAGTCCAACTCTCACATCCATGCATGACTACTGGAAAAACCATAGCCTTGACTAGATGGACCTTTGTTGGCAACATAATGTCTCTGCTTTTTACTATGCTGTCTAGGTTGGTCATAACTTTCCTTCCAAGGAGTAAGCATGTTTTAATTTCATGGGTGCAATCACCATCTGCAGTGATTTTGGAGCCCAAAAAAGTAAAGTCAGCTACTGTTTCCACTGTTTCCCCATCTATTTGCCATGAAGTGATGGGACCAGATGCCATGATCTTAGTTTTCTGAATGTTGAGCTTTAAGCCAACTTTTTCACTCTCCTCTTTCACTTTCATCAAGAGGCTCTTTAGTTCTTCTTCACTTTCTGCCATAAGGGTGGTGTCATCTGCATGTCTGAGGTTATTAATATTTCTCCTGGCAACCTTGATTCCAGCTTGAGCTTCTTCCAGCCTAGCGTTTCTCATGATGTACTCTGCATATAGGTTAAATAAGCAGGGCGACAATATAAGTCATAAGAAACTATGTTAAAGTTTCATGAAGAAAGAACAAGAAAACAGAGACCAGATATATGTGAGAGGCTTTGTTTCCTATAGCAGCTTAGTCTTTCACAGAATTTGGATGGAAAGCCTTTTTATGAGTCTGATATACTTTCATCTTCCTCTCTCTCCTGGCTCTTCCGCTTCCTACCACCATCCCTCATGATCCATTTCCTGGTACATCAGTTTTGTTTGGTCAAATCATGAACCTGCTTACACAAACAGAAGTTGGAGGATAAGCAGGACTTTGTTCTTCTGGGGAGCTTAGAGGCTCTCCTTGTCAGTGACCCCCGAGGAAGAATGATGTCATCCTTTGGTTCTTAGAGACTTTTTAGCTCGTCACAGTTGTGAAAGGGTGCATTCTGAGGACATGAGTTCCACCTGCTGGTGTTATCCACACCTTTTCACCTTGGTAAATGGATTGGAGTACAGCTTAATCACATCCAAAGACCTGAGGCTATGACTATGAAGTCATCCCAGTTCCTTCTCTAGCCCTATCTCTGTTTTGTCTTTTTTATCTCTGCATTAATTATTGCCTTGACTAGGAATTTAATGAGTATCCTAATTAAACCATCTGAAAATTTTTTTTTTCCTGGACAAAATATTCAGACCAACACTCAGAGATGAACATCATGCATACTTAGGAGCATTACAACAAGGCGAACCTACATTGATCTCATATATTCTAGCATACAAGGCACTTTCTTACCTATTATTTCAGATTATACTCTTAATAGCTAACCTCATGAGAAAAGCCTGTGGACTATAATTAGCTCTTTTACAAATAAAGAGTCTGAGACAGGTTTTTAAGTGATTTTGGCTTATAAATGGCATAAACAAATGCTCTGTTGAATAAATGGAGGGAAGGGGCTATTAGAAGAGGAGAAAGGAGAAGTAAATGACACCCCTAGAAGAAGTGCATGGTACATCAGACCAAAGTCAGGGTCTGATTTACCTTATAAGGATCAGACTGATTTAATTAACATGTAAAGACTTTTGAATGAAATAACCTCTACAGTCAGCTTTCTGATATCTCTCAGTCTTTTGATAGTGTGTTCCTATCACACCAACACACTGCAGCTGGAAAAATCTAATCTGATCATATTATATCACAGCATTTCATCTCATCTCATATGTCATATCATGTCATCTCATCATCTCATCTCATCTCATATGTCATGTCATCATATCCTATCACATCATTTCTCCTGTGTAAAATCTTTCAATGGCTTTTCATTGCTCTTAGGATAAACTCCAATGATCTTTAATGAGGGCTTGAATGATCCTGTCCCGTAAGGTCTGTTTCTGCTTTATCTTACCTCCCCATCCATCTTCACTCTCTCCAATTCAGTCACAACTTCATTTCCTCAAGTACTATTTTCTCCTCCTTTACAGCCAAGCTCAACTGCCACTTCATCAGGTAAGTATTCCTGGAACTCCTGACTAGAGCAAACAACTTTACTATAGGTTTATATAGACCCATGTACCTCTCCTTGAAGACCTTAATAATTTTATATTTAGTTGTGTGATTAGTTGATTAATGTCTCATTTATCATCTACATGGAGAGATAGAGGTGGCTGGTAAAGCTCTCTATTGTGTCCTAGGTACCTGCCACCACACCTGGCAGGTAAATTAATCCTCATTAAAATTTAGTTTAATAGAAAGCTATGATGAGATGGATGAGATGGATGGCATCACCAACTCAATGGACATGAGTCTTAGCAAACTCTGGGAGATAGTGATGAACAGGGAAATCTGTGTGCTGCAGCCCATGGGGTCACAAAGAGTCGGACATGACTTACCAACTGAAGAACAATAAATATACCAAAGATAAAATGGACAGTGAGTAAACACAACCCATTTCTGGGTTTGTTGAAAATTCTGGGAATAATTTCAGTCTGAAAGAACAACTGAGAAATTCTTATGTAAATACTTCCTCCTTTTCATTTTCATTGGGAATGATCATTTCCCTCTCCCTACCCCTTTTCCCATCAAGTAATAGCATTATCTTTTTAAAACAAAAATTAAAGAGTAGTGGAAAATAATTCTGTAGCAGGAAGTTCTTGATGGTCAGAAACGCTGATCAAGTGGCTACCGGTGAGTGGGGCTAGAGTCAGTCATTTTAATACAGAACAGTGGAGACCTCAAAGGGGATGGGATGTGAGCCTCTGTCTGAGGAAATGACCACCTTCCCCTATCACTTTCCCAGCTCTTTGTTAAGAGCCTTACTTGAACTTGAAATGTAAGTTAGTCCCTCAGTTTTTTTTTTTTTTTGACTCTTTGCAACGCTATGGACTGTAGCCCATCAGGCTCTTCTGTTCATGGAATTCTCAAGGCAAGAATATTGGAGTGGGTAGCCATTCTCTTCTCCAGGGGATCTTCCCAACCCAGGGATTGAAACCGGGTCTCCAGCATTACTGGCAGATTCTTTACCTGTCTGAGCCACTGGCAGATTCTTTACCTGTCTGAGTCGCTGGCAGATTCTTTACCTGTCTTTTCCACTTATTTACATGGAAAAAAGGTTTGCAACTGATGCACCCCACTTCCCCAACATTCTCAGCATGAGCTATGGGGTTTCCTGATGAAAGGGTTTGTTCATACAGACCTCAGTGTGTCTGATTTTCAAATAAATCACTGAAAGGAACATTTTTTAAAAACCAGCTCTGACCAAAAGAAAAGTACTGAGAGAAAAGAGTAAAAAGGTAAAAAAGTCAAAGCAAATAAGAGGTAATCATCAAGAAACCATAGGTCCGTCTAGTCAAGGCTATGGTTTTTCCAGTGGTCATGTATGCATGTGAGAGTTGGACTGTGAAGAAAGCTGAGTGCCAAAGAATTGATGCTTTTGAACTGTGGTATTGGAGAAGACACTTGAGAGTCCCTTGGACTGCAAGGAGATCCAACCAGTCCATCCTAAAGGAGATCAGTCCTGGGTGTTCATTGGAAGGACTGATGCTGAAGCTGAAACTCCAATATTTTGGCCATGTCATGCGAAGAGTTGACTCATTGGAAAAGACTCTGATGCTGGGAGGGATTGGGGGCAGGAGGAGAAGGGGACGACAGAGGATGAGATGGCTGGAAGGCATCAACGACTCGATGGACATGAGTTTGAGTGAACTCCAGGAGTTGGTGATGGACAGGGAGGCCTGGTGTGCTGCGATTCATGGGGTCGCAAAGAGTCGGACACGACTGGGTGACTGAACTGAACTGAACTGATCAAGAAACCATGTTAAACAGAGTGGTATTTCCTGAAGCAAATGGAACCCACTCCAGTAGTATTGCCTGGAAAACCCCAAGGCCAGAGAACAGTTAGAAAGGACTTTGCAATTGAACAACAAAAAAACCTCTTAAAGCAGAAATGAATGTATATTTTCCTTCTGTTAGACTGCTTCAGAGACAGAAATATAGCTTAGCAGATTAAGCCAGCATTTATGCAATGATCTTTATGTCATTTACTCTTGGTGGGGGGACAGGCAGATGGAAAAGACTTGAAATTGGCTAGTTTGGGGCTTTTGTTGGTTAATACCAACACATTTGTGTTAGGAATCAGGAAAGGATTTAGCTATCCACTTGATCTGTGCACGTGCCTGAGGGGCAGTGAAGTTTTGAAGGAAACAAACCAATGGAGGATTTGTGTTTCGCTCCATCAGTTTGGACCTAAGAATCTAAGAAGACGCTTGTAGCACTGTCTTCCCTCTTAGCAGATTTTTTGCTCTGAATCATCTCAACATGTAAAGCCCTGACACCTAGGATATCCTGAGGGGGAATGCAAGAAAGAAGGATGTAATTGTGCCAATTCATCTGGCCAGGAGACTGAGGGCACAATGTCCTTTGGGCAGAATAAATTGTTATTTTGGGACCTTGTGTTGATCATTTTGGCAGTAGTATCCTGGAGGGACAAATCCCGAGTTGCAGAAAGATGTTTGGGTGCCTGGGGCAGGAAGGCAATTAGTTATAAGGCTCTTCTTTTTACCTAGCCATATTCACAGAGTGAATACCCATTAAAGGCCCAATTTAATGAAGGGTAGCTGATATACATCTTACAGCCTAATTTTAAAAACATATGATGTTATTTCATTAATTTGTCATGTGCATAAATAAAAATAATTGCATTTTACAACTTGCAGTATTTAACACATAGCAAAATGCTGAAAAGAAAAATGCACATATACTTTCTGCAGAAGCTAAATGTCTGATGACATTGAAATTCTGGTTCTCTCTGCCCCTCTATTCCTTTACTAATACTGGATTAAAACAAAACCACAACAACTTAGTATGTTCTAAGGAGAACATTTTCTTTGGTTCTATTTTTATAAGGCAATCTGGGCTTTATTTTCAATTACCCTTGGAATGCACCCTTGAATTTCTGGTTGCCATCCACCATCACTGTAGAATTAAGTGCAGTTTTCAGATTTAAAGAGCTAAGAAATTTGCAAGGTAAACTCTTTCAACTCTGAAAACAATGAAACAAATATACCACCAACAAAATATACTTGAAGAGATTTTCTGTTCTGAAAGCTCTAATTCATTGTTCTAAATCTTTCACAATCGTGTGATCTATACAAAAAATGTATATGTGTGTGAACTATACAAAAAAAGATCTTCACGACCCAGATAATCACGATGGTGTGATCACTCACCTAGAGACAGACATCCTGGAATGTGAAGTCAAGTAGGCCTTAGGAAGTATCACTACGAACAAAGCTAGTGGAGGTGATGGAATGCCAGTTGAGCTATTTCAGATCCTAAAAGATGATGCTGTGAAAGTGCTGAACTCAATATGCCAGCAAATTTGGAAAACAGCACTGGCCACAGGACTGGAAAAGGTCAGTTTTCATTCCAATCCCAAAGAAAGGCAATTTCAAAGAATGCTCAAACTACCACACAATTACACTCATCTCATACTCCAGTAAACTAATGCTCAAAATTCTCCAAGCCAGGCTTCAGCAATATGTGAACCATGAACTTTCAGATGTTCAAGCCGGATTTAGAAAAGGCAGAGGGACCAGAGATCAAATTGCCAACATCCGTTGGATCATAGAAAAAGCAAGAGAGTTCCAGAAAAACATCTATTTCTGCTTTATTGACTATGCCAAAGCCTTTGACTGTGTGCATCACAATAAACTGGAAAATTCTGAAAGAGATGGGAATACCAGACCACCTGACCTGCCACTTGAGAACCTGTATGCAGGTCAGGAAGCAACAGTTAGAACCGGACATGGAACAACAGACTGGTTCCAAATAGGAGAAGGAGTATGTCAAGGCTGTATATTATCACCCTACTTATTTAACTTATATGCAGAGTACATTATGAGAAACGCTGGGCTGGAAGAACACAAGCTGGAATCAAGATTGCCAGGAGAAATGTCAATAACCTCAGACATGCAGATGACACTGCCCTTATGGCAGAAAGTGAAGAAGAACTAAAGAGCCTCTTGATGAAAGTGAAAGAAGAGATTGAAAAAGTTGGCTTAAAGCTCAACATTCAGAAAACAAAGATCATGGCATCTGGTCCCATCACTTCATGGCAAATAGATGGGGAAACGTGGAAACAGTGCTGACTTGACTTTTTTGGGCTCCAAAATCACTGCAGATGGTGACTGCAGCCATGAAATTAAAAGACGCTCACTCCTTGGAAGGAAAGTTATGACCAACCTAGACAGCATATTAAAAAGCAGAAACATTACTTTGTCAACAAAAGTCCTTTAGTCAAGGCTATGGTTTTTCCAGTAGTCATGCATGGATGTGAGAGTTGGACTATAAAGAAAGCTGAGTGATGAAGAATTGATGCTTTTGAACTGTGGTGTTGGAGAAGACTCTTGAGAGTCCCTTGGACTGCAAGGAGATCTAACCAGTCCATTCTAAAGGAGATCAGTCCTGGGTGTTCATTGGAAGGACTGATGTTGAAGCTGCAACTCCAATACTTTGGCCACCTGATGTGAAGAGCTGACTCATTTGAAAAGACCCTAATGTTGGGAAAGATTGAAGGCAGGAGGAGAAGGGGATGACAGAAGATGAGATTGTTAGATGGCATCACCGATTCAATGGACATGAGTTTGGGTAAACTCTGAGAGTTGGTGATGGACAGGGAGGCCTGGCGTGCTGCTGTTCACGGGGTCACAAAGACTCGGACACGACTGAGAGACTGAACTGAACTGAACTGAAATCTTTCAGACAACTCCAATTACCCCTTATTCTCCAGAAGAAACTCACTGCAGTTCTGCTTAAGTTCTGGTCATCAAACCTGGCCTAGAGGTGAAAGACTGTGGAGACAGCAGCAGTTCAAAGGACTTGCGTTAGGGCTGAATGGCAATGTTTGGGCCATCAGATTCACTAAAAGGAAGTGTGCAGACTGGGCCATTAGGACTTTGCAACTTTCCTTTGCCAGGTAATGACATTTTCTCTTCTTGAAGACTGTGGCCTCCCAGCTTATGTTTCTCTCCTCTTCCTCCTTTACCTCCTCCACCTCTTTCCTCCCACCTCCCCCTCCTCCTCCTCTCACCTTCCTCCAATTAAGAGAATAGAGGATCCACTATGAGAGAGGTGGCTATGGGGGCTCTGGACCGGATGGGCTTTATACAAACGCAAAGCACCCAGGTGACTAGGGAAGGAGAAAGATGAAAGAAGTTTCTGCCCTCATAGAACCTGGAGAAATGCTACCACAAAAAGAATGAAAGTGACTACAGGACGATGAGAGATTTATTTTTTGTGTGTTTTTGTACATACTTTTCATGTGTAGTCAACTAAAGTAAATAATATTTGTCTCACATTTTCCATTATATAATAGCTATCTTTTTCTATTTTCATTTAGAAAATGTGTGTCCTTCCTGGTTGGCATAAGCTGCTTAATGCAATCTCTTTCATCTGTGTTGATATTGACCTTTCACCTGAGATACCTTCCTCCTTGTGTGACCCATTCCATGTGTCATTAGAGCATCTCAGTAGTTAAATTTTTACATGATGGAGAATGCATCATTGAAGAGCAAACATTTTTGAGATTTTTTTGGATCTGTTTTAAAACAGCAGCTTGGATATTATCAGATTCATATGTTTACACTGTGCTGTGTCCCATGCAACTTGTAAATATTTGATAAATGTTACCTTTAATTTCTGATAACATTATGAAAGTGTTAAGAAATGTTATGGCCGATAACCTCTTTCTGAGCCTAAGATTCACATTTACCAAGGAGAGTTATTGATTGACTAAAGCAAAATGATTTTGTTTTTAGGGAAACAAAGTCTCTCAGAGACCACATTCAAACTTTCCCTTCATTTAATTGTACCTTTTCCAAGGACAGAGATAAGATTTTTCTTTCCTCTGGTTCTCAAGCAGGTCAACCTGGGTCTACCAAGACCAAATATTTATGGACATATGTGAGTATGCAGTTTCCTAATGACAAATGTGTGATAATATGTCAGAATGAAAGATTTTTGAGACAGTAATGTTGACTGTCTGAGTGGGGCATTTACTTAAGCTGTGTTGCTGGGAAGCAAGTACCTGGCCTTCAGTCAAAAAGCATTTTCTAATGAATGAGTTCACATTTTGAAGTATAAACTCCAAGATCAGGACATCCACGTACAAAGGCATTGTCCTGTGCAGAAAGAATTGGTGATTTTCACAAAAGCCTGAGAAAACGTTCTTTCAAGTCTGTGTTTCACAGTGGGTAAAACTTTGCTAATTTAAATTAATAAATAATCATCAAATAATAAACTAAATTTTGAAAGGAAAATGTTTAAAAAAAAACAATTTGCTGTCCCATGCCTTGCTAAGTGACTTCAGTCATATCCAACTCTTTGTGACCCTATGTACTGTAGCCTGCCAGGCTCCTTTGTCCATAGGATTCTCCAGGCAAGAATATTGGAGTGGATATCATGCCCTCCTCCAAGGGATTTTCCCAACCCATGGCTCTCTCTCTCTTTTTCAAAAGATTTATTTATTTACTTATTTGGCAGTATCAAGCCTTAGGTGGAGCATTTGAATGCTTAGTTTTGCATGTGGGACTGAGTTCCCCAATTAGGGATCAAATCCAGCCCCTGCCCCCGCATTGGGAGCACTGAGTCTTAGACCCTGGACCACCAGAGAAGTCCCAAACCCATGTCTCACGTCTCCTGCATTGGCAGTTAGGTTCTTTACCACTAGAGCCACCTGGGAAGCCCTAAAAGTCCACATACCACACTATATGATTCTATTAATATAAAGTACAAAGACATAAAAATGTATTTTATGCTATTAGAATACAAGATATTTGCTTCCCTGGGGGAAGTGACTAGAAGGAACCTGATGCGGAGATTTTATGGTGCTGGTAAGATTCTGTTTCCTAATCTGTATATTGTTTACATAAATGTGTCCAGTTTGTGAAAACTCACTGAGCTTTACAGTTATGTATACATGTGCATGACAAAATTTTTCACTTTAAATTTTCATATATATTTAATAAAAAACATACATACATACTGAAGTCTGCATATGTCTTGGTAGCTTTTAGTTCTGTTTTTCTTTAAGGAAAAATATATTTTCTTTTAAGTTCAAATGGGTCTTCTAAGTAAACATACTTGCATTCTTACTGAAGTTGGAATGTGCACATTTTACACATATATTTTGAAGGAATCTCTTATTATATCCAACATAGTTTGTGTGTAACTTTTCATAAAAGTGAAAACTTACTCTCACTGCATCACTAAGCTCTGAGCTGCCCGATGCAGGGGGCATGTCCTGTTTATACCCTCGAAGCTTGGTGTATGGTAGGTAATCAATAATTATTGAATCAAATAGATCAGGCAGAACAGGATCCCTAATATTCCTTCACCCTGACCCCCAGTCCCTTCAGTCTCTCTCCAATTTACACTTCACAGAGAGTTAAAGCATAACCACTTCTGCTGTGACCAGTAACATGAGTGGCAGGAATCTAGCCTCAAATCAGGAGATATTGCACAAGAGCCAGGAAGTACTCAAGGACAAGAACTGAGTAACTTCATCAGCAGTAGGTAAACATCAGTGAGCACAATGGCCATGCTAAACAGAACAAGCTCAAAGTGCAGTGTCATGGCCAGCTGTCTCCTTTCACTGGAATGTTCACAGGTGCTCCTTAGGGACCTACCTTGCAGGAATGATTGAAATGATTTTATTTTCTGGATGATTTTGTGATTGCAAAGGGGGGTTAAAGATGCATTGTCCCTGCTTTCTTTCCAAGGATAATTAATGTTGATTAAGGTCCTGTGCTATATGTATCTTATTTTATCCCTCACAATAACACTGGAAAGACGGACTATCATTATCTCTATTGAATAATGACCTGATTGAGGAGTTGCAAAGTTAAAGATCTTGCTCAGGGCCACTTAGCCAATGAGTAGCACTTTGGGCTTGGGAACTAAGTCTCCCCCCCTGCATGGCTTGTTGTTGTTTAGTTGCTAAGTTATGTCTGACTCTTTGCTATACCCCAGGTACTGTAGCCGCAAGGCTCTTCTATCCATGGGATTTCCCACGCAAGAATATTGCAGTGGGTTGCCATGTCTGTCTCCAGGGGATCTTCCTGACCCAGAGATTGAACCCACATCTCCTTTTTGGCAGGAGGGTTCTTTACCACTGAGCCACTGGGGCTGGTGATGCCAAATAGGTTTCCTCTCTAGAGCTAAGCCTGGTCAATGAGCAGTGGCTACCTGGGGTTAGTTCTGTGCTGAAGTGAAGTCACTGCAGAGCTCAACAGGGAAAAAGGTTGATACAGATTAGCCACGCTGCTTCTTTGCTATCCCTATTCTCTACTCTTCCCACAACCCACTGCTTTTATGTTCCTGGGGATCCACAAGTAGATAATCATCATAAGCCTTGTTATTAAGTCTCCTTATTGCAAAATTCAGACTTAAATTGAAGAAAGTAGGGAAAAACATTAGGCCATTCAGGTATGACCTAAATAAAATTCCTTACGATTATACAGTGAAGTGAAGTGAAAGTCACTCAACCATGTCCAACTCTTTGCAACCCCATGGACTACACAGTCCATGGAATTCTCCAGGCCAGAATATTGGAGTGGGTAGCCTTTCCGATCTCCAGGGGATCTTCCCATCCCAAGGATCTAATACAGGTCTCCCTCATTGCAGGCAGATTCTTTACCAGCTGAACCACAAGGGAAGCCCAAGAATACTGGAGTGGGTAGCCTATCCCTTCTCCAGCAGATCTTCCTGACCGAGGAATTGAACTGGGGTCTCCTGCATTGCCAGCAGATTCTTTATGAACTGAGCTATCAGGGAAGCCCATGATTATAAGTGGAAGTAACAAGTAGATTCAAAGGATTAGATCTGATAGAATACCTGAAGAACTACGGACAGAGGTTTGTAACATTGTACTGGAGGCAGTGATCAAAACCATCCCTAAGAAAAATAAATGCAAAAAGGCAAAATGGTTGTCTGAGGAGACCTTACAAATAGCTGAGAAAAGAAGAGAAGTGAAAGGCAAAGGAGTAAAGGAAAGATACACCCATCTGAATGCAGAATTCCAAAGAATAGCAAGGAGAGATAAGAAAGCCTTCCTCAGTGATCAGTGCAAAGAAATAGAGGAAAACAATACAATAGGAAAGACTAGAGATCTCTTCAAGAAAATCAGAGATACAAGGGAACATTTCATGCAAAGATGGCCTTGATAAAGGACAGAAATGGTATGGACCTAACAGAAGCAGAAGATATTAAGAAGAGGTGGCAAGAATATACAGAAGAACTATACAAAAAAGATCTTCATGACCCAGATAACCATGATGGTGTAATCACTCACCTAGAGCCAGACATCCTGGAATGTGAAGTCAAGTGGCCTGAGGAAGCATCACTATGCACAAAGGTAGTGGTGGTGATGGAATTCCAGTTGAGCTATTTCAAATCCTAAAAGATGATGCTGTGAAAGTGCTGCACTCAGTATGCCAGCAAATTTGGAAAACTCAGCAGTGGCCACAAGACTGGAAAAGGTCAGTTTTCATTCCAATCCCAAAGAAAGGCAATGCCAAAGAATGCTGAAACTACTGCCTAATTGTACTCATCTCACATGCTAGCAAAGTAATGTTCAAAATTTTCCAAGCTAGGCTTGGAACTATGAACGTGAACTGAGAACTTCCTGATGTTCAAGCTGGATTTAGAAAAGGCAGAGGAACCAGAGATCAAATTGTCAACATCCACTGGATCATAGAAAAAGCAAGAGAATTCCTAAAGAATATCTACTTCTGCTTCATTGAATATGCTAAAGACTTTGAGTATGTGGATTACAACAAACTGGGAAAATTCTTAAAGAGATAGGAATTCTAGACCAATTTACCTTACCTGCCTCCTGAGAAACCTGCATGCAGGTCAAGAAGCAATAGTTAGAACTGGACATGGAACAACGGACTGGTTCCAATTAGGAAAGGAGTATGTCAAGGCTGTATATTGTCACCCTGCTTATTTAACTTTTATGCAGAGTATATCACACGAAATGCCAGGCCGGATGAAGCACAAGCTGGAATCAAAATTGCTGGGAGAAATATCAATAACCTCAGATACGCAGATGGCACTACCATTATGGCAGAAAGTGAAGAAGAACTAAAGAGCCTTTTGATAAAGGTGAAAGAAGAGAGTGAAAAAGCTGGCTTAAAACTCAACATTCAAAATACGAAGTATCCAGTCCCATCACTTCTTGGCAAATAGATGGGGAAACGATGGAAACAGTGACAGACTTTATTTATTGGGGCTCCAAAATCACTGCAAATTGTGACTGCAGCCATGAAATTAAAAGACACTTGCTCCTTGGAAGAAAAGCTATCACCAACCTAGACAGCATACCAAAAAGCAGAGCCATTACTTTGCCAAAAAAGGTCCATCTAGTCACAGCTATGGTTTTTCCAGTAGTCACGTACAGATGTGAAAGTTGGGCCATAAAGAAGGATGAGCTCCAAAGAATTAATACTTTTGAACTGTGGTGTTACAGAAGACTCTTGAGAGTCCCTTGGACTGCAAGGAGATCCAACCAGTCCATCCTAAAGGAATTCAATCCTGAATATTCATTGGAAGGACTGATGCTGAAGCTAAAGCTTCAATACTTTGGCCACCTGATGTGAAGAGCTGACACATTAGTAAACACTCTGATGCTGGGAAAGATTGAAGGCAGGAAGAGAAGGGGATGACAGAGGATGAGATGGTTGGATGGCCAACTCAATGGACATGAGTTTGAGCAAGCTCTGGGAGATGGTGAAGGACAAGGAAGCTTACCATGCTGCAGTCCACGCGGTCACAAAGAGTCGGACACAACTGAGCTACTGAACAACAACAAAGCCTTGTTATGCTTTTCACTCTGCAAGGCACAGACATGATGAACCACAACCAAATAAGTCAGCTTTACATTTTGCATGCTCCAAAGAAACTGCATCCGTTCCACAACCAAGTAGGAGATATAAAGGTTCATAATGTTTCTCAGTTCAGTTCAGTTCAGTCACTCAGTTGTGTCTGACTCTTTGAAACCCCATGGACTGCAGCACGCCAGGCCTCCCTGTCTATCACCAACTCCCGAAGTTTACTCAAACTCATGTCCATTGAGTTGGTGATGCCATCCAAGCATCTCATCCTCCATGGTCCCCATGGTGTTTCTACTTAAGTCTTAATTTCACATAAGGAGACTTTAAAATCACTAAAGTAAACATAGACTGAAATTATTCTTAATATCAATTCAGTTAAACTAAAAAGAAATTATGTACCTACACTATTTTGTAAAATTTTGAAGCAGACTAAGACAATGAAAAGGGAACCAGATTGGAGTCAGAACTATCAGGTCCAGGTTTCAACTTGACCCCTTGCTGGTTCTGCAACCCTAGGCTAATCACTCCAATGTTTGTATTTTGGAGTCATACCTGGGTTTTAATCCTGGCCATGACATTCACAAGTACTATGACATTATGCAGTTTGCCATTTTCCCCAAAGCTTCATTTTCTCATTTTTCAAAGGTGGACATCAATAGCTACCTCATTTGGTTGTTACAAAATTCACAGAAGTGTTGCATGTTAACTGCTTGGCATAGTCTTTGCAACACTGATGTCCTTAACAAATGCCAGCTGTCATCATCATTGCTTAACACCCAGTTTCCTCATCTATAAACTTGGCTGTGAAATGAATGTCTCTATTTCTCACAAAGTCCAATGGAAAGTTCAGGCTCTATAAAAACATACCATTTTATTTATTATGTTATTCACACTTCAAAGAGCATCTAATATATCAATGAAATAGGACCAAAGAAGAGAATAACAAATAATAATGTATAAAAGACATGTGCAAAACAAGTGAGAAATGATAGATGGGTATGGGGAAAATCTTGAAAGAATTAAAACAGTTCCAACTGAAAAGCTTAACATATAGATTTTGAAGGAAGAGAAAGGCAGGCCTGGTCATAGAGCACAGAAAAGGAACTTAAGTCTCATTCTCTTGGAAAGAATATCCTGTTCCAATTCAGAAGCATTGATATCAAGTTCTAACTCTGACATTTCTTAACCTTAACTTTTCTGAAACTCAGATTTTCTCACCCTTTCAGAATGGGGAAAATGAGAGCATTGGCCTTTCTAAGGACTGAGAATAAAATTAGATCATGCATGTGAACTGGCTTTGAAGAACTGAAAAACAGTAAAGACACAAAATTGTTTTTAGTTGACGGCACAAGACGAAGCCAAAACAAGATTATGGTAAGTGAACTTCCTAGGGTGTAATGTTTGAGGATGTACTCAGCATGACTCTGAGAGCATGCCTCTTTAGATTTTAAACCCCAGTTTCCTCATTTGCTTCACCCTCATTTCAGGTTTGGGGCAAGCCAAACAGACAGCAAGCAGGTCTCTCGAAACGGAGTAAAGACATGAAGATAAATAAAGAGATATGAGGGCATAGTAGTAAATCCAACTAATAATATGCTTATAAAGTACCAAATGATTAGTCTGGACCCAGTGAGACAGTAGAGCAACCTCAGATTTTGGAGAAGGGATGTAGATTGTGTTAGGTTGTGTTTTCATGGCTTGAGAGTGTATGTAGGAGTTCAGTCAGTATCTGAAATGTATGACAGATCTATAGTAGGGGTCAGTATTACTTTTTTTTTATTATGGGTTTTGGAAGATAATAGAATTATATATAACATTGTATGTCAACTATTGGAGAAGGCAATGGCACCCCACTCCAGTACTCTTGCCTGGAAAATCCCATGGGCGGAGGAACCTGGTAGGCTGCAGTCCATGGGGTCTCGAAGAGTTGGACACGACTGAACGACTTCACTTTCACTTTTCACTTTCATGCATTGGAGAAGGAAATGGCAACCCACTCCAGTGTTCTTGCCTGGAGAATCCCAGGGATGGGGGAGCCTGGTGGGCTGCAGTCTATGGGGTCGCACAGAGTCGGACACGACTGAAGTGACTTAGCAGCAGCAGCAGCAAGTCAACTATTAAAATTATGAATTGATGACTATCACCCTGCATTTAGAAGAATTAATGCATGCCCTTGTACTTTACTCTGTTAAGAGAAGTATGGTGGGGATTTCTAGGTAATATGTCAGACTGACACTTGCCATCAGTTCAGATTGACTGCTAAAAAAGGGAAACAGCCTTTGGATAAGCTGGCATTTTCAGCACAACTATTCTTGAAACATAGAACCACTTGTATATAATTTTTGAAGCAAAGTTCATCTGAAGCTTATAGGATGTCAATATTTAGACTTGTGTGTCTAGATATCTAATGGCAGAAGTCTTAATTTTGTTCTGTTGTGGGTTGAGAAAGACCTTATAGAGTCATGGAAGCTCAGAGACCTAGGACTTTATTTTGACCTATAATGGGAAAGTTTTTTACATTATATCTAAACTTAGTCAATTAATAATGACTGCCAGGAGCAATATCAAATGAAGGATTCCAAGGCCTCAGCTAGGATCAGCAGGAAAAAGTCACAGTTGATTAGCAATGTCTGTTACAAGTTTTGCATAGATGAGGGTGGTGTATGTGCTATATAGAGTCCCCTGATCTAGTTCAACCCTTTTGTTTTACAGTTAATAAAACGAAGAGGAAAACTGAATCAGTCACACGCATGATCCGTGAATCAATCAAGACTCAAACTTAGGTTATCCAATTAAATGCCCTTCTTTCCCCATCTCCTTCTTAAATAAGTCACAGAACATTTTTGTTTGCTTATAGTTATCTGTGCTTTACATTTTGGTGCATAAGAGAAGATTCAGCATCTCAGGGTAATCCTTTCCTTCAGGATATTTCCCTCCAGCTTAAAACACATCTTTTCTAGGCTACTCAGTCAGAAATACAGCATAATGGGAGCCTTTGCTGAATATGAAGCAGATTCCTAGAAAACAAGTGGGCATTGATTTATTTTTATTGATGTGCTTTTACTAACTGACAGAAAGTGTTCTTTGAACACCTCTCTCCCAACCATTCCACTCCAATAACCCACTGAGTTTGATCATTTCCAACACATGGTCCATCCTGCTGTCTGGAGAGCTGAGAGTTTTACCAGCCACAGTGCTAAGTGCGCCAACAGGCACCTAAGTCTAGCCCATTAGAAGCTGTGTTTTCCTGATGCAGGACTTGCATACTGACCCCAAGATAACCCACTCATTGTGGGACGTGCGAATGGGAAATGGATTGAGATATGGATACATTGGCTGACTCTTAGCCTTTGGAAAAAAAAAAGGTTTAGCTAGAAATAAACTTGCAGATGAACTATTCACATAACCCCTGTATAAACGCAGTTTTGGGGAATAAGATACAAAATAAGTGGGAAAAAAATATCAGCTATTTTTTATTTTTTTCCCTTAGAGTACAGATGTTATCTACTTACAAATCATTGAACACTAGGCATTGCCTATAATCTCCACATTCTATGTCACTTTCTCTGCAAAAATCAGTAGCATAGAGGCTTACAATATTTGGAAGACTGAGCTGGGAAGCATGGGAAGCTGGGAAGCATTGCTGTTAGGAGAAGAGTGAAATGACCTCTGGGCTAGAAACAGCCCATTCAGTCCTTTTATTCCCATTTTCCATTTAAACACTGGACAAATGTAGTATTAACAAATTCTAATAATTCTGAAAAAAGTATCTTTTTTAAAAATAATGCTCCTGCCCACCAGACAGAGTTTCTCAGAGTTTATTTCTGCTTAGTTTGCTTTGTATTTTACTGATATAATATCCAAATCACTATCAATTAGAAAAGAAGGGAAAACATATTTCACCCATAACGTCACCATCCAGCAAACTAAAGTACTTTTTTGGTACATTCTCCTGAGCATGTATGTCTGCATAGCTATACCTTCTTCATGTTGTTATTTTTTACTTAAATCCATAAGTTTTTTCACATTTCTTTGTCTTATTTTTTTTCCAGAGCCAGTATTTTTAACAGCTCCAAAATATTTTACCAAGTGTATATGCCATAGTTTATCCTTTTAAAATCCTTTATTGCTAGAAATACAGGTTATTTTCAATTCTAAATAATACTTCTATGAACGTCTTTATGTAGACACATGGCTACAATATCTCTGAGATCCCCTTAACTTGTATTTTATTGCTTTTTCCTCTCATTCTCATTTCTCTCTCTCATTTTCATTCCAAACCAAGCACTTGGATTTTGGTGGTTTTGTTGGTTTACAAATGGTTAAATTACTTAAAATATTTAAAGTTTTGTAAAAATCTTGTCTGTCATTTTCTTGGTTATGGTCTTGGCCTGAGTTAAGGTGGTTTTAGCTTTCCATATTCACATGAGGAGCCAAATTTCCTATAAAGAGAGAGTGTTTTGATCCTCTTAGAAGGGCCTCAGTGACATTCTAGGTACACAACACTTCTTTGTGCTGGGGGCCACAGCAGGGACATCACTTGCGAAGCCTGCCTAAAATAAAAATGGCACTTTTATGGTTGTAGATGTGTTTGTCCAAAGAACATTTAATCACTCTGAAGGTTTTTTCCCCTTACAGCGAGCAGCATTTTGTAACTGTAGAGTTCTGCTAATGCATACTTCTGCCGGGAAGCTTCCCAGGGTGGGGCACAAAAGATGCTAAGTGGCAGGGGGCGATGGGAAGAAAGCCATTAACACTCCAGCAGCGAGGTCAGATTTGATGTTTCCTTTTGTTTGCAGGATCCAAATTAAGAAGCCGCTTCTGTACTTTCCCTGTTGCCTCCCACCTAAACATACTCTTGGGTCATCTCACTCTGGTCACATCTTTTGACAATTAGCCACCCATTAACAGGATGATTGAAAAGAAGCCAGAGTGGTTTACACATAAAGTGCTTACTCTTTTCCAGGAAGAACACATATCTCTACAGTTTCATTAATGCTTCGGCCGATTAGTACACAAAATAAAATACGTAGACTCTACAAAGCACAGCAAAGGAAAGAAAACGGGTTGGGAAGGAAGAAAATTAAAAAACAAAAATACCCTTAGAGATTTTTCTTATTCTTTTTTTTTTTCTTTTTGCAAACCTGCTTTAAAAAGGGGGGGAGGGATGTTATCTTGCTTCTATCTTTTTCTGCCTTTAAAGTCAGTATTACCAACCATTTTACTTGTACTTTACTATTATTATCTGAGTGATGGCTGTGACATGTTGATCATATATGGCAGTGAGAAAATTGATTTCCCTCAACAGAAATGCTTCCAATTTTCCCAGGGCCATAATTTTATGTGCACAACAAAATAAAAGGGTCATTTTCCTTAAGATGAGGGGAATTGAAATCTTTGATAAAAGCTATGGTAAATGTTGTACTTTTGATTGTGGAAACTGCAGTTTTCACAAATATCTGGCCTGTCTGATTTGAGGGTGTGGGTTGGGGGCAGGGGAGAGGGATTTGAAGGCAAAGAATTGTTGTTATTTTTTTTTAAGAGCTGAATTTATTTAAGAAAGCCCCGTAAGTCCACAGCTTCACTCTAAGTGCTCATATTCCCATTAAAGGGAAGTTACAGGGTTGCTGCTTTGAGCTACGTGCCAACAAGCAAGGGGACCAAAAGCAGCCAGTCGCACAGATGGGACCTTCTCAAAGAATGAATACCTGTGTGGCCCGCGGTTCAGAGTGAGCCTGTCACAAGATGTATTCATAAACTCATCAATGTTATTTTGCAAGCCAAAGACATTTCATACCTAGGAAGGCAAAGGGTGGGAGGATTCAGGGACAAATTGATGTAGCATAAGCATAGGAAGAATAAAAACAGAGGCTGTTTCCTAACTGTGTCCTAATGCCGCTTTGTTTGGTTAGCAGGCTTTACTCAATCTGATGGAAACTGATTTCCAAGTAGCTGATGGAGCAACACTTACCAACAAATATTTAGAATTAGAGACCTTTGCTTCACTCTGAATCTACATGTAGGGTTAAACTGTAAGCTTTCCAGCCAAATAGCCAAGTATTTTTATTTGACATTTGATTTGCCAACAAGATTTTTATATAATGACTATCAACAGATGAGAGAAGATTTCAAAAATATCTTGGTTTTAAACAGCAATCTTCTTGAACTAGAAGAATTCTATCCTCTTTTACATTTTCTATGTAGACTAAAATAAACAAATAGAGCTTTTAAAATCAGAAGTATTTTCATCATGGGGTTTTTTATGACTATGAATAATATTCATTTGTTAGAAAGCAAAATTCACAATTCATTATAAATCTGGGAGCACATCCTTCTGGAAAAAATTAAGAGTAGCAAAAGTATAAGAAAAATCTCAGCAATCTTTCTCAAAGAGTATATTGTAAGGAAAATAGTCTTGATGTCTCTTGATTTTTTTCTTCCAGACATTCTTCTAACTCTATGAAAGTAAAATCTGAAATTTCTGGGATTTACATCCTGAAATATTTATTCTGCATGTGCTTTCATAAATCTTTTCATCAAATCAAGTGAGATGAGTTCATGTTGATAAAAAATTTGAAGTTTCAGCAAAAAGGTTGTATGTTTTCTTTTCAAAGTTATGGGTTAAAGCTTGAGTCAATAAGCAATAGGCTAGGGGCCAAATGTTGTTGTCACCTATTTTAGTATAGCCCCACCTGCAAAGAATGGTTTTTACATTTTTTTAATTATTGAAAAAGTCTTTAAAAATAATACTTTGTGACATAAAAATCATATCAAATTCAGATTTCAGTGTTGACCATAAATTAAAATTTATCAGAATGCACATTTATTTACACACAGTCTCTGGCTGCTTTCATACTACAATGGGGAAGCTTAAAAGTTGCAACAGACCATATATATGACCTCCAAAGCCTAAGGTATTAATATTTACTATCTGAATCTCCAACTTAGGCACTCCTTTACCTACTGGGGAAACTTATTAGATGATTATTCCAAAGCACTGTGCATGAGTTACTGTATAAACACACCAAAAAATAGTCCTTTTGTATAGGCATAAACTACTTTTTGATAAAGTTTGATAGGTGTGAAGCCATTACAAAATCGTCCCTTCCCAACTCACAATTTGGACAGAAATCTATTGATCTTACTTATATCTGCAGTATCAATGTTTTGGTGTTACTGAGGGATCAATCTTGAAAAGTTAAGTGAGACATTTTTAGGAGATCCTTCAGAAAGTAGAAACTTTTAGAGTACTTAGGAAAGTTAGCACCTGGAAAAAAACCTACGTTCTTACACTTTGCTGGCGAACAGCATTTATGCACCTCTATTTAGGGGTATGGGCTTCCCTGGTGGCTCAGTGGTAAAGAATATGCCTGCCAATGCTGCAAAAGTGGGTTCAGTTCCTGGGTTGGGAAGATTCCCTGAAGAAGGAAATGGCAACCCATTCCAGTATTTTTGCCTGGGAAATCCAACAGACAGAAGGAGCCTGGCAGACTATAGTCCATGGGATCACATGGAGTCAGACAAGATTAACAACTGAACAACAATATTCAGAGGTACAGGTAATGAAGAAAGAAAACTCACTTCATTTCCTCAGAGCTGTGCTCTTTGAGTGTCCCATTCTTTTTGGTGAGATTTAGACGGCAATTATAAGTGGGTCTGAAGACACTGGCCCAGGCAGGATGAGTGACAAGCCATAAATAAATAATGCTTATTTGAATCTGTGGTCCCACCTCTTAAATGTGAAAAGATCTCTGCATTGAGAATAGTAACAATGAATTAGAGTAACTTGCCTGCTCATTAACATGTGGTCTGATCTAGGTAAATCAATTTGGAGGATGTCAATGTATTTAATCCTTCCCAAGGGTGAGTTGTGGCTTTTTCCAATTTGTTGACCTTACAATGCCCAGAAGAGTTTTCTCACCTCCTCTCCAGCCTGCCTCAGATATTAAGTGTATCTGTGCTGAACCAGGAATGTGACAGATTCTTTGCATTTATTCTGGCAAAAGCAGTGGATTAGTGCATGCTGGAATGCCAAGGAAGATTCAGGTGTTTGTACAGAAAATACATCACTCCCACTGAAAACACCCATTCTTAGAATAGTGGTGCTTTCCCTCGCTTATATGGAATCAGCCTCCTTACTCAAATTGCACTCCTTAAAGGGTCAGCATCTGAGAAATCACAGAGCATGTTTCTTTAGGATGGAAAGATTAAAAACTACACTGTAATCTGGGAGGCCACATGGTTTTTTAGGATCTGTACAGTGCCCTGAATTTGGTTCAGTGAGTATGTGATTTGCATGCATGGTCACATCTCTGGATCAAAACCTTTTAGACAGTCATGCACATCTACTCAGCCTTGGCCCCCACCTCAGGATGAGAACATAATGGCTGCAATAACTAGTGGGCTTGGCACTCCTGGGCCTTTCTTCCCTTGCCTGGCTGTGCCTTGCCCACCAGTAAAGTGTTTACAAACCGAATTTCCTCAAATCAGTGCTCCAAGATATGTTAATAGGTGCTCCATGGGGAAAAAAAACTACCTCATGGAAAAATAAGTTTGGGAAGTTCTGGGTTAAATAATGTAAAAAACCCCAACAAAACCTATACCGTTTCTCAGAGCCTTTGATTTGGCTATATATATGAAGTATGTAAAAGAATAATATTACGTGCATTTCCCCAAATTATTTGTCCTGAAATTCAATCAACAATTAGACTTCAGTGGTACAAAATTTGGGAAATGCTGAATTAAAGAAAGTGAGAATGTCTTCTCTAACTAGTGAGCAGAAATTACTGCAACTAATAGAAGCAGACAATGTAAGTGGTAGAATGGATCTTACTTATTTTCTAACAACAACAACAAAAAAACCCAACAACTCTCAAACTATAGGCAATTCTAAAGCCTGAGAGACTTAATAGTTATTGTATATTCATGTGCTCACACATCTTACACATGTATATACTAAACTATTTCAAAAACATGTAAATTGTAAACTGTATTTTACAGTTCTAGTAAATTCATAAGAGCTTTTTTGTCATCTACCAACCATCAGCACACCTATCACGTGCAAGTCTTGGGATATTTTGCAGAGAAAACGGGGTTCCTCTACATGGAAAGGCTTAGAGTCTCTTCATTCAATATACAAGGAGACTGACATTAGTCTTATATTATATAATAAGACTTATTCCCTTCAAGTTTCTTAGTTGTCTTCATTCTCCTTGTGATTGGACAAAGTCTTTGAATTAGTGTTTTTTATAACAGCTGGGAACATAGTGGTCTATAGAGGTGATTAACAGCCACTCTGCAGGCAGATTGTGTGTCAGTCTGATCAAGGAACAAATTAAGTTGGTTTCTGGCTTCTCTGATGGCAAATAGGGTTGTTGATAGAGGTGGAGTTGGTGTATTTCAGGAATCACACAGACATCTGTGTCAAGATGCTTGAGGCAGAGCAAGATGCATAGAAAATTCTTGGGTGGTTTCCATCACTTCATGGGAACTAGATGGAGAAACAGTGGAAACAGTGTCAGACTTTATTTTTCTGGGATCCAAAATCACTGCAGATGGTGATTGCAGCCATGAAATTAAAAGACGCTTACTCCTTGGAAGGAAAGTTATGACCAACCTAGACAGCATATTCAAAAGCAGAGACATTACTTTGCCAACAAAGGTCTGCCTAGTCAAGGCTATGGTTTTTCCAGTGGTCATGTATGGATGTGAGAGTTGGACTGTGAAGAAGGCTGAGCCCCAAAGAATAGATGCTTTTGAAATGTGGTGTTGGAGAAGACTCTTGAGAGTCCATTGGACTGCAAGGAGATCCAACCAGTCCATTCTGAAAGAGATCAGCCCTGGGATTGCTTTAGAAGGAATGATGCTAAAGCTGAAACTCCAGTACTTTGGCCACCGCATGTGAAGAGTTGACTCATTGGAAAAGACTCTGATGCTGGGAGGGATTGGGGGCAAGAGGAGAAGGGGACGACAGAGGATGAGATGGCTGGATGGCATCACCAACTCGATGAACATGAGTCTGAGTGAACTCCAGGAGTTGGTGATGGACAAGGAGACCTAGTGTGCTGCGATTCATGGGGTCACGGAGAGCCGGACACGACTTAGTGACTGAACTGAACTGAACTGGGATGACTTAAGACATGACCAATGATGAATGGACAGATGAAGGGAATTTTCCATTATACACCACATTCATGAACAAGTGTGTGTCAAATAGAGGTCATGAAAAGAAGCATATTTACTAATGTGAATAAACAAAATGAACCATCTAGCAAATATGCATAAAGATGCTACTTAATCTAGATGTGAAAGTTTAGCTCCGTTTAGCCTCAAATTAATAAAGATAATAAAAGGGAGAAAGAATATTTAGGAACACGAATCTATATTTAGTTAATTTGTCACTTCCGTAAAAATTACTGATTGTCTGTGTCATGTATTGAAGCTTCTAGACTGAAAAAGGACAGCAGCCAGTTCCTTAAGTTTATGAACTGGTCAGAGAGATAACTCAAGAAACATTTGCAGTAGAGTGTGACAAGCGCTAGAACAGATATAAGTACAGGTTGCTCCATTGAAAAGGAGTCTTTCTCAATGATGAGATGAGGAGGAAGGATGGGAAATAAAGCAAGGCTTTTCAGAAAAAGTAATAGGCTTGCTAAGATCTGAAGGATGTGTGGTGTCATCAGATAAGTAAAGGAGTGAAACAGAGTTATTGCTAGAAAGAACAGCAGGTAGAAAAGCTTAGAGGTGACACTGACAGCCAAATTAGTTTGGAAAACTGAAAGCAGTTCAGGACAACCTTTTAGGTTGAGTGTGTATAGGATGGTAGCAGAAGAGAGATGGCACATGGCAGGGACACCAGGTGAAGCCACCTGGATAAACAGCAGTCAACCATTAAGAATATGCTAAAATAAACTGTATTACAAAGGCCATGGGAAATTCTTGAAGAATTTTAAGTAGAGGAGAAACTTGATCAAAAATATATTTAAGAACAACCAACCTAACCTGACAAGAATTGAATTTAGTAGGTATAAGAAAATCTGTGGAGAGAAACTATTCAAGATTAGCAGTATATCCAGAGGGATATTCATTTAAGGTAGTGATGGTGGGGCTGGAGCGAAAAGGACAGATTTCAGAGATAGCGGTGAACTCAACAGGAGTTTATAGTGATTTACTGGATGCATAAATGGGGTTGCAGAGGTAGAATTAAAGATGGGACCCAGGTATCTTCTTGGCCTCATGTGCTGATGGCACTGCCATGTCCTGAGCGAGACATCATGAGAGCAAGAATATGTGTCTCCTTCAGGGTGGGGTATGGTGGGGCTACACAATACATTCTGGCATTTTTATCTTTAATTTTTAACTCAATTGTTTAAAGTATATTTTAACACAGGATTTCAGCGGAGAAATTCCAAGTGATGAGAAGTCCCAGGGTGCACCCTCGGGAACGAATGGCTGAAGTGGAGGTGAAGGTTACTGGAATAGAAGTGATCAAGGAATGGATTGGCTAGAACAGATTGTTCTTAACAATTCTCAAATCCCCCAAGATAACAACAGAGCTTGCTTTAGAGATCCAAGTAATCAATCCAAGTTTAAAGTCTTCAATAAATGAGGGGGAAGTTACCATGCTACTACAAGAAGTAAAGAGTGATATGGCCAAATATTATGAGTAGTCTGTAAGGATGAGGGATTTTTACACAAAGGTAGAAGCATAATGTTTGGCCAGCCAGATGTTTTGGAGAGTGAGATACTTGAGATGTAAGAAAAATAAAGGCACCTTCTTGATGAAATTTCAAGGATGTTGGTATCCTCAGGAAAGAGCATATCAATTAAAGCCAGCAGTTTAGGGATGTATTTGTAGAAAGCCTGAGACCATAGAGGGTTTGTGTGCAACATAACAGGAAATCCTGAGAACACAGTGGAAGATTTGAAAAGAGGATCAATGGATGTTTAGGTCCACAGAGGAAGCATAGAGCTATCTGGGGATGAGAGTCTGGGGAAAATGGATGAACAAAAGGAGGAGTCTAAGGCAAGGACCAGGATAATGGAATGGTGATGAATAATTGGTTTAGGGCATTAGTAGATTCTTAAAGCTGCTATAACAAATTACCAGAAATGTAACAGCTTAGAACAATACAAATGCATTATCTTACAGTTCTGGGGATCAGAAATCCAAAAATAGGATTGATAGGGTAAAAATTTATGTGTCAGCAGGGCTGCATTTCTTCTAGAAGCTCCAGGGGAGAATCCATCCCTTGCTTTTTCCAGATTCTAGAGGCTTGCCCTCATTCCCTGGCTTGTGGTTCCCTTCCAGGAATATTGTTCCACCATCTGCTTCCACCATCACATATCCTCCTCTGATTCTTCTGCCTTTCTCTTTCCCATATAAAAATATTTGTGCTTATAGGTGCACCCAATTAATCTAGGATACTTTCCATCTCAAATTCTTTTTATTTTTTTTAAATTATTTACTTATTTATTTATGGCTGCACTGGGTCTTCCTTGCTGCATGCAGGCTTTCTTTAGTTGCAGTGAGCAGGGGCTACTCTTCGTTGTAGTGTGCAGGCTTCTCATTGTGGTGACTTCTCTTGTCATGGAGCACAAGTTTAGGCACATGGGCTTTAGTGACCTGCTGCCTATGGAATCTTCCTGGACCAGGAATTGAACCCGTGTGCCCTGCATTGGCAGATGGATATTTCTTCACTGTACCACTAGGGAAGCCCTCAAATTCTTAATTATGTTTGCAAAATTCTTTTGCCATGTGACCAACACATTCACAGGTTATCAGAATGAGGACGTGGACATCTTTGAGGAGCTGTGATTCTGCCAACCACAGGGGCCACAAAGTGTGCTGGCGAGGGGATGAATGAAGTTGGAAACAGCGGAACAGACTCAGGGCTCTCATCGGGGATTGACCGAGTTAGGAATGACTGATTTTGAAAGAATTCTGATATAGATCAGGTTGTTGATGAAAGAATCATGTGGATCTCAGAATCCCACCACAACCTGAAAACAACAGTGGACTCCAAAACTTATCAGCAGAGAACTGAACTGAGAGGGTGAGCATTCGGAGCTTCTGGCAACCACGGGATGATCACATCAATTTCCTTAGACGAGGTTGAAAATGAGGTATGTTCATTGCATTTATTTATCAAATATTTAGTTAGCCTATATGTAGCTACAGATACAGGATAAAAATAATAAAGTAGTTTTTATGAGACTGATGTACTGCTAAGGAGGCAGATGAAAGAATAGTTTTTAAAAAGAGCTTTGCTAGCTAGGGAAGGAGGTAAGGCATGAACAAAGAAGAGAGTCAGAGTGATGTAGAGACTGTTGCCAGGATACCAAGGAAATGCTTCAACTAATAAGCTTCTTTTTCTTTGAATCATTCTTTACATCTTGCTGCTGCTGCTGCTGCTAAGTCGCTTCGGTCGTGTCCGACTCTGTGCAACCCCATGGATGGCAGCCCACCAGGGATCTTACCAGTCACTAAATCCCATGTTTGTTCCTTACAAAATTCTTGCAAATACATGATTTTTGTCTCAGTTTGCCTTCTACCACATCAATCCACATTGCCCTAAATTTCACATTTTAATTTTTCTAAGAAATGGAAAAATTAGAACAAAACTATTCGTGGGGGAGAAATGATGGGTTAGATTTGGTATATGCTCGTCTTAAGAAAAATGCAGGATAAGAGATATAGGACAAGTTTGGTGAGTCAGATTTGAAAGTCATCTATGTGACAATAGTACTGAAATCCAAGACTGAATAAGTACTTTCAGGGTGAGATTTGGGAGAAATAAGGGCTAATAATCAAGAACTGAGGTCCATACATGAGGAGAGAAAAATCAGAGAGGTGGGAGAGAGCCACGAGAGAAACATAAGGGCACCATTTGTTACAGAAACTTTTGTAACAGGGGTCAAATGGAGTGTCACTAGTGTTTAAAAGCTGAAAAGAGAAGAGATAAGCCAAGGACATGCCTTGGATTTAGCAAGAAGGAGAGCATTATAACCTTGAAAAAAAATTATGGCAAATAATTGAGGATCTCAGGTAAGAGAAAAGTTTAGTTTCTTTGAAAGTGGTGGTATTATATAAACAAATCTTGATTTAGTCCAGGAAACTTTAATATAATACCACAGGCAGAGTAACTTATAAACAAGAGAAAATTTATCTCTCTTATCACAGTTCAAGAGGCTGTATGTTCAAGATTAAGTACCACCATAGTTAGGTGAGAACCCTCTTCTGGGTTGCAGACTTCTCACAGTGTCCTCACACGGTGAAAGGGGTGAGTGATTTCTGTAGGGTCTCTTTTATAAGAACACTAATCCCATTCATGAATGTTCTACGCTTTCAAAGGCCCCACCTCTTGGGGGGATTAAAATTCAACATATGACTTTTGGGGGATACAAACAGACAATCAGATCAGATCAGTCACTCATCGTGTCTGACTCTTTGCGACCCCATGAATCGCAGCATGCCAGGCCTCCCTGTCCATCACCAATTCCCGGAGTTCACTCAGACTCACGTCCATTGAGTCAATAATGCCATCCAGCCATCTCATCCTGTCATCCCCTTCTCCTCTTGCCCCCAATCCCTCCCAGCATCAGAGTCTTTTCCAATGAGTCAACTCTTCGCATGAGGTGGCCAAAGTACTGGAGTTTCAGCTTTAGCATCATTCCTTCCAAAGAAATCCCAGGGCTGATCTCCTTCAGAATGGACTGGTTGGATCTCCTTGCAGTCCAAGGGACTCTCAAGAGTCTTCTCCAACACCACAGGTCAAAAGCATCAATTCTTTGGGGCTCAGCCTTCTTCACAGTCCAACTCTCACATCCATACATGACCACAGGAAAAACCATAGCCTTGACTAGACGAACCTTTGTTGGCAAAGTAATGTCTCTGCTTTTGAATATGCTATCTAGGTTGGTCATAACTTTCCTTCCAAGGAGTAAGCGTCTTTTAATTTCATGGCTGCAGTCACCATCTGCAGTGATTTTGGAGCCCAGAAAAATAAAGTCTGACACTGTTTCCACTGTTTCCCCATCTATTTTCCATGAAGTGATGGGACCAGATGCCATGATCTTCGTTTTCTGAATGTTGAGCTTTAAGCCAACTTTTTCACTCTCCTCTTTCACTTTCATCAAGAGGCTTTTGAGTTCCTCTTCACTTTCTGCCATAAGGGTGGTGTCATCTGCATATCTGAGGTTATTGATATTTCTCCTGGCAATCTTGATTCCAGCTTGTGTTTCTTCCAGTCCAGCGTTTCTCATGATGTACTCTGCATATAAGTTAAATAAACAAGGTGACAATATACAGCCTTGACATACTCCTTTTCCTATTTGGAACCAGTCTGTTGTTCCATGTCCAGTTCTAACTGTTGCTTCCTGACCTGCATACAAATTTCTCAAGAGGCAGATCAGGTGGTCTGGTATTCCCATATCTTTCACAATTTTCCACAGTTTATTGTGATCCACATAGTCAAAGGCTTTGGCATAGTCAATAAAGCAGAAATAGATGCCTTTCTGGAACTCTCTTGCTTTTTCGATGATCCAGCGGATGTTGGCAATTTGATCTCTGGTTTCTCTGCCTTTTCTAAAACCAGCTTGAACATCAGGAAGTTCACGGTTCACATATTGCTGAAGCCTGGCTTGGAGAATTTTGAGCATTACTTGACTAGCGTGTGAGATGAGTGCAATTGTGTGGTAGTTTGAGCATTCTTTGGCATTGCCTTTCTTAGGGATTGGAATGAAAACTGACCTTTTCCAGTCCTGTGGCCACTGCTGAGTTTTCCAAATTTGCTGGCATATTGACAATAGCAACCTCAACATGGTCCACACTGATAAATAAACTTATTTGTGTGATATGATTACACATGCTATGAAGTGACAAGTGATTGGAAGCCATGGAGCTTCCTACTTAGGTAAGAAGCAGATTAAAGGGAATTTTCAACCTATTTTTTCCCCCATTAGACAGAAAGAGCACTTGAAGAAGGGATGTATTTTAATAACAGAATAAGAAGGAAAAAAAAATGGAAGTATCTGAATCCAGGTCCTAGTTATAGGTTCAGAGATCAAAAGTGGAAGGATATTTTGGCCATGGTTTTTTTTTCTGTGTGAACCAGCCACAATGGTGATCCCAACATATTGTTGAGTCTCTTGTTTAGGAAATTAGTCATCGTGTGAACCTCAGCACTGTGATGGGAAGTTGAGTAGGGTACAGCATCATCATAGGGGAACTCAGGAACCTGGCCTTGCTTGGCCTGACTTGATACTTGGATACAAAGATCTTACAGGTATATTGATATTTCAGGGTCAGACAGAGTTAAGTTTCTGGATTCATTTAATATTTCCCTAGATTTTAGCTTATTGAAGAATATCAGGATGAAGGAGCTCTTAAGGAAACTTTCTTAATCTAAATCCCCCCATCACTGCCTTTAGCATCAGTGAGAGTGGCTGATGTGCTGCCTGCAGTGGAGGCCCTAAAGAACAAGCCTGAGGCAGAGGAGAAGGATAACATTAAACAAGAAGCCTAATTTCTAGAGACAACATGTTGAATAAGAAAAGTGTGGCTCACTGAGTTGAAAGATGCACAGAAAGCATTCTGATACATTAGTAATGATAACCAGGCAACTGGAAATTGCGGTTACGCGGGCTGGCTTGTCCAAAGTAGATGATATCCTTGAATGGACAGATGCTTAGGTGTTACCAGGATACAGATAGAGAACAGGCCTGAGTGAATGGGGCATGAAAATGGCCTATTCCATCTTATAAAATATAAATCCATTCCAGAGAACATTCCTTCCGACTTGAACATCAACTGGTCTGTGACAGAGTAATTGAAGGGGAGGAAGGAAGCTGTAACTTTGCAGGAGCAATGGTTTTATTCATATAAAACTAGTCTTAATTTTAGAATTTTAAATATTATTTTAGAAAAAAATTTGTGCCCATACAAATCCATGTCTTTCACCTTCTCTCTTTCCTACCATCTACATTTTTATCTATGTTATCTTGTACAAGAAATTATACAGCATTGTGTGTGGTTAAACACTTTCACATAGTATCAAAACCCATCTCTTTTACATGCTAGCTTCAGAACGTTGTCACAAGTTACCCAAACTCTCTAAGCCTGAGTTAATTCATCTGTAAAATGACACTAATAATAGTGTCTCCTTTAAGAGCTGTTATGATTACAATGACATAATGTGAATGAAGTGCTTAGCACAGGGCCTGGGACACAATAAGCATTCAATAAATAGTTGTTATTATTATTTTATTAGCTAACATCACAGTATACTAGGGGAAAAAAAATGAACCAAAATTACAGCCCTAGGCTCTAATTCTCAATGAGTCACTTCTAGCTCTTTGATTCCCATCTTTTAAATGGGAATGATATCTATGTCAAGAGATGATCTAGGCTTGTTCTTTGAATTAACAGAATCATGAATATCTGTATATTGTAAAAGGTTTTTAAGTGTAAGGTAAGGAAAAGAAATAAAATTTTAGCACAATAGCTCTGCCTTTACTTCCAAAACTAGCATACGGGCAAATAAATACAAAGTTGGGACCTTATATAGCTGCCATCACTTACCCAATATAAACATAAAGGCTGTTATTCTACCAGATTTTCAAACTAGTTGAATGGGTCTGTTTTAGGTCAGTCTTAGATTTAAAAAAAAAAAAAGTTGAAATTTCATTTTATTTGTCTATTGATAATATGATAAAGTTCCATGGATATTTTAAAATACCTACTATGTACTATGCATAATATAGTAGTAAAAGTTAGATACAGAGAGTTAGGAGCCTTGAATTGGACTTGTAATAAATTGCAGTGACATTGACCTTATAATGTACATGTTTCCATCAAGTCACCTATTAAAAGACTATTACAATACTTATCTACTATGCAAAGGAACTATAAATTGGTATGAATGTTAAGCCTCTCTCAGAAAAAACACTAAGCAAAAGCCTCACCATTGTGTCATCCCTGGATTTGATGCCCCTGGTTAATAGATGCAAAGTATAAACCACTGAATTATTCATTTGCCCTTACAGTTCTGCCCCAGAACAAAGTATGCTGGAAGCCAGCCCAGTGAAGGGCAACAGAAAAAGTGCCTGGTTTTGAAAAACTGATGAAAAGAGGATGTGATAAGAGACGACAAACCGACCCAGAGTAATATATTCTGATGCTGTGTCCGCTGACACAGCCCCTGCCATTGGTTAGGAGCCAATCCAATGTTTTAACAAAAACTGATTGATTGAGAATGATAAAGAAAGGACCCCACAGGAAGCACAAAGACAAACCACTTCATGGAAAGATGACCTGACCGAAGGTAAGCAATCCATTTCAAATCCTAAAAGATGATGCTTTTAAAGTGCTTCACTCAATATGCCAGCAAATTTGGAAAACTCAGCATTGGCCACAGGACTGGAAAAGGTCAGTTTTCATTCCAATCCCAAAGAAAGTCAATGCCAAAGAATGCTCAAACTACCGCACAACTGCACTCATCTCACACGCTAGTAAAGTAATGCTCAAAATTCTCCAAGCCAGGTTTCAACAGTACATGAACCATGAAATTCCAGATATTCAAGCTGGATTTAGAAAAGGCAGAGGAACCACAGATCAAATTGCCGACATCCATTAGATCATCAAAAAAGCAAGAGAGTTCCAGAAAAACATCTACCTCTGCTTTATTGAATATGCTAAAGCCTTTGATTGTGTGGATCACAACAAACTGTGGAAAATTCTGAAAGAGATGGGAATACCAGACCACCTAATCTGCCTCCTGAGAAATCTATATGCAGGTCAAGAAGCAACACTTAGAACTGGACATGGACCAACAGACTGGTTTCAAATAGGGAAAGAAGCATGTCAAGGCTGTATATTGCCACCGGCTTATATAACATATGCAGAGTACATCATGTGAAATGCCAGGCTGGATAAAGCACAAGCTGGAATCAAGATTGCCTGGAGAAATATCAACAACCTCAGATATGCAGATGACACCACCCTTATGGCAGAAAGTGAAGAAGAACTAAAGAGCCTCCTGATGAAAGTGAAAGAGGAGAGTGAAAAAGTTGGCTTAAAATTCAACATTCAGAAAACTAAGATCATGGCATCTGGTCCCATCACTTCATGGTAAACAGATAGAGAAACAATGGAAACAGTGACAGACTTTATCTTTTGGGGCTCCAAAATCCCTGAAGATGCTGACTGCAGCCATGAAATTAAAAGACACTCGCACCTTGGAAGAAAAGCTATGACCAAACTAGACAGAATATTAAAAAGTAGAGATATTACTTTGCCAACAAAGGTCCATCTTGTCAAAGCTATGGTTTTTCCAGTAGTCATGTATGGATGTGAGAGTTGGACTATAAAGGAAGCTGAGCACTGAAGAATTGATGCTTTTGAAGTATGGTGTTGGAGAAGACTCTTGAGAGTCACGTGGACTGCAAGGAGATCCAACCAGTCAATCCTAAGGAAATAAGTCCTGAATATTCATTGGAAGGACTGATGCTGAAGTTGAAATTCCAATACTGTGGCCACTTGGTATGAAGAGTTTACTCATTGGAAAAGACCCAGATGCTGGGAAAGATTGAAGGCAGGAAGAGAAGGGGATGACAGAATGAGATGGTTAGATGGCATCACCAAGTCGATGGACATGAGTTTGAGCAAGCTCCAGGAGTTGGTGATGGACAGGGAAGCCTGGCGTGCTGCACTCTGTGGGGTCGCAAAAAGTCGGACACAACTGAGTGGCTAACCTGAACTGAAGCGATCTATGTGTGGGATAGAGTTCAAGAGAGGATTCAGCTTTGTTTACAAAAGTCTCTGCTGTGTGAAAGAAAGTTCTAAACACAATAAACAACACTGATACATCACTTTACATTTTATAAAGCCTTTTCATGCACACAATCACATTTAACTCTTACTGATCCAAAGACTCACAGCTTTTTGCATGTGCCTGCCTTCTGGATCAGCACAAGGTATACCCCTTTTATCTGTGTGCTCTCGGGTTCATTCTGATTAGTCCTTCCTCACCAACCTGGACAGTATGCCTGTGCACTCTGGCTGAGGTCATGGCCTTTTGTTCTTGTTAGTAGACGTGGTCCTAATATTTGGACATAGGCTATCCTAGTTGGCCCCTGCTGTTTATCAATACATGCATTTCTCCTGTCCCTTTCCTTATGTCATAGGGTTATACAATTCCATTTTCTGAAATCTTTACATCATGTGGGTTCGATTGACTTTTTCATATTGTCATACAATCTGAGTGCTAGTCATTCGGTCTCAGTGTGAATGGCCCCAGTGAAAGGAAGTCCCCTGATTTGCAAGGCAGTCCATTCCAGTAAATTGCATTTCCCTAAATCACCACAAGGATGCCTTCCATCCTACTTGCTCTGCTTACAGGGAGATTTTGAGGCTTCTCTCAGAGACTGAAGCCTACAGTTTCTCCACTCAAATCTGGACAGAGTTTGGGACTGCTCCAACCAATAGAGTGCAGTAGAGTGACAATGTGACTTATGAGGCCATCTCTCAAAAGATGACAGCTTCTAGCTAGCCCACTCTGGGATGTTTCTTCTAAGAAAGTCAGCCAACATGCTATGTGGAAGCCCAAGCTCACCATAGAAAGAGACTGCACAGAAAGCCCCATCTAAAGAGCAACTGAGGACTTCCTATCAAATATCCACCAAATATCACCTGTGAGTGAGTGACACTTTCGATGATTCCAGTCCCCAGCCTTAGAGCCACCTTATTTGATGCAAAGTGGAGCAGAAATGAGCTATCTGTCCATGCAGACTTATGTCTTTTCATAACTGCATGAGGCTTAATATCAAGAGGACTAGTGCTCTAGAAGCACTGGAAAAGCCTCTTCCTCATTAGGGCTTGATTTAGACAAAGAGATCCTGGACTTCAAGCTGAGGCTTTAATAGGTTGACAGGGAGATGTATATTTCACTTGTGTGAGGATATGAATTGTTGTGGCCAGAAGGCAGATTGTGACAAGTGTCACAATCTACCAGCAACGCTACCCATTCCATTTATATGATGGAATGTTACAATATGATGTTGACGCTTCTCCCACTGAGACGTGAGGACTACATTCTCTCCTCTTGAATTTGGGCAGGGGCTTCTGTCTGCTTCAACCAATAGCAAAAGGAGGGGATGCTACATGGCTTCCAAGGCTAGATCTTTGAGGGATGCCCATGCACTCCACTCTGATAAGATCTGCTGTCATCCTGTGAGAAAGCCCAAATTAGCCCAGGTGGAGAGGATGCCTGGAGAGGAACTGAGGTCCCAGCCAACATCCAGTTCAAGTGAAAGGACTTCCAGATGATCCAAGATGCACAATGATACAACATGTGAAACAGTAGAGCTATATAACACTAAACAGTGTTCGAATTATAGTTCAGTTCAGTTGCTCAGTTGAGTCTGACTCTTTGCAACCCCATGGACTGCAGCATGCCAGGCCTCCCTGTCTATCACCAACTCCCCAAGCTTGCTCAAACTTATGTCCATCGAGTCAGTGATGCCATCCAACCATCTCATCCTCTGTCATCCCCTTCTCCTCCTGCCTTCAATCTTTCCCAGCATCAGGGTCTTTTCAAATGAGTTACTTTGAACCAGGTGGCCACAGTATTGGAGTTTCAGCTTCATCATCAGTCCTTCCAATGAATATTCATGGTAGATTTCCTTTAGGATTGACTGTTTGATCTCCTTGCCGTCCGAGGAACTCTCAAGAGTCTTCTCCAACACCATACTTTAAAAGCATCAATTATTCAGTGCTCAGATTTCTTTATAGTTCAACTCTCATATCCATACATGACTACTGGAAAAACCATAGCTTTAACTAGATGGACCTTTGTCAGCAAAATAATGTCTGCTTTTTAATATGCTGTCTAAGTTGTTCATAGTTTTTCTTCCAAGGAGCAATCATCTTTTAATTTCATGGCTGCAGTCACCATCTGCAGTGATTTTGGAGCCCAATAAAACAAAGTCTGTCACTGTTTCCATTGTTTCTCCATCTGTTTGCCATGAAGTGATGGGACTGGATAACATGATCTTAGTTTTCTGAATGTTGAGTTTTAAGCCAACTTTTGCACTCTCTTCTTTCACTTTCATCAAGAGACTCTTTAGTTCCTCTTGGCTTTCTGCCATAAAGG